>NC_053023.1:296033435-296375817 GCF_003073215.2 Triticum urartu | reverse complement strand
CTTCCTGATTTTAATAAGACTTTTGCGCTTGAATGTGATGCTAGTGGAATTGGATTAGGAGGTGTGTTATTACAAGATGGCAAACCTGTTGCATACTTTTCTGAAAAATTGAGTGGGCCTAGTCTGAACTATTCTACTTATGATAAAGAATTATATGCTCTTGTTCGGACCTTAGAAACATGGCAACATTATTTATGGCCCAAGGAATTTGTTATACATTCTGATCATGAATCTTTGAAACACATCAAAAGTCAAGAAAAACTGAACCGTAGACATGCTAGATGGGTTGAATTCATTGAGACTTTCCCTTATGCCATTAAACACAAGAAGGGTAAAGAAAATGTTATTGCTGATGCATTGTCTCGTCGTTATACTATGCTTTCACAACTTGACTTTAAAATATTTGGTTTGGAGACCATCAAAGATCAATATGTGCATGATGCTGAATTTAAAGATGTATTGCAGAATTGTAAGGAAGGGAGAACTTGGAACAAGTTCGTTCTTAATGATGGATTTGTGTTTCGTGCTAACAAGCTATGCATTCCAGCTAGCTCTGTTCGTCTTTTGTTGTTGCAGGAGGCGCATGGAGGAGGATTAATGGGACACTTTGGCGTCAAGAAGACAGAGGATATACTTGCTACACATTTCTTTTGGCCAAAGATGAGATGGGATGTTGAGCGTTTTGTTGCTTGCTGCACTACATGTCAAAAAGCTAATCACGACTCAATCCTCATGGTTCATATATGCCTTTGCCCGTACCTAGTGTTTGTTGGGAGGATATATCTATGGACTTTGTTTTAGGTTTACCTCGAACAAAGAAGGGGAGGGATAGCATATTTGTTGTTGTGGATAGATTTTCGAAAATGGCACACTTTATACCATGTCATAAAAGCGATGATGCTGTTAATGTTGCTGATTTGTTCTTTCGTGAGATTATTCGCTTGCATGGTGTGCCAAAAACTATTGTTTTAGATCGTGATACTAAATTTCTTAGCCACTTTTGGAGATGTTTATGGGCTAAGTTGGAGACTAAACTGCTTTTTAGTACTACTTGTCACCCCAAACTGATGGACAAACTGAAGTAGTCAATAGAACATTGTCTACTATGCTTAGGGCTGTTTTGAAGAATAATAAGAAAATGTGGGAAGAATGCTTGCCTCATATTGAATTTGCTTATAATCGTTCATTACATTCTACTACTAAGATGTGCCCTTTTGAAATTGTGTATGGTTTCCTACCTCGTGCACCTATTGATTTGTTGCCTCTTCCATCTTCGGAGCAGGTTAATTTTGATGCTAAAGAACATGCTGAATTGATTTTAAAAATGCATGAGTTAACTAAGGAAAACATTGAGCGTATGAATGCTAAATATAAACTTGTTGGAGATAAGGGTAGAAAACATGTTGTGTTTGCACCTAGAGATCTTGTTTGGTTACATTTGGGTAAGGTTAGATTTCCTAATTTGCGCAAATCAAAGCTAATGCCACGTGCTGATGGTCCTTTTAAGGTGTTAGAGAAAATAAATGGTAATGCATATAAACTTGAGCTGCCTACAGATTTTGGGGTTAGTCCCACTTTTGACATTGCAGATTGGAAGCCTTATTTGGGTGAGGAAGATGAGCTTCTGTCGAGGACGACTTCATTTCAAGAAGGGGAGGACGATGAGGACATCCATACCATTGTTACACCCACAACCCCTGCTGCTATACATACTGGACCAATTACTAGAGCTCGCGCATGCCAATTAAATTATCAGGTACTTTCGTTTCTTGGTAATGATTCTAATGCTCATGAGAATATGATGCTGCCTAAATTGGATACATTTGTTTTTCTTACAAATGAAGGGCCTGGCATGGATAAGATGGATGAACACTGGAGCAAGACCAAGCATGGAGAAGATGGCATGTGCAAGGGGATCAAGAACGGAGTTACAAGTGATGATTTCAGGACATTGAAGCCACCATAAGGAGTGCATGAAGCCTTGGACGAAATATACAAGATGCCACTTCATAAATTTCGTCCAGAGGCTATTCTAGGTGCTGTGTCACCTTATTATTGGGCCAGACCCATGAATTTTCGAAATAGTTAAGTATAGGCTGTGTTAGAGTCCGTATGTGTGGGGAAACAAGAGTTAGGGTTGGTTTTGGACCCCTCCTCCAAGGGCCACAAACCCCCCTGTTCGTCCATATATATAGCCCTTAGGGCGTCGTTTAGACTTTGGGTTTTGTTTAGATTAAAGTTCGCCATAACTGCAACTTCGCGTACTTCATTTGTGTTCAACGACCAGACAAAGGCGTCACAGAACCCCACCTTGATCAATAAAGTTTTCCTCTTATATTCGCAATATCCAGATTGCAATCTTAGTTTCTTGCTTGTTCTTCATTTGCCTGCAGGAAACAGACCTTCGTGGTCAGGTTGAACGTGCTCCGGCGTGGTCAATAACCTCTCAGATTTGGTTTAGCGATTGCTAAGGTGCGACGTCCTCGCACGATCGTAGTCGGATCGTCAAAGCCGAATTCCTCCAAAATGATAGCCACCATCTCATCGAAAGACGGGACACCTTTGCCTCTATCATTCACCATACGAATCATTGGGACGCCTTCTAGCTAAAGTTGACTCTTCTCCAGTCCCTTTTTCATCAATATTAACTTTACTAAGCAAGGAATCAATAGAAGAAACACCAATCATTTTAAGATCTTCATCACTTTTGCGAAAGAAATCACTAGAAAACACTTTTTCTAAAAATTCTCTTTTAGCTCTAAGCATAGCGGTTCTTTTCTTACTTTCATCCATAGAAACATAAAGAGCTTTAATTGATTCATCAACTTTAGGTACAAAAATTTTCATCTTGAGATTTTCCACATCATGAGCAATTCTATCAACACTTCTAGACAAATCATCAATCTTACTCAACTTATCTTCTATGGAAGTGTTGAAAACTTTTTGCATATTGATAAATTCTTTAATATTATTCTCAAGATCAGAGGTGATCCTATAATTATTATAAGATTGATTTCCATATGAATTACCATAATTATTAGAGGAATTACTAGGAAAAAGCCTAGGATTAAAATTACCTCTATAAGCATTGTTGTTGAAATTATTTCGAGAAATAAAATTCACATCTATGGCATCACTATTTTGCTCAATCAAAGTAGACAACATATCATTAAAATCAATAGGAGCACTTCTACTAGCAACCAATTTCAAAAGAGCATCAGCGTTTTCACTCAAAGAAGAAATTTCTTCAACATAATTAACTTTTTTACTAGTAGGAGCTCTTTCGGTATGCCATTGCGAATAATTTTCCATAATATTATCAAGCAATTTGGTGGCTTCACCCAAAGTAATTTCCATAGAAGTACCACCCGCGGCGGAATCTAAAAGATTACGAGTGAAAAAATTCAACCCTGCATAATTTTTTTGTATGATCATCCAAAGATTTAACCCATGAGTCGGGCAATTCCTTAGCATCATTTTCATCCTTTCCCAAGATTGTGCAACATACTCATGTTCAAGTTGCTTGAAATTCATGATCTGGGTTCTAAGGGAAATAATTTTTGCAGGCGGAAAATACTTAGTGATAAAAGCATCTTTGCACTTATTCCAAGAATTGATACTATTGCGAGGCAAAGAAGAGAACCAATTTTTTTGTAGAATCACGCAAGGAAAATGGAAATAATTTCATCTTGACCACATTATTGTCCACATATTTTTTCTTTTGCATATCGCCTAATTCCACGAAGGTATTAAGATGGGACGCGACATCCTCATTAGGAGTACCGGAAAATTGGTCTTTCATAACAAGATTCAACAAAGAAGTATTAATATCACAAGTCTCCGCACTAGTGGCGGGAGGAGCAAGCGGAGTGCCGATAAAATCATTGTTGTTGGTATTTGAGAAATCACATAACTTGGTGTTCTCTTGAGTCATGATGACCACACAACAAGATTGCACTCAAAAACAGATCTGGCAAGAAAACGGCAAACGAAAAAGAGAGGCGAATAAAACGTCAAATTTTGGTGAAGTGGGGGAGAGGAAAACGAGAGGCAAATGGCAAATAATGTAAATTGCAAGGAGATGAGATTTGTGATTAGGAACCTGGTATATGTTGAAGATCCTCCCCAGCAACGACGCCAGAAATTCCTTTTGATGTCGCTTGAAGCTACGTCGGTATTTCCCCAAAGAGGTAGGAATGATGCAACACAACGGCGGTAGGTATTTCCCTCAGATATGAAACCAATGTTATCTAACTAGTAGGAGAACCAAGCAACACAACGTAAACAACAACTGCACACAAATAACAACTTCTCGCAACCCGACGTGTTAAAGGGGTTGTCAATCCCTTCCGTGGTACGGCGCCTCAAGGTAGGCAAACATACATGAGGTAAATTTGTAGTAGATTGATAGATCGAATGCCAAATAAATAAATACAGATAAAATTGCAGCAAGGTATTTTTGGGTTTTTGGTTTAGTATATCTGAAAATAAAGCAAGAGAAAAGTAGATCGCAAAGGCAAATATATGAGAAAGAAGACCCAGGGGCCGTAGGTTTCACTAGTGGCTTCTCTCGAGAAAAATAGCAAACGGTGGGTAAACAACAGTGGGAAATTGATAGAACTTCGAATAATTATGACGATATCCAGGCAATGATCATTATATAGGCATCACGTCCAAGATTAATAGACCGACTCCTGCCTGCATCTACTACTATTACTCCACACATCGACCGCTATCCATCATGCATCTAGTGTATTAAGTTCATGGAGAAACGGAGTAATGCAATAAGAACGATGACATGATGTAGAGAAGATCTATCTATGTAGAGATTGACCCCATCGCTTTATCCTTAGTAGCAATGATACATACATGTTGTTTCCCTTTCTGTCACTGGGATCAAGCACCGTAAGATCGAACCACTACAAATCACCTCTTCCCATTGCAAGATAAATAGATCAAGTTGGCGAAACAAAACCCATATACCGGAGAAGAAATATGAGGCTATAAGCAATCATGCATATAGGAGATCAAAGAAACTCAAATAACTTTCATGGATATAAAAAGATATGACTGATCATAAACTCAAAGTTCATCAGATCCCAACAAACACACCGCAAAAGAGTTATATCATATGGATCTCCAAGAGACCATTGTATTGAGAATCAAGAGGGAGAGATGAAGCCATCTAGCTACTAACTATGGACCCGAAGGTCTACAATGAACTACTCACGCATCATCGAAGAGGCACCAATGGAGGTGGTGAACCCCATCCGAGATGGTGTCTAGATTGGATCTGGTGGTTCTGGACTCTGTGGTGGCTGGATGAATATTTTGTCAACTCCCCTAGGGTTTTTGGAATATTGGGGTATTTATAGAGCAAGGAGGCGGTCCGGGGGGCACCCGAGGTGGGCACAACCCACCAGGGCGCGCCTGGGCCTCCTGGTGCACCCTGGTTGGTTGTGCCCCCCTCGGGGCACCCCCCAGGCGCAACTAGGGCCCGTTGTGTTCCTTCTGGCCCATAAAAATTCTCCGTAAAGTTTCAGGACATTTGGACTCCGTCTGATATTGATATTCTGCGATGTAAAAAACATGGAAAAAATAGCAACTGGCACTTGGCACTATGTCAATAGGTTAGTACCAAAAAATGATATAGAATGACTATAAAATGATTACAAAACATCCAAGATTGATAATATAACAACATGGAACAATAAAGAATTATAGATACGTTGGAGACGTATCACTCTACGCTCTCCGCTCTTTGTGCAATGTGCTCTTCCCGCTTGCCGAACCACAAGGGGCCGATGGTCCCATAGGTGGCCATGTTATTCCACGAGATATTTGGCGCACCAGGTAGGGGGAGGTGCTTGCACGAACCTGAGGGTGTAAGCAGCACGTCATCTTCACCATCATTTTATTCATCCATGGCTTCATCATCCATGGTGCCCAAGAAAAAGTCCGGTGCTGCAGCTCACCCATCCACCTCGAAGGCCCCTTCGCATGCGACCACCGACGCCGTGGGGGCTACAGGGACGCACGGGAACATGGACGCTGCGGGGGACATGGCCGGTGCAGGAGGCGTCATCACCATTCCCCCTGCGGCCGAAATAGGAGCGGGAGGCACCGGAGAAGGACACCGCCAACAGCATCCTAGCGGCCATGCTCCACAACATGCGGGTGGAGAGATTATTCCATCTCTGCCTCTCCACCCCACCGAAGGATGCAGCCGTAGTGATGGCGCTCGCTCTGGGGCGAACCCCAACCCTTTAGCCGCCCCTGCTGTGGGTGCGGCTACAGGGCACGCGCCACCCCCGGGATGAGCTAGTTGAGACAATGTGCCAAATGGGGTCGCCAAACCCCAAGCAGATCCACCTCGACACCATGCCACCCTGGCGACCGACTCACGGCGATGAGAGCACGGCACCATCACTACCAGCACCATCAGAAGCTAGGTGACATCGCGATCTACGTCTTCGTCTATGCCGAGCACCACTTCGAAGGCCATGTTGCGGGCCCAACTCCTGTTGAGATTTCCGCAGGCGGCCGATCAGATGGATGAGTGGAGAGCCACCATTCAGAGCTTGATTGGTTTCGCTGAGGCAGGAGGATCACAGCAAGCAGGCCTGCCACAGCCTCCACAGGCGACGACAACGGCCCGAGCCGCTGGCCGTACCAAAGGGGCCACCCCCAAGGTGCAGTCCCCTCTGCAACAGCCAGCGCAGGGGCCGCAGCCAGAGCCACACGACCAAGAACCCGATGACGTATCGATGGCTTCATCCAATCCTCGGGCACGTCATGACCAGTGACGAGTCTTGGAAAACAGGCGAAGGGAAGACGCGCGCGTCACCATTGAACAACGCCGTGAAAACTGCCGCTAGTCTGATAGGCACAATGGCCCCGATGTCGGCGAGCTCTTGCCCGGTGGAGACGGATACCTACCTTTCGAGGTTGGGTGCCCCGGCTTCACTCGCGAGCTACGGCAAGTCCGTTGGACATCTGCCCGTATGTTCAAGCCAGAGATACCAGAAAAGTATGATGGAAGATTGAACCCGATAGAATTCTTGAGCATCTATACCATCATTGTTCAAGCTGCCGGAGGAGGAGATGAGAAGGTATTCACCAACTACTTCCCTTTGGCACTCAAGCCAAACATGAGGTCGTGGTTGATGCACTTGCCGAAGAACTCCATCTCGACCTGGGATGACCTCTGCCATCCGTTTGTTGGTGCCTTCACGGGCGGCCATCAAGAACCAGGGCGGCCCAGCGACTTGCAACTCCTCCCGCAGAAGGAAGGAGAGAGTTTGCGGAAGTACATGCAGAGGTTCGGCCAGGTGCACAAGAACATTCCAGACATCCACCCGGCAGGTGTGATAGCTGCATTCCAGTCCAACGTGCACAACTATAGGATACGTTCCAAGATGAACGTCCGGTTGCCCAAGACTGTGAATGAGTTGTACACTCTGGTGGATAAGTGTGCCCGAATAGAGGAGGGGAGGCGACTCCCTAGTGAAGAAGATGGCGTCGACATTGACTCAGAGGACGATGACGATGCCACCAATCAGAAGAAGAAGAACAAGAAACATAACAAGAAGCGCAAGGATAAAGCAGTACTGGTTGTTGAAGGATCGAGCTCTCCTAGTACCAGCAAGAAGTGATGTAGGGTATAGACCCTAATCGCCCGATCTTTCACGAAAGGAGCGGATACCAGGGAAATCACGAGGAACACAAGGAAGAATAGAAGGAAAACACATGAGGAAATCACTAAACCGACACGAATAAGTCACACATGGGCTAGATCCTCGAGTACATAGAACGATACACGAATCCACGGACAACTTGGGACACTACACGGTAACCGGTTCTTCTCCGTGAGGAGGTCTTGATGGGGCCGCCCAAGAGGGGGTCTTGATGTTATTCTCCACAAGGAGATCTTGAATCCGCTTGGGGGATCTTCTCCAGTGGAGGCTCGAATCTCCGAGGAGAAGG
Source organism: Triticum urartu (assembly GCF_003073215.2). Lineage (NCBI taxonomy): Eukaryota > Viridiplantae > Streptophyta > Magnoliopsida > Poales > Poaceae > Triticum > Triticum urartu. Next base: position 296,367,831 of record NC_053023.1, on the reverse strand, counting down.
TAACCAAGTGGATGAGCAAAGCTCTCTCACAAATATGAGCTAAACATTTGCTAACCCTAGCTAGGATGAATGGGGGGTCTATTTATAGTCTAAGTGCAAATGGGGTGAAGTGAAGGGGTACATGGGCCTCGGGCCTGAACACTGTGCGCAGACAGGTACTGGACGTCCGCTGGGGACCGGTCGTCTGGTGTCTCAGGAGCTGCCGGACGTCCGATAGCTCCGGACTTCCGCTGATGTTGGCTCGGGTGCTGGTGCGCCGGTCGTCCGGTCCGGACCGGACGTCCGCTCATTTGCTTCGGGTGCTGGGGCACCGGTCGTACGGTATGGACCGGACGTCCGCTCGCTGGGGTTCGGCTGAGGCTTCAGGCGCCGGACGTCTGGTCCCGGCCGGTCGTCCAGTGGATGGGACTTTTCCTTCAACCTTCCTTCTTCTCCATCTTCTCGTCCATCTTCCTCTTCTTCTTGTCCTTGCTCCTTAGCTTCTCCATGGTACCTGAGTATGCACAAAGTGTCCATATGAGGTAGTACCATGCTTCATGTGCATCGAGGTGGAATTGTGAGAGGAGAGATGTCACCTTGGTTTCAAGAGCTCTTGCACGTGATTGAGTCATGGGTCCACTAGGCACTTGATGAGATGATGGTAGGTCCATGGGGATGACCTTGGGATGCTCCGCATCATCTCCCCTCCCTTGGGGAAGATCTGACCTCGGATCAAAATCCTCATCACCATGGTACGGGGAGAGATCTTTGACGTTGAATATGTCGCTCATGGAGTACTTGTCACGTGGGATGTCGATCTTGTATGCGTTGTTGTTGTAGCGGGCAAGCACCTTGAATGGTCCATCGGCTCGTGGTAGTAGCTTGGACTTGCGTTCGTTGGGGAAGCGTTCCTTGTGAAGGTGTAGCCATACAAGATCTCCAACGTTGAATATCATGTGATTCTTGTTAACGTTGAGCTTGGTTGCGAGTCGTTGTACTTGGAGCTCAATGGTGTGCCTTGTATCTTCATGCATCTTCTTGAGGTGGTTGGCTCGGTCACTCGCGTCCATGTTTGTGTGCTCGTGGAGTGGTATAGGTAGGATGTCCAATGGGGACAACGGGTTGAAACCGTAGACAACCTCGAAGGGGGACTTGCTGGTAGTCGAATGTCTTGCGCGGTTGTAGGCGTACTCTGTGATGGGTAAGCACTCCTCCCACTCCTTGATGCTCTTCTTGATTAGCACGTGAAGAAGGGTGGAGAGCGTGCGGTTTGTCACCTCCGTTTGGCCATCGGTTTGTGGGTGATAGGCCGTGGAGAATAGAAGCTTGATTCCGAGCTTGGCGCATAAGGTCTTCCAAAAGTAACTCAAGAACTTGACGTCGCGGTCCGAGACGATAGTCTTTGGCACACCATGTAGACGCAATATTTCCCTACAAAAGAGATTAGCAACATGTGAAGCATCGTCTATCTTGTTACAAGGAATAAAATGTGCCATTTTTGAGAAACGGTCCACAACGACAAATATAGAATCTTTCCCATTGCGAGTCCTAGGCAAACCAAGTATGAAGTCCATGCTAATGTCTTCCCATGGTTGGTCTGGAATCGGTAGAGGCATATAGAGGCCATGAGATTGAGCTTTGGACTTAGCTTTGCGGCATGTCGAACATCGGTTGGTGAAGCGATTGACGTCCCGAAACATCTTTGGCCAAAAGTAGCTCTTCGAGAGCGTGGCGAACGTCTCGTCGCATCCGAAATGTCCCATTAAGCCTCCTCCATGCGATTCCTGCAAAAGCAACAAATGAAGGGATGACTTGGGGATGAAAAGTTTGTTAGCTCTCATAAGATAGCCGTCTTTGATGTAATAGCGTTCCCAAGATGTATCCTACAAACACTTGGCACAAGGAGTGGCAAAAGTTTCATCATGCTCATACAATTCTTTGATATGCTCGAAGCCAATGACATCTAACTCAAGTTGCGTGACTAGCATGCATATGCGGGAAAGAGCATCCGCTACAATGTTTTCTTTACCCTTGATGTACTTGATGACATAGGGAAAAGACTCAATGAATTCACTCCATTTAGCATGACGCTTGTTCAACTTAGTTTGACCCTTAAGATACTTTAGAGTCTCATGATCGGTATGAATGATAAACTCATGGGGACGAGGGTAATGTTCCCATTCATGTAAAATGCGGACTAAAGCATATAGCTCTTTGTCATAATGGGATAGTGGAGTTGCGCTCCGGAAAGTTTCTCACTAAAGTAAGCTATGGGGCGCTTCTCTTGCGTTAACACACCTCCTATGCCATTACCGCCAGCATCGCAATGAATCTCAAAAGGCTTGTTGAAGTTGGGTAAAGCAAGCACGGGAGCATGAGTAAGCAAATTCTTAAGCTCATTGAATGCGGTATCTTGGGATGGTCCCCAAATAAACGGCGCATTCTTCTTGCTCAAAGCATGCAAAGGCGAAGCAATGGTGCTAAAATCCTTCACAAAGCGACGATAGAAACCCGCAAGACCAAGGAAACTACGCACTTGATGCAAGTTGGTTGGTTGCGGCCAAGTCTTAATAGCATTGATCTTGGACTCATCTACATGAAAACCCTTAGAAGAGACAACAAAACCCAAGAAAACAAGCTTATCAACACCGAAAAGGCATTTCTCCATATTAGCGTAGATGCGCTCTTTTCTAAGAGTTTGCAAAACGGTGCGAACATGGGTGACATGCTCTTTGATAGATTTGCTAAACACAAGAATGCCATCAAAGTAAACCACAAGAAATATACCAATGTAAGGGCAAAAGACATTATTCATAAGGTGCATAAAAGTGCCCGGTGCTTCCGAGAGACCCATAGGCATGACTAACCACTCATACAAACCAAACTTGGTTTTGAAGGCGGTTTTCCATTCATCGCCCTCTTGTATGCGGATTTGATAGTAACCACTCTTAAGATCAATTTTGGAAAATATAGTGGCACCACTAAGCTCATCTAGCATATCATCTTGGCGTGGAATGGGGTACCTATAGCGAACGGTGATAGCATTGATAGGTCTACAATCGGAGCACATGCGAAAGCTACCGTCACGTTTTGGCACAAGAATGACCGGAATGGCACAAGGGCTCAAACTTTCACGCACATGTCCATGGTCTATGAGATGCTTTACTTGCCTTTGTATTTCTTTTGTTTAGTCGGGGTTGACACGGTATGGAGCTTTGTTTGGAAGAGGTGCTCCGGGGATGAGGTCGATGCGGTGCTCAATGCCTCGTAGTGGAGGTAGTCCCGGAGGTAGCTCATCGGGGAAAACATCTTGAAATTCCTGCAAAAGAGAAGACAACACTAGAGGAAGAGTGTGAGAAGTGTTAGTTTGTGGTGCATTAACCTTGCACACGATGACGTAGTGTAGGACACTAGATGGGTTCTCACACACTTCTCTCATCTCACGTTTGGTGGCAAATAGAACTAGGTTCTTGTTTTCGCTCATCGTGGAGGCACTCAATTTGGGCTTGTGGCGCTCATTCTCTTTTTGGTGGCTCACTCTCTCACCATTCTATCCATGATGGGTGGCTTGCTTATCGGCGATCACTTGGCTTGGAGACATAGGTCGTAACACATACTCCTTTTCGTGCATCTTGAAGCTATAGTGGTTTGTATGCCCATTGTGGACGACTCCTCTATAGAATTTCCATGGACGTCCAAGGAGAAGATGAGAAACGGTCATTGGGATGACATCGCACTCCAAGGTGTCTTCGTAGGCGCCGATTTTGAAGGATACTTGCACTTGGTGCTCGACTTGGATGGTACCGGAGTCACTAAGCCATTGCACTTTGTATGGATGTGGATGCTTCGTCTTGGGCAATTGGAGCTTGGAGCAAAGTTCTTCACTTGCGAGATTGTGACAACTCCCTCCATCGATGATGACCTTGACGGATCGTCCATTGATGCCGGCCTTGGTGTGGAATATGTGGCATCGTTGGTCTTATTCTTGGTGATGTTGTAGAGTCAAGACTTTGGAGACAACAAGTGCGGGACTTGAGTCTTCATCAAAAAGACTTGTTCTTCTTCATTGTTCACTTGGCGGTGCATGGCAACTTGCTCAAGGGCTTCCATTTCTCCTTCGCTCATGGAATCATAAGTGCCATCGTCGTTGAAGATTATGGTGCGCTTGTTGGTGCACTCATAGGACTTGTGGCCTCGGCCGCCGCAAGTGAAACACTTGAGGGAACTCGTCTTGACGGTCTCATCGGTAGGGGTTGATGACGATGAAGCTCTCGGCTTGAAGTTGCTCGTATTAGGATTGCTTGTAATTGGCAAAGCTTTCTTGGAAGTCGACTTGTCGATGTTGGAAGTAGAGGGTGTTGTAGTCATTGTTGGAGTCGTTGAAGCTTGATTATTGGAGAAACCGTAGGACTTGGATGAGAACTTGGCATACTTGAAATCATCTTGCACTTGGCGTTCCGCTTTGGTAGCTTGGTGCACGAGCTCGATGAGATTTGAGTATGGTTGGAAGTCGGCGATCTTCTTGATAGGATGATTGAGTCCATTCAAGAAACGTGCCATTGTTTGCTCATCATCTTCCGTCACATTGGCTCTTATCATAGCAATCTCCATCTCCTTGTAGTATTCTTCAATGCTCTTGGTTCCTTGCTTGAGTTGTTAGAGTTTCTTGAAGAGGTCGCGGTTGTAGTAGGTAGGTACGAAGCGTGCTCTCATGACATCCTTCATTTGTGCCCAAGTAGTGATGGGTGGTTCACCTCTTGCCTCGCGGCGCTCTATGATTTGTTCCCACCAAATGAGGACATAGTCTTGGAACTCAAGGGATGCCATCACGATCTTCTTCTCTTCTTCATAATTGTGCAAACGGAAGATCTTGTCAACTTTCAATGCCCATGAAAGGTATTCTTCGGGATCGTTGCTTCTGTTGAACTTGGGCATGGTGAACTTGAGCTTGCCGTGGCGTTGCTCTTCATTGTGTTGGGGTCGGGGATGATGACGCCCATGTTCTAGATGATTATTCAACTCGTGGTGCTCTTGACGCGGAGGGTTGTCAACCTTGTGTTGCTCTTGTCGCGGAGGATTCCCATTGTCGTCATGCTCTTGATGGTCTTGGCGAGCTTGTGGAGGAGCGCGTCGAGCTCGAGGAGGAACTAGACGATGCATGCGAGCTTGAAATCGTCGTTCTTGAATTTCCTCACGAAGTGCTTCCTCTTGCTCACGGGCTTGTCGGCCCCGGTCGGCAACGGCTCGAAGTGCTTGAGCATCACGGAGTTGTTGTTCTTGACGTTGAGCCTCGGCATCTTGTGCATTTTGGTGTAGACGCACGCGTTCTTCCTCTTCATGTTGGCGTTGTTGTTGCCGTTCACGAGCTAGCGCAAAGGCCTCTTCGGTTTGACGTAGTCGATGTTCTTGCGAGTTGGTGTCTCGAAGTGGATTGAGGTTTTCTTGACGCTCGTTGCGCGCGGCACATCGAAGAGTGTTTGAAGACGGTGTACTTGAGCCGGAGAGGGTAAAGTCGGAATGGCGACTTGAACGTCTCCTTCTTGAAGTGGAAGAAGAGCGGTTGAGCAACAAAGGGCGAATCTCGTCCATCCTTGCGTCATTCTCTTGCTTGTGATCATCGAGCTTGTGGTCGAAGTAGTCCCTTGTACGTTGCTCGGAAAGTCACAAGTCGGCGGTAAGGTTGTCGATGCGTTCACTCATAGCTTGTTGCTCTTGATGCAAAGCACATTGTGCACCAAAGAGATGACTCTTGGTGACGAAGGAGTTCATGTCGTCATCTTGCTCCATGAAGAGTGGGTTGGTAGAAGTACTTGGCCTATCCATCATTCCAAGACAAATGTGAGTGGTAGAAAGAGAAGAACGAATACCAAATGTACCTTGACCGAAGTTGAAAGTGAATCGATGATCACTCCAATGTAGGACAAGGAAATAGCCCAATTGGTACGAATTCTCGTCGGTTTCTCACACCTACACAAGTAAAAGCTTATGGTGGAGCTTGGTTAGGATGGTGGCACAATTTTTAATGTGAATGTAAGTAAGATTCAATAATGTTGGAAAAGATTCGCAAGATGCAATGTAACAAGTAGACCAAGCATATATGGTACACGGAAACACACGCGCAAATAGATAAGTGGGGTTGTGCAACCAAGGGTGAGCCAAAATGTGGAATCCACAAAAATGCTCTTGTTGCACAACACTAGAGAGACGCTAGCACGATTGCACGATAGGCGGATACAAGAACTTGTGCACAACCTACTTAGCAAAAATGCAACGACTTCTATCCCAAATATGTTCTATGCAAGGTGTTGCTATGATATGATCCAAGATGATCGAGTATGACAATCTTAATGTTGTATGATGCTATGGTTCTTGCTTAAAAGCTCTTTGCTTATCTTTCCTCTTTGCTTAAAATCTTGGTTGGCTCTTTGATGTTTGAGCTCTTTTCTCATGCAATGCTTGACGAACCAAGATAGCAAGTGAGTATGCGATGACAACTTTGTGACACAAGAGATGATACCAATATAGGCAACAATGATGTATGTATGTATGCTATGGGAAGTATGATCACTAATGTGCACAAGTCTCGTTGCCGGCAATACTCAATGGCTAGTCTCGATGGGTAAGCAACGCAAAGGAGTAAGGCTATGGTGGCTATCAATGTAATGGCAAGAGTGATATGTCCAATACCAAGATGAGGTTACCGGTCTTGCTTCCGGTATGGTGTCAAAATGGTGGCATGAATACTAAGTCGTAGTTGAGGTGATCATTGTTGATGACGCGTCCGTGGCGAAGATGAGCGGCGGTGATGTCGATGTCGAACCGTACCTAGATAGCCGAAACACAAAAGGATACGGTACCGCAACTCAAATTCTCAAAACCAAGTGCGACCAAAATCGTCGGAGTAGGTAGCGGGTAAGTGGTGGTGTGGGTTGGGATATTGGCAATGTTTGCGGAAGTCAGTGGTGGTGTAGCAGATGATGCGGTGGAATCTGGAACAAAATTTGAGCGAAATCAGTTTCAGAGTAGCGGTCGTCCGGAAGTGGCCGGATGTCCGGTCGCCGGACGTCCGGTAGGGTCAGAAATCCGCTAATTTCAGCTCGGTTTAGAGGTTCCGGTCGTCCGGTAAGGTCGGACGTCCGGTGGTTCCTGGGTCGCCGGACGTCCGGTAAGTTGCGGTCGTCCGGTGGGTCGGGGTCAAAATTGAATGGATTTCGTGGATTTTGGATGGATGTCGAGGTGGAGATGGTGGGGGATGGCTAGATCCACTTGCAACACAACAAATTCACGGATCAAAACCAACAAAACATTAGCAAAACTCACAAAACACAAGAAAATTTTTTGGGGCTATTTTTGTGGGGATTTTCGGATTAGGACGAAAAACAATAAAATCAAGCTAGAAAACGAAGAGTGGGGCTCCGAAATCGTGATCAACCTTGCTCTACATACCAAGATGATGTAGGGTAGAGACCCTAATCGCCCGATCTTTCACGAAAGGAGCGGATCTCGGGGAAATCACGAGGAACACGAGGAAGAAGGGAAGGAAAACACAAGAGGAAATCACTAAACTGACACAATAAGTCACACATGGGCTAGATCCTCGAGTACATATAACGATACATGAATCCACGGACAACTAGGGATGATACACCGTAATCGGTTCTTCTCCGTGAGGAGGTCTTGATGGGGCGCCCAAGAGGGGGTCTTGATGTTCTTCCCCACAAGGAGGTCTTGAATCCTCTTGGGGGATCTTCTCCGGTGGAGGCTCGAATCTCCGAGGAGAAGGTAACCAAGTGGATGAGCAAAGCTCTCTCACAAATATGAGCTAAACATTTGCTAACCCTAGCTAGGATGAATGGGGGGTCTATTTATAGTCTAAGTGCAAATGGGGCGAAGTGAAGGGTTACATGGGCCTCGGGCCCGAACACTGTGCGCAGACAGGTACCGGACGTTCGCTGGGGACCGGTCGTCCGGTGTCTCAGGAGCTGCCGGACGTCCGGTAGCTCCGGACTTCCGCTGATGTTGGTTCGGGTGCTGGTGCGCCGGTCGTCCAGTCCGGACCGGACATCCTCTTGTTTGCCTCGGGTGCTGGGGCATCGGTCGTTCGGTATGGACTGGACGTCCGCTCGCTGGGGTTCGGCTGAGGCTTCAGGTGCCAGACGTCCGGTCCCGGCCGGTCGTCCGGTGGCTGGGACTTTTCCTTCAGCCTTCCTTCTTCTCCGTCTTCTCGTCCATCTTCCTCTTCTTCTTGTCCTTGCTCCTTAGCTTCTCCTTGGTACCTGAGTATGTACGAAGTGTCCATATGAGGTAGTAGCCATGCTTCATGTGCATCGAGGTGGAATTGTGAGAGGAGAGATGTCACCTCGGTTTCAAGAGCTCTTGCACGTGATCGAGTCATGGGTCCACTAGGCACTTGATGAGACGATGGTAGGTCCATGGGGATGACCTTGGGATGCTCCCCATCAAGAAGGCCAAGACTGAGGCTCCCAACAAGGAAGTTGCCGCATGCACTGGTTGCCGGGAAGCCGCGACTGCCGAGGAGGCTGAGCAACTCGTCATCAGGTTGAGCAACTCGTCATCAGGTTGAGCAACTCGTCATCAGTATTGCAAGATCCATTAGAACAAGGGCCACGATCTTCAATAGTGCCATCAAGTTGAGCAACTCGTCAAGAAGCAGAATGCTGATTACGAGAAGCGTGACAAAGAGAGAGACCAAGATGGTGTTGGCGGGAAGGGCCGAGGCAGTAGAGGAGGTCGCCCCTGCAAGGCCCCTCAGTATCAAGGGAAACCTGCCAGAGGCCGTGAGAAGAAGGAAAGCGATGGAGAAGAAACCAGTGAGCAGGAGCTCCAGAAGGCCACTGACGCCCTGTGCCTTGACGGAGGTGCATCCTTGCACTCCTCTCAACGCCAGCTTAAACAATGGGTGCGTGATGTCAATGCCGTGGAGCCAGCGGCAGATTCTCGGAAGCCACTCAAGTGGTCCTGCATGCCTATCATCTTTGATGAAGAGGATCATCCTGACCGCACCACCGCGGAAGGGTGTTTGCCGTTGTTGGTTTCACCAATGATCTGCAACCTCAAGGTCACAAAGATGTTGGTTGACGGCGGGGCCGGGTTGAATCCGATTTCTCCCAAGGTCATCAGCAAGCTCTAGATAGCAGATGAAGAGCTCAAGGTTACTGGTACTTTCCAAGGGATCAACCCCGACAGGAGTCATCCTAAGGGAAAGATCACACTGTCGGTAACGTTTGGGGGGGGAGTTAAACTATCGGACTAAGAAGATCGTGTTTGATGCGGTTGACCTCCCCCTGCCATACAATGGAATCCTTGGTCGCCCAGCCCTGGCAAAACTCATGGTGGCATCCCACTATGCCTACAACATGCTGAAGATGCCAGGGCAATGGGCGTCATTTCCATTTCATCAGATGAGAAGGACGCAATCATATGCGTGGATAAGACGTACTGAGAAGCAGTCTCTGCAGAGGCCGTGGAAGCTACCGCTCCCACCAAGGAAAGTAAGAAAGAGGAGAAAGCTAGCAAGGATGCCAGAAAAGAATCCGGGAAGCGCGCCTTTTCAGAGTGTGCTGCGCCTGTTGATGACTTGCCGGAGAGTTCCAATAGCAAGAGATCAAAGGTTGATGTGCCCGCTGTGAAGAATGTCCCGGTAGGGCTAGTTGGCACTGATGGTACATTTACTATCAGTTCCACCCTCAACGACAAATAGGAAAGCGCGCTCGTTGCCTTCCTGTGAGTGAATGTCGATGTGTTTTCTTGGCAACCATCTGACATCCCCTGTGTTCCCAAGGAGGTAATCAAGCACCACCTTGCTGTCTGCCCACATGCTCGGCCTGTCAAATAGAAGGTATAAAAACAAGCTTTGGAGCGGCAGAAGTTTATTGTTGAAGAGATCAAGAAACTTGAGGCAGCTGGTTTGGTAACAAGAGTATTGATCCGACATGGTTGGAAAATCTAGTGGTAGTGTGCAAGGTGAATGGGAAATGGAGGCCTTGCATAGATTTCACATATCTAAATAAAGCATGCCCGAAGGACCCATTCCCCTTGCCGCGCATTGACCAGATTGTGGATTCCACCTCTGGGTGTGACTTGCTTTCCTTCCTGGATGCCTACTCTGGGTACCACCAGACCTTCATGTCCAAGGAAGATGAAGAGAAGATCGCGTTCATAACCCCATGCGGCACATACTGTTTGTACGGATGCCCTTTGGGTTAAAGAGCGCTGGATCCACTTTTGCAAGAGCAGTACAGATTGGCTTTGAGTCCCAACTGCACAGGAATATTGAAGCCTACATGGACGATATAGTGGTCCAAACCAAGGACACATTGACTCTCATTCAGGACTTGGAAGAAACTTTTGCAAATCTACGCAAGATCAACTTGAAGCCGAACCCGAAGAAGTCTGTGTTTGGCGTTCCTTCTAGCAAGCTACTTGGCTTCTTTGTATCCCATCGGGGGATCGAGGCCAACCCTGACAAGATCAAGGCGATTGAGCAGATTCGAGCACCCAAGACAGTTAAAGACGTGAGGCGTTTGACTGGATGTGTTGCTGCTCTAAGTAGGTTCATTTCCAACTCCGCCGAGCGCGCCCTGCCCTTCTTCAAAATCTTTAGAAAGGCAGGGCTCGCAGAGTGGACCCCAGAGGAGGACGCTGTGCTGCAAGAGTTGAAGACCTATCTTTCCTTTGTTCCCACCTTAGTCGCTTTTAAACCACAAGAGCCGTTGTTGCTATACCTAGCGGCAACCAATCAAGTGGTTAGTGCAGCACTGGTGGCACAGCGGGAAGTAGATGAAGGGGCAGGCGCAACTACTGTCCCCTCTGGAGAGGAAGGTGAACTCGTCCCGGCGAGGCCAGATGTAGATCAAAACAAGGAAGAACGGGGCAACAAAGACAATTCCAAGATCACGACAAGGAAGAAGGTGGTGTAGTGGCCGGTGTACTTCATCAGCTCCCTACTGCAAGGGGCTAGGTCGAGGTACTCTAGCGTGCAAAAGTTGAGTTTTGGTCTCATCATGGCCTCAAGGAAACTGCGCCACTACTTCCAAGCCCACGAGATCACGGTAGTTATCCGCTTCCCCTTGCAACGCATATTGAGGAACCCCGTGGCCACTGGTAGAATAGTGGAATGGGCTTTGGATTTATCCAGCTTTGGTTTGAACTTTGAGAGCACATCAACTATTTAGAGCAGAGCACTAGCGGAGTTCATTGCGGAGTGGACGCCTACCCCTGACGAGGGTTATCCCTGGCAAGGAAGCGCCCCAAGAATGGATCATGTACTTTGATGGTGCCTTCTCCCTACAATGTGCATGAGCTGACGTGCTTCTTGTTGCTCCCACTGGGGAGCACCTCAAGTACGTGGTTCAAATACATTTCCCCCTGGAGAAGGCTACTAACAACACTACAAAGTATGAAGGACTCCTTGCCGGGTTCCGGATCGCAACAGAACTGGGAATGATCATTTATGGAGATTCACAACTTGTGGTGAGGCAAGTAAACAAGGATTATCAAAGCCCATTGATGGAGGCATACGCATAGGAAGTGAGAAAGTCGGAGGAGCGCTTTGACGGGTTACAAACAGAGTATGTGCCATGTGTGAAAAACATCATTGCTGATCATCTGTCAAAGTGCACTGCGTAAAAACTCCCTGTGGAACCAGGGACTTTTGTTCTCCATCTGACTCAGCCCTCCGTATCCCCGGCAACAATGGCCAAAAATAGGAGGAAACTGGAGTCTGGCAAGCCTCTCCCGGCAGAGCTTCCCGAAGCCCCCGACAGAGAGCTTGGCGGGAACAACTCCCCTTCAATCAGTGAGTTGCACCCTCCCGCTAAACTACTAGTCTTTGTGGTTGAGGCATGCGCTCCCGTCCAGGAGGAGGTGCCACTTGTCCTTGTTGCCGAGCCTTAGGCTCCAACTTGGGCACAACACATAATTCATTTCCCCCAAATAGGAGAACTTCCCGAAGAGCAAGAAGAAGCTGAAAGAGTAGCCCGGAGGGCCAGTATGTATCAGTTCGTTGACAATGCGCTATACAGAAGAAGGCTCAACGGTGTGAAATTGAAGTGCATTTGCCTGGAAGAAGGAAAGGAAATGTTGGCAGAGATACACAAGGGTATGTGTGGCTCCCATACTGGATCAAGGGCCCTGGTTGGAAAATCTTTCCGGCAAGGTTTGTACTGGCCCACGAACCTTCAAGATGCAATTGAGCTAGTCACCAACTGTGAAGCCTGCCAGTTCCACTCCAAGAATATCCATCAGCCTGCTCAAGCTCTTCAAGCAATCCCTTTGTCATGGCCATTTTTTGTCTGGGGGCTCGACATCTTGGGCCCCTTACCCCATGTTACCGGGGCTTTGAATTCTTGTACGTTGCAATCGACAAGTTTACAAAGTGGCTAGAAGTAGAGCCCATGAGGAAGCTGGCCATACAGTCTGCTATGAAGTTCTTGAAAGGATTGGCGTGCCGTTTCGGAGTACCCGCCAGAGTCATAACTGACAATGGCACCCAATTCACAAGCCGCGCCTTCATGCAATACGTTCATGCCCTCAGAAGCAAGGTCACATTTGCCTCTATTGCCCCCAGAAGTAATGGACAAGCTGAGAGGACAAACACTAAAGTGCTGCGAGGACTCAAGACAAGAACATTTGATTGGCTGCAGAAGTGCAGCAGGCAATGGATCGATGAGCTGCCAGTGGTCTTTGGTCCCTCTGTACGACACCAAATCGAGCTACCGGCCAGACTCTCTTCTCCCTAGTTTATGGGGCAGAAGAAGTGATCCCCAGGGAACTCATATACAGATCACCTCGAGTACTTGCCTACGATGAAGTAGTGCAAGAACAACACCGACATGACGACGCTGTGCTACTTGTGGAGAACCATCTCCGGGATGCTACGCGTGCCGCACGCCACCAGCAAGCCCTGCATCGCTATCACAGCCGCATGGTTCATGCCTAGAGCTTTGAGGAAGGCGACCTTGTCCTTAGGCGCATTCAGTCTGCCAAGGGTGCAAACAAGTTGACGCCAAAGTGGGAACGCCCTTACCGGGTAGTATGAGTCACCAGACCCGACACCGTTCGTCTGGAAACCGGAGATGGAATTCAGTTGCAAAACTCATGGAACATTGCGCATCTCCGTAAGTTCTACCCGTAAGGCGCGGCTGTCGGGCCCTGCCTAGCAGCCACCCTTTTGTACAAGCCTTGCCGATGTTGCATGTAACCCTTTATACAAAGCCAGGCATAGACCCTGAGCAACAGATAAATAAACAAAGCGCTGGGGGCCCCAAAGAAACTTGCATGCATGCATAAGCATATAATGAGCATAGCATGATCATGTAGATAAGATCACATGTAGCTCTGTTTTCGTCTGCACTAAGCTGCAGGGTTCTTGCCGCGGACTTGGTCCCGAAGAAAGAAATGGAGACGAGCCTACATAGCAGTGCCTGGCGAGCGAAACAGATAAGTTTCTTCTTATCCATACTTGTTCTGTAAAGTGAAAACTTGTGAATATGAAAACCTCGTCACCTTTGAAACATAGGTGCTCCCATCCTTTGACCCGGACGTTGCTTCGGTCAAGGTGGTCACAGTGGCCTTTGACGGAGAAGGTTCGGTGAGGGGCTGGTCCCTTTTTGTAGTTTTATGCCTGGTAGGCCTAGCCCCGCGGTAGCAAACTAAGGGCACCGACATGATAGCTTGCCAGAGAAAACTTGTTTACTTAAATATAGAGGCATATTGCCCGTGCATAGACATGATACATGCACAAGTACCCAACAAGGCTTGTCTTTTTCATTGATATGCTGATAAGCAAGTACAGATCTTACAGAACACAAACATGGATAAAGAAGATTACACAATTTAGACTAAAGTTTGGCAAATGCCTACACATTTTAGACTGAAAAGAGGTAAGTGCCCCATAATCCCTCATCTGTCCCTCTCCTCCTAGGAACTACAGTGGGAGGTGAAGAGGGAAAAAGGAGTGCCTGAGCAGAAGCCTAGCCCGATCCCGCCAGGACCTGCCGGGTGCAACCTGACAAGATTGGGAGTGGCGAGGCTGTGAAGGACAGGACGGAGGGAGCAGCTCGGCGTTGCCCTAGTCACCATCCTCAAGGCCAAGAAGAAGCCCCAGCGCAAGCACCGGCGGGAGAGCCGCTAGATCTCAGCTGAAAGACTGCTGGAGGAGGCGAAGGCACCAAGAGAGGGCCCCCTGCCCGGAAACCGTCCTGAAGAGGCCGGTGATGATGGTGTCGGGGAGGGAGGGAGGGGAAGAGCAGAAAGATGAGGCAGCGGGCCGGCAATACGAGATGAAGGCGTCAGTGCCATCGTACTCTGACCTAACGCCCAGCCACCCGCCTTCTCCGTCTTCCCTCATTTTTTCCTCATACCACCGCTCCAGGAATATGCCGGACCCTTGCCCCGTCGCCTCCCTCGGAGAAGCAGCAAACGACGACAACATCCAAGGCGTGCGAGAAGCACCGCCCCCACCTTGGCGGGCAGGAAGGAACCACCATCTTCAGCGTTAACCCCGGCTCCGCTGGAAGGAGCAGCACTGGGATTACCAAGGATCCCCAACACTGCACCCTAGACAGGCGTCGGAAGCCTCAGGAGCCTCGCCATTGGGATGACGCGCCTCGGCGACTTGCGGCAAGGACAAGCACTCCCCACCAAATGGCCGACTCGTGTGGGGAAGACGGGCGTTTCACCATTTTGGAGAAGTGTAACGCTTCTCACACTGCGGACAACTCGGCGCCCACATCTTCGACCGCCACATCTCCTACGACCCCGGACTAGACTCACTACCCAAGCATCAACATGAGCGTTCGGCATCATTGACCCTGAGCTAGAGCCCGCGACCTGGCCCTAGTCTCTCCCCCTTAATATAACAAAGAAGAAGGCAAGGAATGAAAGAGTAGAGGTGCGTGGATGAGTACTTCCGCTCCTCCTCACCCCCTTTTTATAGGCAGGCCGGGGCTGAGGGCTGATCCTTCACCCCCACCCAAGAAGGTTTCTTTCTGATCGGACCCGTCTAAACCACCATCGACAGCCAGATCCGTTTGCCATCCCCTTCCACCAATCCAAGAAGACTGGGCCCCTGCCATGACGCTCTCTCCCACACCAGGCACCTCCGTTACCTACCCCACTCAATGCATGCAACATACGTGGCAAAGGATAAGGGCGTGGTGGGTGTCGTGGTTCTAAGAATGACAGTAGAATAGGGGGGGGGGTAGGAATGTAGAGGCAAGATCCTAGCTATGGAGGAGTTGTACACACGAGTTTTACAAGTTCAGGCCCTTCTCGGAGGAAGTAACAGCCCTACGTCTCGGAGCCCGGAGGCGGTCGACTGGATATATGCGTGTGAATTACAGAAAGTGCGAACCCTTGTCCCAGAGGAGGGGGGTGGCTTATATAGAGTATGCCAGGACCCCAGCTCCCCTCCGTTACACAAGGTTCAATGCTCATAAAGGAGGGACGTTACTGGTAACGTCTGCAATGAAGTGTTGTAAATGGCCATAAAGCTATGGTTTAAGTCCTGACCATTGCAGAGTGGAGAGTTTCTCATCTTCTGGTGGTTGAGTGTCTTCAAGGTGGTCGAGTGAGCACATCTTCACGGTCGAGTGGATGATGGTTTCTCTTCGATTGCTTCTGATTCTTTGTAGAGATGTCCTTGGGGAGGGTATGTTGGACAGATCCATGACCCTACCCTAAGTACATAGCTTTATCATTAGCCCCCGAATGGATCAGGGTTTGAGTGAGGAAGGAGTTGGGAACACTTCCGACCCATTCTTTGTGCTCTGAGTATATCTTGTTCTGGAACAATGAGTTGAGGTGACGAAGTCGACTCCTTTCTCAGTCGCCTTGGTCCATTCTTGGTTTTTGTCGAGTGAATTTTCACGGTAGAATTCCGAATGATGATGTAGAGGATGTTTGTCTTCAGTCTGACAGGTTGCTCTGCTCTCCGCGGATTTCGCGGGATTCGAATTTTGGGAAGTGCGCCAGACGGACGGAACCGAGGTTATCGGGGCGGATTAGGCAAGTCTCCTCGATCCCCACACCACCTTTTTCCCCATGTACTGCACACGTGACTGTTGCAGGATTTGTTTAGACTGTCTGGGTCCACCAGTCAGTCACTCGGGGGACGACCTTATAAAAGGCCCTAGACCAGGCCTCTGCCCCGTGCACTCCCATTCTCTCTTCTTCTTCTCCTGATCTCTCCGCCATGCTCGCTTCCTCCCTCGTCGCCGGACTCTCACTCGAGCTCAACCCGTCGCCATGGGGAAAGAGAAGACGGTGGCGCTGGAGCGCGTGAAGAAGGCGACCGCGAAGTCGAAGGGCAAGCAGACCAGCCGGGGCGGATCCTCGTCGAGATCGGGCCTACCGCCGGGCTGGATCCAGGGCAACTGGATCCGCTCGACAATCACCCAGGACGACCTCGATGACCTGGTGGAGGGGGGACTGATCCCCCACAAGTCGGCACGGCTCCCGTGGAACGAAACCGAGCCGCAGCCAAGGGAGGGTGAGTGTGTTCTCCTCGCCACCCACGTAGGTCGCGGATTCTCACTGCCTCCCCATCCTTTCTTCCGGGGTTTTTTGAATTTCTTTGGGGCTCAACTTCACCATTTCACTCCAAACACCATAGTCTATCTGGCTGCTTTCGTGTCGATGTGTGAAAATTTCTTGGGCTATCGACCGCACTGGGGTCTTTTCAAACACATCTTCACCTGCCGCTCCCAGTTGGTCAAAAAGGTTAATCCGAGTGACGAGAGGACACAAGTGATCCAGATGTGTGGGGGTTTGGGGATCTAGATGAGGAGCAAGAGTACCTTCCCAGCCATGATCCTTCCTGACTCGGTCTGGGGCTGGCAGTCGACTTGGTTCTACTGCAAGGATCAGCCGACCCCGGGTCAGTCGACTGGACTTCCTCCCTTTTCCTTGGCTCAAGTGGAGAAGCCCGCCCCCTGAAGGTAGTTCCAGAAGAGAAGGCGCAGGTCAAGGTGCAGGTCGAGCGGGTCGTCCAACTCGTCGGTGACGGGGTGATCGGAATGGACCTGCTGGAGGTCTTTCTCGGTCGACGCATCCAACCGCTTCAGGCGCGTGATCATCCAATGTGGATGTACTCTGGGCTTGAGGATTCCACTCGGATCCACCCGGAGGATGTCAGCGGGGATACCTTGGAGAAGTGGTTGATGGGGATCACCAGCAACAAAGACAACCCTCGGGGGTCTAGGAGGGTGATTCCATTCGACAACTCGCACCAGCCGGAGCAGGTATAATTCTGTTTTATCAAGTATCTTTCCGATTCACCGTGTGACATCTTGTTTATGGTCGACTAAACTTCCTTTGATTGTTGTCCTTTCAGGCCCTCATCGACATGTACTCAATGCCCAATGGAGTGTAGGAACAAGACATCGAGGAAGAAGCGAGCGGGGGCGAGAGCGGCGAGGGGCACTCGGATGCCGAGGAGGACGAGGAGAGCGACGAATCGACTGATGACGAAGAAGTCGACTCGCCTACTCGTAGGGAGAGGAGATCCAAACACGCTCATGACCCAGCAAGCGCTCCGGACTTGGTGGCCGCGCCGATTGGACAGTCTTCGAAGCGTCCCATGACGTCTTCCCCAATGCCAACTGAGAAGGCTCCAAAGCAGTCCAAAGTTGTGCCGCCTCCAGAGCCGAAAGCACCGAAAGCCAGCTCATCCAAACTGCCAAAAGCTTTGCCCAGTATCAAAGTGACTGTCCCTACTATCTCCGGGTAATCATCTGACTTGTCCTTTTGGTCGACTCGATTAACCAGACGTAACCGATTGAATGCGGGTCTTTGCAGTGCTGCTACGTCAGGAACCTCTTCTCTCCAGTACCGGGACGAGGAGATGGAAGATGCGGTAACCTCCAACCCAGGTATAAAGTCTTGCGATTTTGTTCTTGATTCTTTGGTCGATTGCGTTCTAGTGGTTCACTTGGGGTCGAATGATCTGCCTTGCAGCTCCACCCAACGTTATCGATCTTCTAGATGACGATGAAGATGTGGCTCTTAAGCCCAGGAAGAGCAAGAAAGTAGCAGCTGGTAGGATGTCTCGGCAAGAACCAACTACGACACCTCCCGTCCGTCAGCCTGAAGACACGGGCAGGGCCTCTGTGACCTTCGCTGCACCCTTGTCGAGTGAGCACTCCACACGCCGACTGCGCCTATGATTCCTTCAGTCGTCCAACTCCATGCCATGGAGCTCCAAGCCGCCGCACCTGGGTCGTCTGCTCACTTTTTCACCAGCTATCCCGTCTCGGACAACCAGTCAGAAGCGGCTGCGGAAGCCATTCGACAGGCTGACATGATGATGGAGCGGGTGAAGACGGTGCATGAAAATAGCCAGGCTGCCTACGACGCCAGTGCTGCTCTTCGGGCCAATGTCCAGGTGACTAGACTTTCCGACTGTTTTTGCTCTATGAGGAAATGTTACTCGAAAAATCTTCTTCTACACAATCTCCTGTTGTTTATATCGAATTAGAGAACCCGCTGGGTGTTCTGTTGTTTTTGGTAGTTTCGCTCTTCCACTCGGTCTGGGCGAGTGGGATCTGAACTGGTGGGGGCACGCTAAGTGCACCCACTAGGTGTAGTCCCCGAGACCGCGGTCGACTGCTGGCAGTCGACTGGGGTCTGAGTTCTACTTTCCTTTCTTTTTCACTCCTTACACTCGACTCAGGCGGACCGGTCGAGTAGGATCCGAACCGGTGGGGGCACGCCAAGTGCACCCACTGGGTGTAGTCCCCGAGACCGCAGTCGACTGCTGGCAGTCGGCTGTGGTCTGAACAGTTTTTTTTGACTTGGTCCGGGCGGACCGGACGAGTTGAGTCTTAGTCAGCGGGGGCACGCCAAGTGCACCCGCTGGGTGTAGCCCCTGAGACCGTAGTCGACTGTGTGCAGTCGGCTAGGGTCTAAGCGAACTTCTTTAGGTTTTATTCACTCGGAAGTAAACAACCTTTGATCTTATCGACTGATCCGTCTTTTGCCTTCTGCAGAAGTCTTGTACTCTTATTTCTAAGTTTGCTGAACTTGAGGAGAAGCAGAGGCAACTCAACCTCGACTTGGAATTGGCTCAGCAGAATCCGAACAAAGCTCAAGGCGAAGCCGCTGGTATGGAAGGTAACTGACTATCGTCTGACTTTCAATATATTTCTTTGATCTCTTCTTTGATTCGATTGTTTCTTTTGCAGAGAAAATGAAGTTGGCTCTAGAGAAGAAGGACTCGGACCTCGCCGCCGTGCAAAAAGCAGCCCAAAGATAAAACTGCTCTCGCAGACCAGAAGCTTGCTTCAATCGGAACGCTGGAAGGGGAGGTGAACAAACTGAAATCTTGTCTTAATGAAGCTACCGCGAAGTGACCAGTCTAAAGAAGGACAAGGTCGTCTTGAATGAAAAGTTGGAGTCTGCGATCTGCAAGAGGAATGGCATGGAAGCTTATCTGAGGACTCTTGCCAAGAAGCTCTATCTCACGCTGGAAGGTATTTCTTCTAAACCGACTGTGTTGATGCTTGCGATCGGATCTTGCTCGGTCGATTCACTAATTTTTGGCTGCAAAATTCTGCCAAGACTTCGACAAGGAAACTGGAAGGGTCGAGATGGGTCTGGACCCTATCGCTTCCCCAGTCTGCGATGAAACTGCAATGAACGTGCTCCAACTGGAGTCCCATATCGCCAGCGCCACAAGCTACCTCGTGCGCCTGAAGGAGGTAGTCTCCCGAATCGACTCATCGCTTTTGCTGAGGGCGATGCTCCAAAATGACCTGGAATCCCTGATGACTCGACTAAACGAGATCCCTGACCGAGTGCAAGAATGGAAGAAATCCTCCGCCCGGTGTGGTGCTGACATGGCGCTGTCCTTGGTGTGAGTCCATTGCAAGGATGCTCGTGAAGACAAGCTGGCTGCGGTCAAAGTTGCTAACACCAAAAAGCATGACTTCCAGTCATTCATGGAGACTTTCATTGCTGCCGCCACTCGGATCGCTGATGGGATCGATCTGGACTCATTCGTGGAGCCTGCCAGCCCTCCTCCGGCCGAGTGAACAAACTTATGAAACTTGAATCTGCTTTAAACTTGCCTCGGAATGCTGAGTGATTGCTGTAACCGTTGAACACCTTCAGGCTTGGTGCCCGAGTACTTATGATTTGCTGCTTGGAACTTTTAGGATTTATCTGAATTTGGTTTAACTCCGAGTGTGCTTGCGTTTGCCTTTGAATGGACTTTGCTCACTGCTCGGAACGCTTCGTTGTCCTTGCGGATAGGGATGGAGCGGACGTTGTACTTGTGCCGTAGCTCCGAAGGAGAAGGTTGCAGTCGATCTGCACTTCGTCATCCTTGCGGATAGGGATGGAGCGTAAGTTGTACTTGTGCCGTAGCTCTGAGGGAGAAGGTTGCAGTTGACCTGCACCTCGTCGTCCTTGCGGATAGGGGTGGAGCGTACGTTGTACTTGTGTCGTAGCTCCGAAGGAGAAGGTTGCAGTCGACCTGCACCTCGTCGTCCTTGCGGATAGGGATGGAGCGTACGTTGTACTTGTGCCGTAGCTCCGAAGGAGAAGGTTGCAGTTCAACCTGCACCTTGTCGTCCTTGCGGATAGGGATGGAGCGTACGTTGTACTTGTGCCGTAGCTCCGAAGGAGAAGGTTGCAGTCGACCTGCACCTCGTCGTCCTTGCGGATAGGGATGGAGCGTACGTTGTACTTGTGTCGTAGCTCTGAAGGAGAAGGTTGCAGTCGACCTGCACCTCGTCGTCCTTGCGGATAGGGGTGGAGCGTACGTTGTACTTGTGCCGTAGCTCCTAAGGAGAAGGTTGCAGTCGACCTGCACCTCGTCGTGGTATGTTTCGGACTTAGGCGATTACTGGACTGCAGCTAAGACCCCCGAGTGGGAGGACTGCCTTCCACTCGGTAGGATTTTCTTTCGAACTTAGGCGAGTATTGGACTGCAGCCAAGTCTCCTAGTAGGAGAACTTGGGCGAGTACTGGACTGCAGCTAAGCCCCCGAGTGGGAGGATTGTTCTCCACTTGGTAGGATTTTTTCAAACTTAGGCAAGTACTGGACTGCAGCTAAGTCTCCTAGTGGGAGAACTTCGTCGAGTACTGGACTGCAGCTAAGCCCCCGAGTGGGAGGATTGCTCTCCACTCAGTAGGAATTTTCAAACTTAAGCGAGTACTGGACTGCAGCTAAGCCTTCTCGTGGGAGGACTTAGGCGAGTACTGGACTGCAGCTAAGCCCCCGAGTGGGAGGATTGCTCTCCACTCGGTAGGATTTTCTTTCGAACTTAGGCGAGTACTGGACTGTAGCTAAGCCTCCTAGTGGGAGGACTTAGGCGAGTACTGGACTGTAGCTAAGCCCCCGAGTGGGAGGATTGCTCTCCACTCGGTAGGATTTTCTTTCGAACTTAGGTGAGTACTGGACTGCAGCTAAGCCTCCTAGTGGGAGAACTTAGGCGAGTACTAGACTGCAGCTAAGCTCCCGAGTGCGAGGATTGCTCTCCACTCGGTAGGATTTTTTCAAACTTAGGTGAGTACTGGACTGCAGCTAAGCCTCCTAGTGGGAGGACTTAGGCGAGTACTGGACTGCAGCTAAGCCCCTGAGTGGGAGGATTGCTCTCCACTCAGTAGAATTTTCTTTCGAACTTAGGCGAGTACTGGACTGCAGCTAAGCCTCCTAGTGGGAGGACTTAGGCGAGTACTAGACTGCAGCTAAGCCCCCGAGTGGGAGGATTGCTCTCCACTCGGTAGGATTTTCTGTCGAACTTAGGCGAGTATTGGATTGCAGCTAAGCCTCCTAGTGGGAGAACTTAGGCGAGTACTGGACTGCATCTAAGCCCCCGAGTGAGAGGATTGCTCTCCACTCGGTAGGATTTTCTTTCGAACTTAGGCGAAACAGATTTGCGACTAAGCCCACCCACTGGGGGATTTCAGAAGTAAATAAGAACACAACAATCGAATGATAGGACCATAAGCTCTTGTCTTTGATAAACAAATTACAAAGGTGTTCCTTATTACATTTTATTCAAACGAGTGCTTAAGTATAAAAGGGGCGGAGCAGCTCCGTGTTCCAAGCCCGTGGCTCGTCTTTCTGATGCTCAATACTGTAAAGATGGTATGCTCCATTGTGGAGAACTTTGGTGATGATGAAGGGGCCCTCCCAAGTCGGGGCAAGCTTGTGTGGTTTCTATTGATCCACTCGAAGAACCAGGTCTCCTTCTTGAAAGGCTCGACCCCTCACATTTCTGGCGTGGAATCGACGCAAGTCTTGCTGATAAATGGTCGACCGGATCAAGGCCATCTCTCTTTCCTCCTCTAAGAGATTGACTGAATCTTGCCGGGCCTACTCTGCTTCCTCTTCGGAGAAGAGCTCGACTCGGGGTGCATTGTGGAGCAGTTCACTTGGCAGAACAGCTTCGGCTCCATAGACTAAGAAGAAAGGAGTTCGTCCGGTCGACCGATTAGGAGTTGTCCTTAAACCCCACAGAACAGAACTGACGGAAGTTCATCAACCCAAGCGCCTGCTGCGTGTTTGAGATCACGCATTAGTCAGGGTTTCAGTCCTTTGAGAATTAGGCCATTGGCTCTTTCTGCTTGTCCGTTCGACTGCGGGTGAGCGACTGAAGCATAGTCGACTCGAGTGCCCTGAGAGGCGCGGAAAG
Organism: Triticum urartu; assembly: GCF_003073215.2. NCBI lineage: Eukaryota > Viridiplantae > Streptophyta > Magnoliopsida > Poales > Poaceae > Triticum > Triticum urartu. The sequence continues at coordinate 296,345,188 of NC_053023.1, read as the reverse complement.
CTCTGAACTCATCAGAATTGAAGTTCGACCAGTTGTCCATGATGATGCTGTGTGGGACTCCATATATGAATGTCAATTCTCTGATAAAACTGACAGCGGTGCTAGCATCAAGGTTCTTGATAGGTTTAGCTTCGATCCATTTGGTAAACTTGTCGACTGCAACGAGCACATGAGTGAAGCCGCTCCTGCCGGTTCTCAGCGGTCCAACCATATCCAGTCCCCAAATAGCAAAGGGCTAGATGAGGGGGATGGCTTCAGGGCTGACGCTGGCTTGTGAGACATGTCTGAGTAAAACTGGCAGCCTTCACATCTGTCGACTATATCTTTCGCCATTTCATTTGCTTGTGGCCAATAGAATCCAGTTCGGTATGCTTTAGCCACGATGGCCCGAGAGGACGCATGATGATCACAGGTCCCCGAGTGGATGTCATTGAGGATCATTCGACCTTCTTCTGGTGTTATGCATTTCTGACCAAGTCCATCCACGCTTTCCCTGAACAGTTGTCCTCTTATCACAGTAAAGGCCTTGGATCGACAGACGATCTGTTGAGCCTCTTCTTCATCCTCTGGGAGTTCTTTCCTGAGGATGTACGCAATGTAGGGCACCGTCTAGTCGGGAGTAATGGCCGGAACCTCCATGATCAGGTCGACCATGGCTGGGACCTCGACTTCAGTCGGATCTGTGGCGCTCTTAGGTTGTGGGGGCTCTTCAGTAAAAGGATCTTCCTGAACTGTCGGCGAGTGAATATGCTCCAAAAACACATTGCTGGGAATGGCTTCTCTCTTGGAATCTATTTTTGCCAAGTCATCGTCTGCTTAATTTTTCAGTCGGGGTATGTGGTGGAGTTCTAACCCCTCAAACTTCTTCTCAAGCTTTCTCACCGTGTTGCAGTAACCAGTCATGGCTGGGCTTCTGACGTCCCACTCCTTCATCACTTGATTAACTACCAAATCTGAGTCGCCATAGACCAAGAGGCGACGGACACCGAGTGAGATGGCCATGCTCAACCCATACAGGAGTGCTTCATATTCTGCTTCATTGTTGGAGGAATCAAAGTGAATCTGGAGGACATATTTGAGCCTGTCTCCTCGGGGGGATACCAGAACTACCCCGGCACCAGAACCATTCAGCATTTTGGATCCGTCAAAGAACATGGTCCAGTGCTCAGAATGAACTTGAGTCGGCAGTTGCTGTTCGATCCACTCGGTGAGGAAATCTGCTATTGCTTGGGACTTGATAGCTTTCTTTGCCTCAAACTTGATATCCAAGGGAAGGAGTTCAATCGCCCATTTTGCCACTCGACCAGTTGCATCTCTGTTGTGCAGAATCTCTGACAATGGAGCGTCGCTGACGACTGTAACAGAGTGATCCGAGAAATAGTGTGCAACCTTCTTCGTGGTCATGTAAATCCCATAGACAAGTTTCTGATAATGAGGATATCTCTGCTTTGACGGGGTCAGGACTTCAGAAATATAATAAACTGGGCGTTGAACTTTATAAGCTTTTCCTTCTTCTTCCCGCTCGACAGTAAGTACTGTACTGACGACTTGTCCAGTGGCTGCTATATAAAGCAGTAGAGGCTCTTTGCTGGTTAGAGCAGCAAGCACCGGCTGGGTGGAAAGCAGGGCTTTTAGCTCTGCAAACGCTGCATCAGCTTCTGGGGTCCACTCGAACTTATCTGATTTCTTCATCAGTCGGTAAAGAGGTAGCGCCTTTTCACCGAGGCGAGAAATGAATCGACTTAGGGCGACCAAGCAACCAGTAAGCTTCTAGACATCATGCACACGCACAGGGCGTTTCACTCGGAGTATAGCGCCTACTTTCTCTGGGTTAGCATCGATTCCTCGTTCGGAAATGAGGAAACCGAGTAACTTTCCGCCTGGTACTCCAAACGTGCACTTTGATGGATTGAGCTTGATATCATACCTTCTGAGGTTGGCAAATGTTTCAGCAAGGTCAGTTAGTAGGTCGGAACCTTTACGTGACTTGACCACAATTTCATCCATGTATGCTTCCACATTCCGACTGATCTGAGTGAGCAGGCACTTCTGAATCATCCGCATGAATGTGGCTCCGACATTCTTCAAACCGAATGGCATTGTGACATAACAGAAGCACCCAAAGGGGGTGATAAAAGCTGTCTTTATCTCGTCGGGTTCGTACAGACAGATCTGGTGGTACCCGGAGTAGGCGTCTAAAAAGGACAAACGCTCGCATCCTGCAGTCGAGTCGACTATCTGATCGATGCGAGGGAGAGGAAAGTGATCTTTTGGGCAGGCCCAATTGATATGCTTGAAATCAATGCACATGCGAAGTGAGTCATCTTTCTTTGGGACCATGACAACATTGGCTAACCACTCGGAGTGGTAAATCTCTCGGATAAACTCAGCTGCCAAAAGCCGAGCCACCTCTTCACCGATTGTCTTTCTTTTCTGGACGGCGGACCTTCGAAGATGCTCTTTGACCGGTTTCACCTTCGGGTCGACTCGCAAATGATGCTCATCCAGTCCCCTGGGAACACCCGGCATGTCAGAAGGCTTCCATGCAAAGATGTCCCAGTTCTCACGGAGGAACTAGATGAGCGCTTCTTACTATTTGGAGTCGAGTGAGGTTGAAATGTGTGTCGGAGCAGCATTGGGATCTGTCGGGTGAATGTGAATCAACTTCGTTTCACCAGACGACTGGAATGCTGAATATGTGGCTGGCTTCTTGGCTCGCAACAAGTCACTCAGATTTGCATTTTTCTGGTATTCTTGCAATTCTACCACGGCCATCTGGGCATCGGCAATCTTTGAGCCCTTCTAGAAGCACTCTTCTGCCTTCTTACGATTACCAGAGACAGTGATCACTCCTCTGGGACCAGGCATCTTCAGTTTGAGGTACACGTAACATGGTCGAGCCATAAATCGTGCATAAGCTGGCCTGCCCAAAATTGCATGATAAGCACTCTGGAAATCCACAACTTCAAACGTCAACTTTTCTTTGCGGTAATTTTTGGAATCACCGAAAACCACGTCGAGTGCAATCTGACCGAGGGATGTAGCCTTCTTGCCTGGAATGACCCCATGGAAACTCATATGGCTTTCAGTGAGTCTGAACATCGGAATGCCCATTCCCTTCAACGTCTCTGCATACAGTATGTTCAGGCCACTGCCACCGTCCATCAGGACCTTTGTCAGTCGAGTGCGTTCGACCACCGGGTCGACCACCAGTGCTTGCCTCCCAGGGGTGGCGATGTGCACTGGATGGTTAGACTGGTCGAATGTAATGGCAGTCTGTGACCACTTCAAGTAACTGGGTGTCACCGGAGTGACCATGTTCACTTCCCTGTTGATGACTTTCAATCGACTTTTGCTCTCAACGTCAGCAAAAATCATCAGAGTGGAATTCACGTGGGGATAACCATCATCATCCTATCCCTCATCCTCAGCCTTGTCTGCTTCCTTCTCCTTTTCCTTGGGCTGTTTCTCGCGGAACTGCTGGATTAGGAGCCGACACTGCCGAGTGGTGTGCTTCGGGTAAATGAAATTACCTTCTTCATCTTTTTTGGTGTGGATATGGCACGGCAGATCCAACACGTCATTTCCATCTTGATCTTTTACTTTCTTGGGGTTCCACGGCCCTTTGGGCTTCCCCTTGAACTTTCCTTGAACCACAGCCAAGGCTTCACCCGGAGCAGCTGGCTCGGCCTTGCGCTTCTGTTTCCGACCGGAGTTTCCTCCTCCGGCTTCGTGGGTGACTGCTTTGTGCTTGCCACTCCGGGGTCGCTCTTCTTCTTCACCATTGGCATACTTGGTGGCAATTTCCATCATCCGAGCCAGAGTCATATTTCCTGTCCGGCCGAATTTCATATTCAACTCCCGATACCTGACACCTTCCTTAAAGGCACAAATTGCCTGATGATCTGACACATCTTCTACCGTGTGGTGTAGGGTGATTCATCTCTGGATATAATCCCTCAAAGTTTCATTCGGTTTCTGAACACAACACTGTAATTCTGTCAAACCTGCCGGCTGTTTGCAAGTGCCCTTGAATGTTCTGACAAACACTCGGGCAAGATCTTCCCAAGTATAGATGCTGCCAGGCGCTAAATGATTCAGCCATGCTCTAGTCGAACCCTCCAACATCAGAGGAAGGTGTTTCATGGCCACTTCATCATTGCCGCCACCAATCTGGACAGCCACTCGGTAGTCTTCAAGCCAATTTTCAGGCTTGGACTCTCCGGTGAACTTACTGACTCCATATGCCAACTTGAAGTTGGGGGGAATCACCGCAGCCCTGATAGCTCTACTGAAGCACTCTGGACTAGAGACATGCACCCTGTTGCTAGTTTGCGGATCTCTGTCATGGCCCTCTCGGTGAGCTCTGATTCTGTCGACCAAGCCCTGCACGAGAATTGATCTCGCATCAAAGCCTGGCTCCCTGGGGTCGACTGGAATACCTCGTCCGACACTGTGAGGGTGTCTGTCTTCATGTGGCCGAGGCACGTATGACCCACTCCTTGGAGGAGGCGTGGGCACTCGACGGCGATCATCGCGATCGGCACGACGATCATACTGCTCTTAGTTTCTGTACTGATCACGCCGATCTCCACGTCCCTCACACCTCGGGGGCGATCTTGGGCTATGGGTCGACTGAACTGTGTCTGCGACCATGGATCTTCTATGGATCCTATTCCGCGACTAAGATACGACCGTATTCTGCTCTCCCGCTACCCGGAACAAGGCTCTGATCTGCACCAGACCTCGGCCAGCTTCTGATTGGGAAGGTTGGATCGACTCTGCTATCCGGGCAGCAGCTACTAGATTCTGGATCGGTGTTCGGTATACCTGAGTCGGAGGAGGAAAAAGATGGCGTCGACTGGACTCAGGAGCTTGTTGTCGAGCGCGATCGTCGAGTGCGCGCTGGAGCTTCTCCAGTCGAGCGCGCTCAGCCAGGTTGTGATAGAGACGAGGGTGTCTCGATCTTTCGATGAGATGATAACTATCGATTTGGTGGAAACGACTTTGATGATCCGACTACAAACGTGCACGACGTTGCGCCTTAGCAATCGCCAAACCAATCCCCCGAGGTTACTGACGATGCTGGAAGCACGATCAGCTTGACCACGAAGGTCTATTCCTGCACGCAGTCGAAGAACAAGCAAGAATATGATAATGCAATCTGAATATTGCGAATATAGATGAAGTATTGATAAAGGTGGGGATCCGAAAGCGGTCTTAGTATGGTCATTGGACACAAACGAAGTACACGAAGTTGCAATGGCTACTTTCAACTAAACAAATCCCAAGGAAAAAGCTACTAGTGGATCTACTTATATAGGAGAAAGGGGTGGCGGCCAAGGATGTGGAAGGACGTCCCAAGGAAGCCTAAAACTAACCCTAGGTCGTACAAGGCTCATGGACCCAAGTGGAGGTGGTGCAACACCTTTGGACTTGTTGTTTTACTCCGATTCTGCTGCAGCGTCAGATTGTTTCGTCTATATCTCAATGCTCCAAATGAATTTGAAGGTGATTCCAAATGGGTTGTAAAGTGCACGAAATCTACTTTCCAACAAAAAAAGAATCACCCAATTCGGAGTCCCTATGAAAAAGTTGTTGATGTTTGAGTCAGGTATGTCTGTGCAGTCCGAATCTGAATCCAGAACGTGAGAGACTTGGACTCTATCTTCTCTTGGCCCAAAAGTGACGTGAGAGGACTTTTTGAACAGAACCTAAACTTCTCCTTTTCCCTTATCTTCATATGTGGATTGTACAAATGTCCCATACACCTGCAATTAGACAAAACACAAAAGTGTGTGAAGTATTTTTGTTCTGGATAACATAAATAGATTATTGAATAGTTTGCACTAGAAATCACCTGACAAATATGCATGTATGCAATATTTTTGGTCGTATCCAAGGTAGTCATGTCCTCATCATCCTCCCCTTCTTGAAAACAAAGCCGTCCTCGGCGTTTCTTAATCTGAAATGTGGCTAACAAAAGAGACAAGGTGTACATGTTGTATATGTATATGTCATCCATTTTAACTTCCCTTGATTTTTGCACATATGACACATGCATACATGAGTAAATTTCATAGTTCATAAAATCTAAAGCCAAAAAATTATCACAAGAAGTAGAAGGCATGAAAATATTGCAACTCAGTTTGCACATATAAGTGAAGCTCTTATTCATTTCAAAAGATTGGCAATGTTCATCATTAAACCATTCTAACTTTGGTGAATAAACCTTACTTGCATCAAATTTACATGCTACAACATGCTTAAATAAGCAAACATGCAATAAGTCATTGGACACAGAATCATCACCAAGATTAGAGGTCATATCAAAATGATTAAATATTGGTTCTTTTGCGTCAACAGTTAATTCAATGGGTGCACTCAAATTTTTTGATATTTCAGTTGTTTGATCACATGACGCATTCATGACAGTAACAAGATTCTCTAAAATAGGTGGTGTGCTCAAATCAACAGGTAACTCAACACATGATGCATTCAAGTTAACTAGGCATGCATCATTCTCATGTGAAGTTATATCATCAATACCTGTATTGTTACCTTGTCGCAAAGACATAGCTGATGTAGGTACGGACGTTGACAATGTACCATACTCTTGAGATAATGTCGCGCTCACAATCCGAGGTGGGGCTGCTCTATTAGGTGCAACGGTGGAGGAACCAACCGATGGTGGTGAGCATGAACTGGAATAGTAGTTGTCGTAGTCACCCAATGCATCCTCCTGTATCTGTCTCTTAAAGGTACAAGCGCGAACATACATACCAGTAAGGCAACGAGGAACATACTGAAACCTTGCACGGATATCATGGTTCAAACCACCAAAAAATCTATTCATTGTATCATCCTCAGATTCTTCCATGTCATAGTGATGCATAAAAGAATTGAACTCTTGGTAGTAAGCATGAACAGTGTTGTTTCCTTGTTTAAATTGTTCAAATTTGCGAAGCAATTCACGACGATAGTAAGGAGGGAAAAATTGTTGTCTCATTACATATTTCAAATCTTTCCAAGTTGTGGGTTGGTTATCAATGTTTTTCTTACAATGCACACTCCACCAAACAGAAGCAAAACCAGTAAATGCTCTAGTGGCAGCTCGCACTCGCTCAAGTTCAGAAAAGTCATGGTGACTAAAAACTTGTTCTACTTCAAGTTCCCAAGCTATTTAAATAGCAGGATTAAATCTACCCTCAAATGACGGTAAAAAGATAACCTGACCATGTGCTTGTGTGTGTTGTCCCAACTCTCGTGATGGTGAAGATGTGTCCGTCGTCCAAGAACTTCTATCTCCAGAACCTAACATGATTAGTAGAAACAAGAAACAAAATTCGAGAATAATGTTCCTATGAACTACTAGGATGTGGTTGTAAAGTGCTCATAGTAAAGCAAATATCAATATCTTATAAGTTCTTACCATGCGGCAGGTGGTGACAGGCAACCAGCGATGTCAAATAACTCCAAAGATTGTGTAAAGCGATTGCTAGGGAAACATACGTATACACGGTGTAGAAATATGTGGAGCTGTTTGGCTATATTTGGTAGCAATAGATTAGCAATAATCAATTCAGAGATGCAATGTTGAATAAACGCTCAACGACGGTACTGTGCTAGTCCTAGGCTAGACCGGACTAGAGACGCGAGCCTAGAACACAAATGAGATCACGGCGTAGCACGACTTGCATGAATGAAGGACACTAAGTAGCTCTGGACATCAAGATATAAGTGAAGATCACAACGGCAGTAAAGATAATGATGTGAAATAACAGCCAAGCAGGATATATCAACAACTTTATCTCCAACTTTTCTCTGGAAAGTTTGTGCCAATTTTTTGACAAATTTTTCAAGAATTGTATTGACTCAAGCTTTCAAACGCAAAAGGAATCACTCAATTCCAAGTTGATATGAGGAGTCAAAAAAATCGAAATCTGGCGTGAAAAACTGGAATAAGCTGTGTTCATGCCTTCGGAGAGCAAAAAGACCTATTTGGAAGCCGATTTTCAGGTGCCAAATATTGAACTAGTTTTTGAAACTATTTAGATGCGGCTCATTGCTAGCTTTCATTTGAGTACTTGCAGAGCCAAAACGGACTTCGTATGAGGAAGTTATGCCTGTTTTACTGAACAGTGCACAAAACAGATTCTAATCCGAATTCAACTACGAGATTGAGTCTAGATAGATCCGAATTTTGTTTTTTTTTCTTCTCTTTTTTTTCCTCACACTTTTTTTTCTTTCTCTTTTTTTTTCTCTGACTTTTTTTTTACTTTTTTATCTCTCGTTTTTTTCTCTGTCTTTTTTTCCTCTCCCTCTTTCCAAAACAAACTGGATAAGATGCAGATTGGATCAAGCGAAGATGTGAACGATCTCAACTATGATTATGACAATGAACGATGGGTAGGATGTGAACTCTGATACCACTTGATAGAGGCGAGGGTGTCCCGATCTTTCTATTAGATGATAACTATCGATTTAGTGGAAACAACTTTGACGATCCGACTACAAACATGCACGACGTTGCGCCTTAGCAATCGCTAAACCAATCCCCCGAGGTTACTCACGATGCTGGAAGCACGACCAGCTTGACCACGAAAGTCTATTCCTGCACGCGGTCGAAGAACAAGCAAGAATATTATAATGCAATCTGAATATTGCGAATATAGATGAAGTATTGATAAAGGTGGGGATCCGAAAGCGGTCTTGGTCTGGTCGTTGGACACAAACGAAGTACACGAAGTTGCAATGGCTAACTTTTAACTAAACAAATCCCAAGGAAAAATCTACTAGATGGATCTACTTATATAGGAGCTAGGGATGGAGGCCAAGGATGTGGAAGGACGTCCCAGGGCAGCCTAAAACTAACCCTAGGCCGTACAAGGCTCATGGGCCCAAGTGGAGGTGGTGCAACACCTTTGGACTTGTTGTTTGACTCGGATTCTGCTGCAGCGTCAGATTGTTTCGTCTATATCTCAATGCTCCGAAGGAATTTGAAGGTGATTCCAAATGGGTTGGAAAGAGCACGAAATCTACTTTCCAACAAAAAAAGAATCACCCAATTCGGAGTCTCTATGAAAAAGTTGTTGATGTTTTGAGTCAGGTATGTCTGTGCAGTCCGAATCTGAATCCAGAACGTGAGAGAGTTGGACTCTATCTTCTCTTGGCCCAAAAGTGACGTGAGAGGACTTTTTGAACAGAACCTAAACTTCTCCTTTTCCCTTATCTTCATATGTGAATTGTACAAATGTCCCATACACCTGCAATTAGACAAAACACAAAAGTGTGTGAAGTATTTTTGTTCTGGATAACATAAATAGATTATTGAATAGTTTACACTAGAAATCACCTGACAAATATGCATGTATGCAATATTTTTGGTCGTATCCAAGGTAGTCATGTCCTCATCAGGTTGGCCAAGCGCGCCTGCTCCAAGGCCTGGGCCTCAGGGTTTTTTCCAACTATAGGAGTATGCAATGCATCCATGTTCCGGCGGCGAAGTTCCTCCCTCTACTACGAGGAGAGGGGTTCGAGGCGGTACTCCTCGTGAATGCGCGACGGATCGCCGTTCCCATCGCCTCGGTCTTCATGGTTGAAGCCAGGAGGGCTGCGTGGTCCATTGACCATCAAGACTTTTGCCGCCGGGTCGCTGCTGTCGCACTTGGATGCGGTCTCTATGGAGCCAGTCGACAAATCGAACAGGCTGTAGAGAGTTTCGTCGAGCTCGATCGCCGCGACTTGAGGGGTGGCCGACTAGCGGGCTACCGCATGCTTCACCCACCGCCGAAGCCTCGACCGACTGGAGCGTTTGCTCCGGCGGGCCGCAGGGAGGGGGAAAGCTGCTGGAGTCGACTGATACTGGGTCGACGGTTGTCACAGGAGGACGCCGCGGATGCACGCGGGAAAGTGCGTCGCCTCACGGGTGGGGAGCGCGTCGGCGTCGAGTGGTGCCCCCTGAAGCCAAGCGAAGTCGTCGGCGACAAACACGAGCGCGCCGAGACGGATCTCTCGGCCCTCAGCCAAACCTCCGCCTGGAACCATGATGAAGGGGATCGGAAAAATTGCAGCTTCTCCAACAAGTCGCTAAGACACCTGCACCACGATGGGCGCCAACTGTCGTGGTAACGATTCCGACAATAAGAGAGGGGTAGGATAAAGGAGCATGATCTATCGAGATGCATATGGGTGACACGGTGGTTTTAGCGAGTTCGGGCCTCTCACGGTGGAGATAAGCCAACCCCACCACTAGACTAGGGGGCTTTTTCCTTCCATCTCTCTCTCTCTCTCTCTCTCTTTTTCACCATTAGTCTCAGGACTACGGGGATCCATTCTCCTCTCATTGTAATCCCCGGATACATACTAAGATAAAACAAAGCCTCTCCGGAGCACGAGATGTAGGGTTGTTATCTCCACCGTGAGAGGCCCGAACTCGCTAAAAACCACAGTGTCACCCATATGCATCTTGATAAATCATGCTCCTTTATCCTACCCCTCTCTTATTGTCGGAATCGTTACCACGACAGTGGGATGAGTGAATTGGCAGTTACTCCCGCGTGCGTTAAAGTCATTCACGGGCCATTACAGAGACGACCCCACTACAATTGGCGTTATGCAACACATGGAGAAACCAAAAACTGACTCAAGCACAGGTTAATGAAGAAGCCAAGAAGACCTGAAAGGGTGAGCTACCACAACTTCCTCGCCTGTGTACTAGACATGGCCTACCCTGACGACGCTCGTCAGGGCGTCCAGGCTAGGCCCGAGGGCTCCTGTTGGTGCAACAAACCCCATGCGTGTGTTGCTCGGACTGTACACAGGCTCAAGAGCAAGGTTGTAGCATCCAAGGCAAGGCCAAGCAGAAGAGTTAGCTCTTTGAGAAATCAAAGGTCAGATCAAGAAGACCAAGGACAACCAACTGAACAAGATATCACTACGGAGAAACATCCCTTGCCGGGCAGGCGAGCCTGGCAAGGTCGACGTCGCCCAAAAGACAAGTCTCAAGGCCACCCTGGCAAGCTTGCCTGGGATGCCGAGGGCGGATTACCCCGCCAAGGCTCCACCTCATAGCAATGCAAGTCACCTATCAGTGCGGTGTCGAGCCCCCAAGTGATTAAGTGGCTGTTATTTGGCACGTGGCAGCCATTTCTAAAGGAAATCACCTCCAAATGACACCCATCCAGGGGCGTGTCACACAGGCAGGCGAGAAGGAGGCTGAATGGCATGACAAGGCTTATCGGGCTACCCATGATGTGACACTAAGCGGCACATTTAATGCGCCTTGCCCTGTCTGCAGAGTTAGGTATGATAGCACTGTTTGTTATCTAATCAGTACGTAATGACTGATTTTCCATTATGGTGACCCCTTGATCTATAAAAGGAGGGCTGTTGCTACCTTAGAAAGGATTTGGACCCTTGTACAATCATACACGCGTAGCTACTCTCGTCCCGAGGCGACCTTGATGGGCTAGAGCGCTGTGTCTCCCCCACGGTCCTTTCATCAATCCACCAAAGCAGGAGTAGGGTTTTACGCCTCGCGGCGGCCCGAACCTTAGTAAAAGCTGCTTGTGTCATCGCTGCCGTGCTGCTCTTCGCTCTCCGCTCTTTGTGTAATGTGCTCTTTCCCCTTGCCGAACCACAAGGGCCGATGGTCCCATAGGTGGCCGTGTTATTCCACAACACTCGACGACTTCGTCCTCCCTTTGGACAAGATGATGGCCATGGTGGAATATGATGCAACCCCATATGGTTCCATCAAGATGATGATATCGACCACCATTTGGTCTTTCCCACCTCACCTACACCACTTGAGTGGAATGAAAAAGGTAACATAGGTGAAGGTGATGCTCTAGTCCCACTAGTGGACATTCTTGACATTGCTTGCTTGCATGATGTTGATCCCCCTATTGCCATGCTTCATGCTAGTATGATTTCCCCATGCGATGATTTACCCATTTTATGATGAGTTTGATGATTTCCATGTGGAGGCTATTAGTTGTGATGCCATGTTACATAGGATCTCTTGTGATAATTATGTAGGTCACATCATGTTTAACAATCCGCTTGACTTGTCATATGCTATGCCTGAGATCAACATATGTCATATTTGCAATCTCTTTGTAGTAACTATGCACATGACATCAAAATAAACCCAATTTGCACATATGGCATAGATGACAAGCCAATGGCTATTGGCATTTGTTTTTCTTATGATGATATTAATATGCTCCATTTGCATCATTTCAATCGTATGCCATGCCATGACCACCTAGCTTTGGATATGCATTGTTTTGGATGTTGTCCATTTTCTCCATCTGATGTTTCTGATATTGCTCCTGAGGAGACCCCCGTAGTTTCCTCATACATTTTAGGAGATTTTGATACATCCCATGCATTGCATGATTCCCATGATTGTGTGCACCATATGCATCCCATGAATAACAATGCTATTGTTGTGCCACACACTTGCTAGTTGCTATAATTGCATGCTCAATTTATGTCCCCTCGTGTTATACATAAGAACTATTCTTTCATGATGGATGACATGTTCTTATACTATGCATCAAATTTCTTTGAGCGATACTTATCTTCTACTAATTCACACATGCACATACACATCATGATGGATGATGTGAACATTTACCACACACACAATTTCTTTCATTTGTGTATTTGTTGTGTAGGTACGCATGCATACTTGTCAACCTAACAATCCCATGAGTTGACAAAATGAGCTCTAGAGAGCAATGATGACTTGGGATCCCATGGATTAGTTTTCACACCGCTTCTTCCCACAAAGTCTTCGCGCATTTCTTCTACATGGCCCTCACATGATTATGGGTTATTGTCTATTACATATTATATGCCCATCTTGCCATGTTCACTTCGCATGATATGCTCATTTCCATTTGGATGACATGCTTTGGTGACCCATGCTTTGCATCTCACATGATCCACGATTCTAGTACTCGTATGTGTATTTGCAAGCTTGGTGGAGATATTGCTTATTATTGCCATGTTCCTTTTGTGACCCATTCCAATGATGATACTATGATCTTTCTTTTTGTTCGTGCTTGTGATATGTCATGTGATGTAGGGTACAACCCTAATCTCCTGATCTTTCACGAAAGGAGCGGATCCCGCGAAGAACACGGGGAACACGAGGGGAAAACGAGGGAAATCACAAGGGGAAACACAAGAGGAACACTCAAACTAACAAGAACAAGTCACACATGTGCTAGATCCTCGGATACATAGAACGATACACGGTCCACGAACAACTAGGGATGATACAAAAGGGTAACCGGTTGTTCTCCGTGTGGAGGTCTTGATGTTATTCCCTAAAGAGGGGTCTTGAATCCGCTTGGGGGATCTTCTCTGGTGGAGGCTCGAATCTCCGAGGAGAAGGTAACCAAGTGGATGAGCAAAGCTCTCTCAAAAATATGAGCTAAACATTTTCTAACCCTAGAAAGTTGTACGGGATAGAGTATATATAGTCTAGGGGGGAGAAAGGATACATGGGCCTCGGCCCTTTACTGTGCGCAGACAGAGAGGCCGGACGTCCGGGCATCGGGCCGGATGTCCGGGCTGTGGGGGCCGGATGTCCGGGCTGGTGAAGCTGGCCATGTTGCTCTCGGGTTCGGGGGGGGGGTCCGGATTTCCGGGCAGGGGGCCGGATATCCGGGGCCTCAGGAAGGGCCGGATGTCCGGGCTTGCGGGCCGGATGTCCGGGGCCTGTAGGCACTTGGAGGCTGAACAGCTGAAGAGGAAGGCGCTCCAGGGGCCGGATGTCCGGGGCATTGGCAGGATGTCCGGGGCCTGGGAGATGCTCTTGGCTCCTTCCGTTCGATCTCCTCATCCGTGGACTTGGGGACTTCTACATCTTCATGCGCATCTTCGGGAGGGCCCTCTTGGTACCTAAACATGCACAACATCTCGGACTTAGGTAGTAGCCGTGTCTCATGCATAGAAAGTGGAAGTTCGGAGAGGAGTGAGTTCACCTTATCTTCGATAGCCTTGGCTCGGGCTCCTGTCATTGGTCCAAACGGTGCCGTTGGAGGTGTGGGTGCGTCCATGGGGATGATCTTGGGATGCTCCACATCATCTCCCCTCCCTTGGGGAAGATCCGTCCTCGGATCGAAATCCTCATCACCATGGTAGGGCGAGAGATCTTTGATGTTGAAGATGTCGCTCACGGAGTACTTGTCACGAGGAATGTCGATCTTGTAAGTGTTGTCGCTGTAGCGTGCAAGCACCTTGAATGGTCCATCCGCGCGTGGTCGAAGTTTGGACTTGAGTTCTTGGGGAAAACGGTCCTTGCGACGGTGTAGCCACATGAGGTCTCCAATGTTGAAGATCATAGGGTTCTTGTTGATGTTGAGCTTGGTCGCAAGGTGTGGTACTTGGCGCTCGATGGTGTTTCTTGTATGTTCATGCACCTTCTTGATATGGGTCGCTCTTGCACTTGCATCCAAATTGATTTGCTCTTCGAGTGGTAGAGGTAGAATATCCAATGGTGACAAAGGGTTGAATCCGTAGACGACCTCGAAAGGGGACTTGCCGGTTGTTGAGTGTCTTGCTCGGTTGTAGGCGAACTCGGCGATGGGTAGACACTCCTCCCACTCCTTGATGTTCTTCTTGATGAGTACTCGAAGTAGAGCATAGAGGGTGCGGTTTGTCACCTCCGTTTGGCCGTCGGTTTGAGGATGGTACGCTGTGGAGAAGAGTAGCTTGATTCCGAGCTTGGCGCATAGGGTCTTCCAAAAGTAGCTAAGGAACTTGACGTCGCGGTCCAAGACGATGGTTTTTGGCACACCATGGAGACGCAAAATTTCCCTACAAAAGAGATTAGCAACATGTGAAGCATCGTCTATCTTGTGGCAAGGAATAAAATGTGCCATTTTTGAGAAACGGTCCACAACGACAAATATGGCATCTTTCCCATTTCGAGTTCTAGGTAAACCAAGTACAAAGTCCATGCTAATGTCTTCCCATGGTTGGTATGGAATTGGTAAAGGCATATAGAGACCATGAGATTGAGCTTTGGACTTAGCTTTGTGACATGTAGAACACCTGTTGGTGAAGCGATTGACGTCCCGAAACATCTTTGGCCAAAAGTAGCTCTTCGAGAGCGTGGCGAACATCTTGTCGCGTCCGAAGTGTCCCATTACCTCCATGCGATTCCTACAAAAGCAACAAACGAAGAGACGACTCAGGGATGCAAAGTTTGTTAGCTCTCATAAGATAGCCGTCTTTGATGTAATAGCGTTCCCAAGATGTATTCGACAAACACTTGGAATGAGGAGTAGCAAAAGTTGCATCATGCTCATACAAGTCTTTGATATGCTCGAAGCCAATGACATCTAACTAAAGTTGCGTGACGAGCATGCATATGCGGGAAAGAGCATCCGCTATGATGTTTTGTTTACCCTTGATGTACTTGATGACATAGGGAAAAGACTCAATAAATTCACTCCATTTAACATGACTCTTGTTCGACTGAGTTTGTCCCTTAAGATACTTGAGAGTCTCATGATCGGTATGAATGATAAACTCATGGGGACGAAGGTAATGTTCCCATTCACACAAAACACAGACTAAAGCATATAGCTCTTTGTCATAGATGGGATAATTGAGTTGCGCTCCGAAAAGTTTCTCACTAAAGTAAGCTATGGGGCGCTTCTCTTGCGTTAACACACCTCCTATGCCATTACCACTAGCATCGCAATGAATTTCAAAAGGCTTGTCGAAGTTTGGTAAAGCAAGCACGGGAGCATGAGTAAGCAAATTCTTAAGCTCATTGAATGCGGTATCTTGGGATGGTCCCCAAACAAAAGGCGCATTCTTCTTGCTCAAAGCATGCAAAGGCGAAGCAATGGTGCTAAAATCCTTCACAAAGCGACGATAGAAACCCGCAAGGCCAAGAAAACTACGCACTTGATGCAAGTTGGTTGGTTGCGGCCATGTCTTGATAGCATTAATCTTGGACTCATCAACATGAACACCCTTAGAAGAAATGACAAAACCCAAGAAAACGAGCTTATCAACACCAAAAAGGCATTTCTCCATATTAGCATAGAGGCGCTCTTTTCTAAGAGTTTGCAAAACGGTGCGGACATGGGTGACATGCTCTTTGATAGATTTGCTAAACACAAGAATATCATCAAAGTAGACCACAACAAATATACCAATGTAAGGGCGAAAGACATGATTCATGAGGCGCATAAAAGTGCCCGGTGCTTCCGAAAGACCCATAGGCATGACTAACCACTCATACAAACCAAACTTGGTTTTGAAGGCGGTTTTCCATTCATCACCCTCTTGTATGCGGATTTGATAGTAACCACTCTTAAGATCAATTTTGGAAAATATAGTGGCACCGCTAAGCTCATCAAGCATATCATCTAGGTGTGGAATGGGATACCTATAGCGAACGGTGATAGCATTGATAGGTCTACAATCAGAGCACATGCAAAAACTACCATCACGTTTTGGCACAAGAATGACCGGAACGGCACAAGGGCTCAAACTTTCACGCACATGTCCATGGTCTATGAGATGCTTTACTTGCCTTTGTATTTCTTTTGTTTCGTCGGGGTTGACACAGTATGGAGGTTTGTTCGGAAGAGGTGCTCCGGGGATGAGGTCGATTCGGTGCTCAATGCCTCGTAGAGGAGGTAGACCCGGAGGTAGCTCATCGGGAAAAACATCTTGAAATTCCTGCAAAAGAGAAGACAACACTAGAGGAAGAGTGTGAGAAGTATTAGTTTGTGGTGCATTGTCCTTGCACACGAGGACATAGTGTAGGACACTAGATGGGTGCTCACACACTTCTCTCATCTCACGTTTGGTGGCAAATATAACTAGGTTCTTGTTTTCGCTCATCGTGGAGGCACTCAATTTTGGCTTGTGGCGCTCACTCTCATTTTGGTGTCTCCCTCTCTCACTATGATCTCCACGATGGGTGGCTTGCTTGTCGGTGATCACTTGACTTGGCGACATTGGTCGTAGGACGTACTCCTTGCCCTTCATCTTGAAGATGTAGTGGTTCGTTCGGCTGTTGTGTATGACTCCTCTATCAAATTGCCATGGTCGTCCAAGGAGAAGATGACAAACGGTCATTGGAACGACATCGCACTCCAAGGTGTCTTCGTAGGCGCCGATCTTGAAGGAGACTTGTACTCGGTGCTCGACTTGGATAGTGCCGGAGTCACTAAGCCATTGCACTTTGTATGGATGTGGATGCTTCGTCTTGGGCAATTGGAGCTTGGAGCAAAGTTCTTCACTTGCGAGATTATGACAACTCCCTCCATCGATGATGACCTTGATGGATCGTCCATTGATGCCGGCCTTGGTGTGGAATATGTGGCATCATTGGTCTTCTTCTTGGTGATGTTGGAGTGTAACACCCTCGATGCGACTATAGCTCCCACGTGTCGAGGCACGACTTAGAGACATAATCGCATTGAAGGCATATGTCGCAAGTTAGGCAATCTTCACAACATCCCATGTAATATGATAATAAAAGGGGAGATAACATAGTTGGCTTACACTCGCCACGTCAATCAAGTACATAAATAACATTACATCACCCAAACACTCATGGCCCGACTACGGCGCCAAAATAAAAGAGAACCCAACATGCGACACGGTCCCAATCACCCCCAACTAGGCACCACTACTGATCATTGGGAAAGGAAACATAGTAACGTTGAGAGTCTTCGTCGAACTCCCACTTGAGCTCATACGCGTCTCCTAGAGCGGAATTATCAGGCCCTGCATCTGGTGTAATAGTAATCTGTGAGCCACAGGGACTCAGCAATCTCGCACCCTCGCGATCAAGACTATTTAAGCTTATAGGTATGGCAAGGTAAATATGAGTGGAGCTGCAGCAAGCGACTAGCAAGTATGGTGGCTAACTTATTCACAAAAGAGAGCGAGAAGAGGAGGCAAAGCGCGAGCGAGAAACTAGCGAGCAACCTACGCAAACATTACTCCAACACCGTGTCCACTTCCCGGACTCCGCCGAGAAGAGGCCATCACGGTAACACACTCAGTTGATTCATTTTAATTAATTAAGGTTCAAGTTTTCTACAACCGGACATTAACAAATTCCCATCTGCCCATAACCGCGGGCACGGCTTTCGAAAGTTCAATCCCTACAAGGGAGACCCAACTTAGCCCATGACAAGCTCTCACGGTCAACGAAGGAATAGACCTTCTCCCAAGACGTTCCGATCAGACTCGGTATCTCGGTTACTCAAGACACTTCGATAGGTTAAAACAAATCTAGCAACACCGCCCGAATGTGCCGACAAATCCCGATAGGAGCTGCACATATCTCTTTCTCAGGGCACACTCAGATGAACAGTACGTACAACTAAAACCAACCCTCAAGTTGCCCCGAGGTGGCGCTGCAAGTGGCTCTGTTTGGACCAACACTCAGAGGAGCACTGGCCCGGGGGGGTTAAAATAAGATGACCCTCGGGCTCCGGTAACCCAAGGGAAAAAAAGGTTAGGTGGCGAATGGTAAAACCAAGGTTGGGCATTGCTGGAAAAGCTTTAATCAAGGCGAACTATCAAGGGGTTCCCATTATAACCCAACCGCGTAAGGAACGCAAAATCCGGGAACATAACACCGATATGACGGAAACTAGGGCGGCAAGAGTGGAACAAAACACTAGGCGAGAGGCCGAGCCTTCCACCCTTTACCAAGTGTATAGATGCATTAAGATAACAAGATAATATAATGATATCCCAACAAGTAAATAAATGTTCCAACGAGGAACGGCCTCCAATCTTCACCTGCAACTAGCAACGCTATAAGAGGGGCTGAGCAAAGCGGTAACATAGCCAATCAACGGTTTGCTAGGACAATGGTGGGTTAGAGGTTTGACATGGCAATTTGGGAGGCTTGCAAGCAAACGGTAGGCATCATAGCATTGGCATAGCAAAAGAGCGAGCAAACTAGCATAGCAAAGATAGTAGTGATTTCGAGGGTATGATCATCTTGCCTGCACAGTTGTCAGAGTTGATTGGATCCTCGAAAGAAAACTCAACGGGCTCCTCGTTAGCGAACTCGTCTCCAGGCTCTATCCAAACAAGACAAACAAGCAACAAGGATACAATCAACCCCGTGCAAACTCAAACAACACGATGCAAAGATGATATGCTATGCGGGATGCGATGCGGGATGCAAAATGCAAGATATGACAGGAAATGCATGAACCTGGCCTCAACTTGGAATTCCAAGTGTGCCACTGGAAAGATGGGATGAAACCGCTTGAAAACGATATAAAGAACGCTAGAACCGGAGTTACGGTTTGGAAATGGAAAGCGATTCAAAAATGACACCGGTCTGCGATTTATAGCAAGTAGGCATCTAAATGCAACGAAATGAACATGCTACAGCACCCAAACATGACAACAAAATACATGGCAGGGATGCACACAAGATGCTTAACAAAAGTCTCGCACTGAGCTACGGCCAAATCATCCATTAACAGGTTCAAACAAGCATGGCAAAAATGCATATGACAAACAGATCTCAGACTTAGTGAAATCAACACTTGTATGGAATTTCAGATCAGGTAGCCCTCTTCGGAGCAACAAAACTACATGCTACAGGATCTGAACATGGCAAAGTAAAGCATGGCATGGAGCTACTCAAAGGTCTTAACAAAAGTCCCTTAGTGACCTTGAGCCAAAAGGGATCAGAAAATACAATTGCAAGCATGTGAACATAGCAAAAACATAATCAATTTTCATACTTAGTGAAAACTGGCACATGCTGAAATATAACTCAAGTAGGCATGTTTACAAGCTCGATGCACTCACTACGGTGCAAGTCATGGCAAGACAAGCATACACCCATCAATAAGGCACAAAATACAAGCTAGACATGGCAAGAACAATAGCATAGCATGCACGGGTCAACTACAACATCACCGGCAAAATTGCAAACAAGTTGACAATCTGCCCAGATTCACAAAGTAGCAAAAGTAGAGCTCGATTGACTCAAGCTAGGGTGCTCCATAATTGCGAACAAAGACATGGATGGATAGAGAACTACAAGATTAACAAAACATCCTTACTGACCATCCTCAAAATAGGCACGGATAACTAGGAAACAACATGAACATATGGCATCATGAGATAAACAATCCCAGGACTTAGTGAAATTACTAAGTCCCTGAAAACAGATTTACCGAGTGCCTCACTTTGCAAGCTTGCACTAGTCACCTCACACATCACAAAATACATGAGTTGCACCTCTGGAAAGATGACAAAACCCTTAACAAAACATATGTAGAGCATCAGGGCATATCTTGCACACAATAATCATGGCAAAAATGACAAAAGTGCTAAACGGAGTAGCAGATCTGACAATTAACTCAAGTAGCCCTCTTCTAACAGCATTTCGGGCATCAAGATGAACTCAAATGAAAATGATGCAATGGAATGAAATGATGTACTCACTGAGATGAACATTTTGATATGCTATATGCATGAATCGAAGCTACGGATGCAAAGTTACGGAGCCGTGAACATAAGCACTTGAACTGAAAATTTCGGGACTTAGACAAAAAATATCACCCTAGGGTTACTGTTCACCGGATCTAGATCTACACGCAAAACGAGGTTAGACGGAGCTCTCGGCAGAGCTCACTGTAGCAGGCCGGGCCGGCGGGTGAGGAGGTGGCCGGAGCGGGGTGGTGGCCGGACGCGGCAGCCGGGGCGGCGAACGGCGGAGGTCGGGGCGGCGCCGGCTCGGGGAGGCAAGGGCGAGGCGGCGGCCCTCGAGGCGCGTCGCGGCAGAGGTCGGGGCGACGCTCGCCGACGAGCTGGGCGGCTCGGGTGGCGCGGCAGGAGGAGGAGGCGGCGCGGCGGAGGTCGACGGGAGAGGAGGCGGGGCCCGGGCGCGCGCGGGGAGGGCCGGCCTTGGGCCCGAGCGGGCCTCGGCGGGAGTGGCGGCGGCGATGTGGGCACGCGCCACGTGGCGGCGCGGGACTGGCCCGGGGGCGCGGCGGACATGTCCGTCGGCGGCGGGGAGATTTTTTTAGGGTTAGGGGGGAGAGGATCCGTGAATTTGGAATGGGGGGGTGTATATATAGGCATACGGGGAGCTAGGAGAGTCCAAATGAAGTGCGGTTTTCGGCCACGCGATCGTGATCGAACGATCTAGATGATGGAGCAGAGTTAGGTGGGTTTTGGGCCCAATTGGAGGGGTGTTGGGCTGCAACACACACGAGGCCTTTTCGGTCCCTCGGTTAACCGTTGGAGTATCAAACGAAGTTCAAATGATACGAAACTTGACAGGCGGTCTACCGGTAGTAAAACAAGGCCGCTTGGCAAGTCTCGGTCCAATCCGGAAATGTTTAATCCCCACACACGAAAGAAAGCTAGAAATGACCACCGGAGGAGAACGAAGCGCCGGAATGCAAAATGGACAACGGGGAAAATGCTCGAATGCATGAGACGAACACGTATGAAAATGCAATGCACATGATGACATGATATGATATGCATGACAACGACAACAACACACGGAGGCAAAACCCGAACCCGAGGAAATAAATATAATTTAACGCCGGAAACAGCAAGAGTTGGAGTACAAATAGGGAAAGTTACATCCGGGGTGTTACATGGAGAGTCAAGACTTTGGAGACAACAAGTGCGGGACCTGAGTCTTCATCACAAAAGACTTGTTCTTCTTCATTGTTCACTTGGTGGTGCATGGAGACTTGCTCGAGGGCTTCCATTTCGCCTTCGCTCATGGAGTCATAAGTGCCATCGTCGTTGAAGACCATGGTTCGCTTGTTGGTGTACTCGTAGGACTTGTGGCCTCGGCCTCCGAAAGTGAAACACTTAAAGTAACTCGTCTTGACGGTCTCATCGGTTGGGGTTGATGATGATGAAGCTCTCGGCTTGAAGTTGCTCGTAGGAGGAATGGCTTGTAGTTGACGAAGCTTTCTTGGAAGTTGCTTGTCGATGTTGGAAGTAGAAGGTCTTGTAGTCGGTGTTGGAGTCATTGAAGCTTGGTTATTGGAGAAGCCGTAGGACTTGGATGAGAACTTGGCATACTTGAAATCATCTTGCACTTGGCGTTCCGCTTTGGTAGATTGGTGCACTAGCTCGATGAGATTTGAGTATGGTTGGAAGTCAGCGATCTTCTTGATAGGGTGATTGAGTCCATTCAAGAAACGTGCCATTGTTTGCTCATCATCTTCCATGACATTGGCCCTTATCATTGCAATCTCCATCTCCTTGTAGTATTCTTCAACGCTCTTTGTTCCTTGCTTGAGTTCTTGGAGTTTCTTGAAGAGGTCGCGGTTGTAGTAGGTAGGTACGAAGCGTGCTCTCATGACATGCTTCATTTGCGCTCAAGTAGTGATGGGTGGTTCACCTCTTGCCTCTCGGTGCTCTATGATTTGTTCCCACCAAATGAGGACATAATCTTGGAACTCAAGGGATGCCATCGCGATCTTCTTCTCTTCTTCAAAATTGTGCAAACGGAAGATCTTGTCAACCTTCAATGCCCATGAAAGGTACTCTTCGGGGTCGTTGCTATCGTTGAACTTGGGCATGGTGAACTTGAGTTTGCCATAATATTGCTCTTCATTGTGTTGGGGTCGGGGATGATGACGCCCATGTTGTTGATGATTGTGCAACTCGTGGTGCTCTTGGCGCGGAGGATTGTTATCGTCATGTTGCTCTTGTCGTGGAGGATCTCCAATGTCGTCATGCTCTTGATTGACTTGTTGTTCTTGGCGAGCTTGTGGAGGAGCATGTCGAGCTCGAGGAGGAACTTGCCGATGCATGCAAGCTTGAAATCTTCGTTCTTGAATTTCTTCGCGAAATACTTCCTCTTGTTGATGGGCTTGTCGGATTCGGTCAGCAACGACTCGACTCGAATCATGTAGAGCTTGTTGCGCCGCAAGTGCTTGAGCGTCACAGAGTTGTTGTTCTTGACGTTGTGCCTCGGCATCTTGAGCATTTTGGTGTAGACGCGCTCTCTCTTCCTCTTCATGTTGGCGTTGTCGTTGCCGTTCTCGTGCTAGCGCAAAGGCCTCTTGAGTTTGACGTTGTCGGCGCTCTTGAGAGTTGGTGTCTCGTAGGGGATTGAGGCTTGCTTGACGGTCGGTACGCGCGGCTCGACAAAGAGTGTTCGATGTCGGTGTACTTGAGCCGGAGAGGGTGAAGTCGGAGTGGCGGCTTGAACGGCTCCTTCTTGAAGTGGAAGACGAGCGGTCGAGCAACAAAGCACGAATTTCATCCATCCTTGCGTCATTATCTTGCTTGTGATCGTCGAGCTTGTGGTCGAAGTAGTCCCTTGTACGTTGCTCGGAAAGTCGCAAGTCGGCGGCAAGGTTGTCGATGCATTCACTCATAGCTTGTTGCTCTTGATGCAAAGCACGTTGTGCACCAAAGAGGTGACTCTTGGTGATGAAGGAGTTCATGTCGTCGTCTTGCTCCATGAAGAGTGGGTTGGTAGAAGTACTAGGCCTATCCATAATTCCAAGACAAATGTGAGTAGTAGAAAGAGAAGAACGAATACCAAATGTACCTTGACCGAAGTTGAAAGTGGATCGAGGATCACTCCAATGTAGGACAAGGAAATAACACAATTGGTACTAGTTCTTGTCAGTTTCCCACACCTACACAAGTAAAAGCTTTTGGTGGAGCTTGGTTAGGATGGTGGCACAAAATTTGATGCAATTATAAGTGAGCTTCAATAAAGTTGGAAAAGATTTGCAAGATGCAATGTAACAAGTAGACCAAGCATATAAGGTACAGGGAAACACACACGCAAAAAGATAAGTGGGGTCGTGCAACCAAGGGTGAGCCAAAATATGGAATCCACAAAAATGCTCTTGTTGCACAACACTAGAGAGACGCTAGCACGATTGCACAATAGGCGGATACAAGAACTTGTGCACAACCTACTAAGCAAAAATGCAACGACTTCTATCCCAAGTATGCTCTATGCAAGGTGTTTCTATGATATGATCCAAGATGATCGAGTATGACAATCTTAATGTTGTATGATGCTATATTTCTTGCTTAAAAGCTCTTTGCTTACCTTTCTTCTTTGCTTAAAAGCTTGTTTGGCTCTTTGATGTTGGAGCTCTTTTCTTATGCGATGCATGACGAACCAAGATAGAAATTGTGTATGCGATGACAACTTTGTGACACAAGAGATGATACCAATATATGCAACAATGATGTATGTATGCTATGGGAAGTATGATCACTAATGTGCACAAGTCTCGTTGCCGGCAATACTCAATGGCTAGTCTCGATGGGTAAGCAACGCAAAGGAGTAAGGCTATGATGGCTATCAATGTAATGGCAAGAATGATATGTCCAATACCAAGATGAGGTTACTGGTCTTGCTTCCGGCATGGTGTCAAAATGGTGGCACGAATACCAAGTCGTAGTCGAGGTGGTCGTTGTTGATGACGCGTTCGTGGCGAAGATGAGCAGCGGTGATGTCGATGTCGAACCGTACCTAAATAGCCGAAACACAAAAGGATACGGTACCGCAAATCAAATTCTCAAACCTCGAAGTAGCAATTGTGTCGTAGAGTGAAACGGTCCAAAAATGGTTGGGTTATGCGGAAGTGGTGGAGGTATGTGGAAGTATATTTGGTATATGGTGGGCAACGAAACAAAATTTGGTGGAAATTGGGAGGAAAACAGGGCGGTGGATGGAGATGTTGCTGCCAGGGGCCGGATGTCCGGGTGGGGCCGGATGTCCGGGCTCTGGATCCGCGGACGAACGGGATGTCCGGGCTGTGGGGAGGTTAAATTCGGGCGAAATTCGGAGGATGGAAATTGGGGGAAAAAGGATGGGAAGCTAGATCCACTCCAAACAAAGCAAATCCACAGATCCAAACCAACAAAATCTCAACACACCAACAAATCACAATTTTTTTTGGGGGGCTATTTTTGGTGGAGAATTTTCGAATTAGGACAAAAAACAACAAAACAAGGCTAGAAACACAACGGGGAGGCTCCGAAATCATGATCAACGTGGCTCTAGATACCAAGATGATGTAGGGTAGAACCCTAATCTCCCGATCTTTCATGAAAGGAGCGGATCCCGCGAAGAACACGAGGAACACGAGGGGAAAATGAGGGAAATCACAAGGGGAAACACAAGAGGAACACTCAAACTAACAAGAACAAGTCACACATGTGCTAGATCCTCGGATACATAGAACGATACACGGTCCACGGCAACTAGGGACGATACAAAAGGGTAACCGGTTCTTCTTCGTGAGGAGGTCTTGATGTTCTTCCCTAAAGAGGGGTCTTGAATCCGCTTGGGGGATCTTCTCCGGTGGAGGCTCGAATCTCCAAGGAGAAGGTAACCAAGTGGATGAGCAAAGCTCTCTCACAAATATGAGCTAAACATTTGCTAACCCTAGAAAGTTGTACGGGATAGAGTATATATAGTCTAGGGGGGATTAGGGATACATGGGCCTCGGCCCTTTACTGTGCGTAGACAGAGAGGCCGGAGTCCGGGCTGTGGGGGCCGGATGTCCAGGTTGGTGAAGCTGGCCATGTTGCTCTCGGGTTCGGGGGGTCCGGATTTCCGGGCAGGGGGCCGTATATCCGGGGCCTCGGGAAGGGCCGTATGTCCGGGCTTGCGGGCCGGATGTTCGGGGCCTGTAGGCACTTGGAGGCTGAACAGCTCAAGAGGAAGGCGGTTCAGGGGCCGAATGTCCGGGGCCTTGGCCGGATGTCCGGGGCCTGGGAGATGCTCTTGGCTCCTTCCGTTGGTTCTCCTCATCCGTGGACTTGGGGACTTCTACATCTTCATGCACATCTTCGGGAGGGCCCTCTTGGTACCTAATCATGCACAACATCTCGGACTTAGGTAGTAGCCATGTCTCATGCATAGAAAGTGGAAGTTCAGAGAGGAGTGGTTTCACCTTATCTTCGATAGCCTTGGCTCGGGCTCGTGTCATTGGTCCAAACAGTGCCGTTGGAGGTGTGGGTGCCTCCATGGGGATGATCTTGGGATGCTCCGCATCATCATGTGCATTAGCTATACCTACTATTTGATCACATGACATGATTGCCATGCTTTGCCCTACTGTGTTGCATCTTCGCTCCACTAGTTTGCATGACTTTATTACTATGATTGCTTGCCTTGTTGCATCACTGATGATTCATACTTGCTCGTTTCATGCGGTTGATGACAACCATCTACACATGATATTTATTACTTCTTGTCATATATCTCCATATGTTGCCTCTCTCATGCTAGATGACTTGCCATGTATTGAGTGCAACAATGATTTTAGTCTTGCTAATGAGATTTCCCCCATAGCATTCTCGGATATATTTGGAGATTTTGACATATTCCTTGTGAAGCATGCTTGTCTTACCTCTTTGCGCAATATACCTAGTTCCATGAATATATCCATTGTTGCATCATATTATTCATGCACTTGTGCTCCTAATGGTTATGTGCAAGAGAAGAGAACCATCATGATGGATGATGTGTTTATCTACCATGCACAGACATTCTTTGCTTTATTTTGTGCATGTGTAGGATACTTCGACTTGGTGTCAAGTTCCAGTTCCCGTGAGTTGACCATTCGAGCTCTCGAGAGCAAACCACCTTCGATCATGACGCTTCTACATCGTACTTGCTTGTGCTTCGACATTGTGAAGGACGCACAAGGACATGCTTTCAAGGTGATATCCTTCACTTTTGAGAACCCCAAAACCATGACCATGAATATTCTGGATCATACTTCATGTGTTGCTTGCACCTTGACATATTGCACACATGCTAGAGATCTTGCTTCGACTTATCATTGCCACATTGCCATGCCTCATGACATATATACCTTGTGTGTTGCATCCAATACTTGGATTACTTGTTCCTATCATATGTTTGGTTGCAACAATGTCATTTATTCACATATGCCATGTCCCATTGATTGCTACATGCTTGCCTTGATTGCCTCACACATGATGAACAACTTCTCTTTCTATTATGTTGAGTGCCATACTATCTTCACTACACCCTATGAACGTTATGCTTGGATTATCTTGCACTTAACTCATGTGTTTAGACATTTCATTTTATTTGGTGTCATGAATGCTTCCTATGCCCACCATAGACCTTTCAATGAGTGCTTGATGCATGTTTGCTACGACCTTGAGGTAGATGCTTGTTCACTTGTCAAACATATTTGCATCTCTACCTCACAATTGCATACTTGTCCCCATGATATCTTTGCTTGTGCTTTATTGATGTGCTTACATGCCATGTCACAATCCTTTGTCACTCCATATGCTATGCTTAATAACAACACTTGTTGGGTGAATCACCTCTTGAATGTTCGGTTTTGCATTAATGCTAACCACATTTGATTTTCCAAGTGTTTGTTATCCTCACTCCTTTTGAAGGAACCACAAGACGGGGTGACATTGGAGAGTTCCCATTCCGAGCTTGAAGATGACGAGTACTTGGTGATCGTCCACCACTACACGACGAAGCCATCTCTTTCCCATGGTGATTTGGTTTTCGATCTAAGGTCGGATATTTCCCAAGGGGGGGAGATGATGCGGAGCATCCTACGTACATCAACATGTCAAGAGTCCGTTTGGCAAGTGACACGTGCGACATCTACTTCACATACACAAAGGTGAATCATCTCCTTTTCACGTGCTCACTTGACCCCTTCGAGGATGGTATACTACTTGACACTCCACTCGTGTGCATGCATAGGTATTGTCAAAGTTTCACGGACGACGAGGAGGATCACGAGCGCCAAGGAACGCCTACACCATCTGCGAGGGAAGCATGGAAGCGAAGACGGAAGAAAGCGGAGCTGCGGAGTCTACAGCGACCGGACAACTGGAAGCCACTGGACGTTTGACACTCTACAGAGCCTGGGCGACCGGCGTCCACCGGACGTCCGACACACCCTTGACCTGCCACTGAGGAAACCAGTAGCAGACCAAGTCTACAACGACTAGACGACCGATGACCTCCGGACGTCCGACACACTACAACAACTGGACGACCGACCGCTACCGGAAATCAGACGCCACCTCAACAGAGCCGAAATGTAGGATGTCTGACCCGCACCGAACGACCGGTCCCTCATGACCCATCGGACGTCCGACACCGACCGGACATCCGATACCTACCTGTGCGCAGCCGCGGGCCTTGGGCCTTGTATCTCTCTCCCACTTACCCCTTTGTGGCTTAGACTATAAATAGACCCCCCTTCTCCTTTCTAGGGTTAGCAAAGGATTAGCTCATTTTAGAGATAGAGCTTTGCACGTCCACTTGATACATACTCCATTGGATACGGAGTCCTCCGCGGAGAAGATCCCAAGTGGATTCAAGAACCCGCAAGGGAAGATCTCCTTCGTTGACTCAAGACCCCGTCTCCGGATCAGGAAGAACTACTGCCTCTTATATTGTCCTTTGTTGCATTTGAATCTTGTATCACTCTTTGTGTTCATGGATCTAGCACATATGTGATTGTATCTTGTTGATTTGAGCATTTCCTCTCGCTTCCCCTTGCGTTTTTCCTCTCGTGGTCTTCGTGGGATCCGCCCTATTTCGTGAAAGATCGGCCCCTAGGATTCCACCCTACATCATATTAGTTATGTGAAGGTATACATGATGTGCAACTCCAACATCTCCGGGAACATTCATAAGGTGAACTCCTTCCCTTTGAGCGATCCTCACATTTACATATTGGATGGGTCATTCTTTCATTGTTGTCTCCTTCTTCTTGTCTACATGATACATCTATTGTATGGAAGAACGACACTGGAGATGGATCCTATAGACCTTCAAGTTGAGGAGTGCTCGACCTTAGTGGATGCACCTAATTTGGAAGCACCACCGGACCACCACTTATGCCACGACATCGAGCCATGGTACAAAAATACCCATAACAAATTTGCATCTTATGCATGGATTGACTCACATTATGATTGCCTTGTTTGTCGGTGGGAACGACACCTATGGGATCACTTGGATCCCTTCTACAGTCGGCGGGCCTGGGGTTGTGAGAAGAGCAGGTTTAGGAGCAAGCACACGGGTCGTTTACCCAGGTTGGGGCCGCGAGGATGCGTAAAACCCTAGTCCTGCTTTGGTGGATGTATTGAGTGTTCTTGAGCTTCTTGAACTAGCTACGGTGGCTGTGCCGTTCAAAAAGGCCGAATCCCTCTCCTGGTCGCCTCGGGCCTCCTTTTATAGGAAAAGGGGCTGCCACAGTGGCACACAGGAGGTGGAAAGGCCTATAGTGCGTGAGCTTATCGCATGGCATTATGGTACAAAGTGCATTAAATGCACTACATAGGTGTCCATTAGCTTTATCGGGGAAGGGAACGAGGCCTGTCCGGTCCGTCGCAGCTTCGCCTCGCTTTGACACGCACCCAGACCAGCAATGCATGCAGCGCCATGTAGGTAGGCAGGCAGCGAAGGTGGCGCGGTGGTAGGGCCTTCATGAAGATCTGCATGCCGCCACACAGGTGCTTGCTGGTTTGGCCTGGAAGCTGCATGCTGCCACGTAGGTGCCTGCCCAGCTGGTTGGGCTGGCAGCTGCATGCGAACGGCGGCGGAGTCCTGACTGGTGCGGGTCTGGCAGTGGCCCTGCTGATGCCCTCGGCAAGGGTCTTGCCGCGGCGTTGCTGTCATCCCCGGCAAGGGTCTTGCCAGGGGTCTTATGGATTTCCTCGGCTAGGATCCCGCCAAGGGTTGTCGTCTTCTAATCCTCATCCGATCCTGTGTTTATGAACTTGACAAAGATTTGCATGCCATCACAGAGGCGCCTACCGAGCCCTGGTCCCAATGTAGTTGTTGACGACGTTCGGAACCTTTGTGCTCAAGGGTGGCTCGCTCTGCTGGCGTCGGGCAAGTTGCCCCGGCAAGGCTCATCTCACCCTCTTGCCCTCCTGCGCTTCTGGTCTTGGCGTCGCCTTGGTTGTCTTGTGCTTCGGCTTCTCTCTGGCTTCCCTCTTCTGCTCTGCATAGTGTGGCCGCGGCGCGTGGCTCTGACTACCCGTGCACAAGTAAAGGGGTCAAAAGGAGAGCCCCTACTTTCGTACATCGACAGGAGCCCCTGGGCCTGGGCCATACATAAGCGCGACGCGTTGTTGGGCTAGGCCCAGAACGATGCGCGGGCAGGTGGGGTGGATTTTACCGTAGTAACTTCTCGTCCGTTGCGCTTCCCCATGACCCGCGTTGAACGCGTGACGTGGGGGGTCGTGCATGACGTGGGGGTCATGCGTGGGGCGGTTCCTACATGCATGTGTCACATTGTGGTAAAGAGGCTGCTCGCGCCTTCCCCATAAAAGGAGGGAGGCGTAGAGGCACGACACATTTACTCGGGTGGACTCGGGTCGTGGTCTTCAAGGCGCCCGCGCCCCACGATCATGGGGTGGGGAGTGGCCGCTTCGCCTGTCCCTTCAATGTTGCTCGCTCGCCATGTGTCCCTCATGCAGGTGGCATGAGGTGGAGGCGGGAAACTGGGCCGGCGCAGATTGGGGCAGTGGGTCGGTCCTGATTCCCTGCGCCCCCGATGACCGGATTGGTCGAGTGGGGCGGCTGAGCCCCGACTCCGCCCCTTTATAAGGAGGGGAGGGGGGGGGCGGCATTCCACATTCTTCCATCATCTGTATCCTTCCACCTCCGCTTCTTTCTTCCATCCGCCATGGAGAGAGGAAGCGCTAGCCCTTCGACGGTGGCAGCGAGGGTCGCTGCTCGTTAGCGCGTTCCTCATCCCCAAGAGCTCGTGGCGAGGGAGCCGGCCACGAGAGGAAGGGGGAGGGGGCGAGGCCGAGGTCGTCCTGGCGCTCGGGGGAGAGGAGGACGGGGCGGCGCATCGGCCTCGCCTCCGCCAGCGATGCCTCCCCCGATGGAGCACCACGTCGGGGACCAGCCCCGCGAGTTCTTCATCAGGATGCGCTGGCCACCGCGTCGCCGCCTCCGTCTCCCTACTGCCTTTGCTCGGGAGATGGAGCTCGATCCACCCCAGACCCTCTGGTTGCACATCAAGGGTTGCGAGAACAGCGGCAGGCGGGTCGACGTCGACTTCCCTGCCCCTCACGTCATGTACCTCCGCCGCGGATGGAAGACGTTCACACACAACCACAGTTTGACGGCGGGGTTGTTCTCTACTTCAAGTTAATGGAGGGCAGCCTGATTTCCGTTAAGGTGTTCGGAGATCTCAAAACTTGCTTGAAGTGCTGCGTGGAGAGCTCCTCCGACGATGAACATTCCTCCTCAAGCGGGAGTGACAAGGAGGACAGCAACAACGACGATGAGGGAGTCGAGCGGCAGGATGCCGACTCCGACTTCGACTGACCGCGCCGCCCCTCCCTCGGCCACGCGCCTTGCCGAGGGCCATCCTCACCAAGCTCTCCATCGGGGTGCTCCCCGTCGCCTCCTTGGGCGGCTGGCATAGGAGGGCCGGAGAGGGCGAAGAAGGCGGGTGGCGGCCGTCAAGTCGGAGTACGCGGGCACCGACGCCTTCGCCGCGTATTGCCGGCACGTTGCCTCATCTTCCAGCTCCCCTCCTGGCACCGGGACGTTCTCTTGGTGCCTTCTGCTCCTCGCACCTCGCCTAGGTGCTCCTTTCGCCCTCCTGCCCTCTCGTTCCACATTCTGAGGAGAGGGACAAGAAAGGGATTACGGTTATCTTGTCTTTTTTAGTTTGTAAGCCTGTGGGTACTTGTTAATTTTAAGACTTGTATTCCCCTTGCTCATGTTTTTAATTCCGTATGAACTGTATCTGTATGAGATGTTTTTAATGAAAAAGGGTGCTTGCTGGGTTCTTTGTGCGTGAGCGAGGCCCATGCCAAGGAAGAATCCTTGTTATTTTTAAGATAAACATTGTTGCCCGGCAACAGGCCTTGCCGTCTCCCCACTTCGATCGACCATTCTCGCGCTCTTGGCGGAGGCAGGGGTGAAGTAGAGTTAGGCCCCTCGTTCATCTCCTGGCCACCGTGACTACTACCAAATTCCGACCCAGGACGTAGCTCTTGGGTACAGGAAAGGGGGAGCACTGTTGGTTTAGGAACATAAACGGGGTTTCACATGTCCTAGTTCTATACAAAAATGCATAACAGGGGGAGGGGGATGAAAGACTTATCTGAATCCGCAGCCCCCGGCAACCTTGGCTTGCCGTGGTTGGACCCTTATTTCTTCAGCCCCCGGCAGTCTTGGCTTGCTGGGGCCGGAGCGCCGGTTCGTTCTCTCTTTCCCAAGCGGCTCAGCAGAAGTGTCCGCATGCCCTGTGAACCAAAGAGAACAGAAAGACACCCACTCGACCTCTAGGCTAGGGGTTAGTTGCTGCTAAGCACTATCAACCCTAACCGAGAGAAAGACTTAACCTAGCATGTATGCTATAACTTAGGGCGCCAGCGCTTCATTTATTTATGCTCAGGGTCTGCGTCTGGCTTTGTATAGTGGGTTACATGCCTTGCCGTCAAGGCTTGTACAAAAGGTGGTTTGCCAGGAGGCCCGGCAACTGCGCCTTATGGGTAAAACTTACGAAGATGTTCGATGTTCCAGGAATTGCTCACTAGGACAACATCTTCGGTCTCCAGGCGGACTGCGTCGGGCCTGGTGACTCATATTACCCGATAAGGGCCTTCCCACTTTGGCGTCAACTTGTTGGAATTCTTGGACGACTGAACGCGCCGAAGAACAAGGTCGCCTTCCTCAAAGCTTCAGGCATGAACCTTGCGGCTATGGTAGCGGCGCAAGGCTTGCTGGTACCGTGCTCCTCTCACAGCTGCCCGAAGAGGATCTTCCTCAAGGAGCGTTGCGTCATCCTGCTGCAATCGCTCTTGCTCAAGCTCGTCATAAAGCAAGCACTCGAGGTGACCCATATATGAGTTCCATGGGGAGAAGTGCTTCTGCCCCGTATACCAGGGCATAGGGTGTCTGGCCGATGGCTCGATTTGGCGTCGTCCTGACCGACCAAAGAACCGTCGGCAACTCATCAATCCAGCACCTTCCTCTCTTGTGCAGCTTGTCAAAATTCTTTGTTCTCAGGCCTCGCAGTACTTCAATGTTTTCCCTCTCCGCCTGGCCGTTGCTCCGTGGGTGTGCCACATAAGCGAAACAAACCTTGCTGCCGAGGTCTTGGGTGTACTACATGAAGGTGTGGCTTGTGAACTGCGTGCCGTTGTTGGTGATGACTCTATTTGGCACACCAAAACGGCAGACTAGTCCCCTGAAGAACTTGACGACTGACTGTGCTATCACCTTCCTCGCTGCTTCCACCTCCGGCCACTTTGTGAACTTGTCGATTGCAACGTAAAAGTACTCAAAGCCCCCGACAGCGTGAGGGAAAGGGCCCAGTATGTTGAGCCCCCAGACCGAAAACGGCCAGGAGAGAGGGATTGTTTGAAGGGCTTGAGCTGGTTGATGAAGCTTCTTCGAATGGAACTGGCACGCTTCACACTTGGTTACTAGTGCCATCACATCTTGGAGGGCGGTGGGCCAGAAGAAGCCTTGCCGGAATGCCTTGCTGGCAAGGGCCCTCGACCCTATGTGGGAGCCACATATGCCTCCATGTATCTCTCCCAACAGCTCCAGTCCTTCCTCCTGGGGGATGCACTTCAATTTCACACCGTTCGGTCTTTTTCTGTACAGGACATCATCGACAAACTGGTACAAGGCAGACCGACGGGCTACTTTTTCCGCTTCTTCCTGCTCCTCAGGAAGTTCCCCCGTCTGGAGGAAATGGACGGTATGTTGTGCCCATGCCGGAGCCTGGGGCTCGACGGCAAGGACCAAAGGCATCTCTTCCTCCATGAGGGCAGCCGTATCTATGGCCAGGGCTTGGCGCCCTGCCGGAGCTAGCTGCTCCTTGGCAGGCTCGGAATCCGTGGCAACACCCTTGCCGGCGGCCCCTGGGGCTCGGCGGGAAGGTACTTGCCGGGGCCCAATTTCCTCCGCTTGTTCTGCTCCGTTGATGGTTCGACGGATGGTTAAGTTAACTAAAGCAAAAAGGTACCTGGTTCCACAGGTAGCTTGAATGCAGCGCGCTTTGATAGGTAGTCAGCGATGTTGTTCCCCGCTTGTATACCGTCGAAGCGCTCCTCCACCCTCCTCACCTCATCTACGTAGGCTTCCATCAACGGACTCTGATAATCTTTGTTGACTTGTCTAACGACAAGCTGGGAATCACCCCTGACGATGAGCTTCTTCACCCCGAGGTCTGCCGCGATCCTGAGACCGGCAAGCAGCCCCTCGTACTCAGCAGTGTTGTTTGTGGACATTTCCCTGGGAAAGTGCATCTGGATCACATACTTGAGGTGCTCTCCGATGGGTGCGAGAAGCAGCACACCGGCACCGGCGCCTTGCAGCGAGAAAGCCCCATCAAAGTACATGATCCAGTCGCGGCTTGCTTCCTTGCCGGGGAGAGCAGTCTCCTGAATTTCTTTGTCGGGCGTTGAGGTCCATTCTACAATGAACTCCGCTAAGACTCTGCTCTTGATTGTCGAAGTACTTTCAAACTTCAACCCAGAGCTTGACAACTCCAAGGCCCACTCCACAATCCTTCCGGTTGCATCTGGATTGTGCAATATCTCATGGGCTTGGAAGTAATGACGCAGCTTCCTCGAGGCCATAAGGAGGCCGAAGAGCAATTTCTGCACACCGGAGTACCTTGACTTGCCCCCCTGCAAGAGGGAGCTGACAAAGTAAACCGGGTGCTGCATCATCTTCTTCGTCTGCACCACTTCACTTGGCCGTGCGGGCCCTGCCCGATGGCGTCAGGCTCTGCCGGGGGCCTCGCCTTGCCGGCACCAGGCCTTGCCGGGGAATCTCTGATTTGCCATCCGCCGGTCCTGCCGTTGCCACTGCCTCTTCGTCGACCTCCCTCTGTGCCACTAATGCGGCGCTGACCACTTGATTCGTTGCCGCCTGATACAGCAGCAATGGCTCTTGTGATTTAGGTGCAACTAATATTGCCGTAGAGGAAAGGTATTTCTTCAGATCCCGCAACGCCGCTTCGGCCTCTGGGGTCCACTCCATTGGGCCTGCCTTCTTCAAGATTTTGAAAAAGGGAAGGGCACGCTCAGCGGACTTGGAGATGAACCTGCTCATGGCGGCAACCAGCCAGTGAGCCGGCGCACATCCTTGATCCGCTTGGGTGCCTCAATCTGCTCAATAGCCTTAATCTTGTCTGGGTTTGCCTCGATCCCATGCTGCGACAAAAAGAACCCGAGAATTTTTCCTGACGGGACGCCAAAGACACACTTCTCAGTGTTCAGCTTGAGGTTGATCTTGCGTAGGTTGGCAAACGTCTCTTCTAGTCTTGTACTAGGGTCGCCTTGTCCTTGGTTTTGACCACTATGTCATCCATATAAGCTTCCATATTTCTATGTAGCTGGGGCTCAAAACCAATCCGGACCGCCCTTGTGAATGTCAAGCCAGCACTCTTCAACCCGAAAGGCATCCGTAAAAAGCAATACGTACCACATGGGGTGATAAAGGCTGTCTTCTCTTCATCTTCTCTTGCCATGAAGATCTGGTGGTAGCCCGAGTAAGCATCGAGGAATGACAACAGATCACACCCGTCCGTGGAGTCAACAATCTGGTCGATACACGGCAACGGGAAGGGGCCCTTAGGACAAGCCTTATTGACATCTGTGTAGTCAATACACAGCCTCTACTTACCATTTGCCTTGCGCACCACCAATAGATTGGCCAACCACGTAGGATGGAGCACTCCTCTCACCAAACCTGCCGCTCCAATTTCCTGATCTCCTCTGTGATGAACTCCTGTCATTCCAAAGCTTGCTTCCTGACCTTCTGCTTGACGGATCACGCATGGGGACAGACAGGAAGGTGGTGCTCAATCACTTCCCTAGAAACGCTGGGGATGTCGGATGCTTGCCACGCAAACACATCGACAGTCGCCCACAGGAAAGTGACAAGCGCGCTTTCCTATTTGCTGTCGAGGGTGGAGCTTATGGTGAAAGACCCTCCCGTGCTATCCTCCTTGACGGACACCCTCTTGGTCTCTGGTGGTGCAGCTCTGGATTTCTTGCTCTTGCCGGTAGAGCTCTCGGGCACGTCCTTGACGGTAGCAGAACACTCCGAAGAGGTGCGCTTGCCGGAGTGGGTGCGAGAGGTCTTGGCGGTCTTCTTCTTCCCTCTCGGGGCCTCAACAGTAGGAGCAAATGCCTTGGCGGCAGCTGCTGCAACTACTTCTCGATAGAGTTGGTCAGCGCAGATCAGGCGCATCCTTCTTGTCGGAGGGGACGGTGATGATGGTCATCGGCCTAGGCATCTTCAGCGTATTGTAGGCGTAGTGCGACGCCGCCATGAACTTGGCTAGTGCCGGGCGGCCGAGGATCCCGTTGTAGGGCAAGGGGATCTCGGCCACATCGAAAACGATACTCTCCGTCCTGTAGTTCAACTCACCTCCAAACGTCACAGGCAATGTGACCTTCCCCTTCGGCTGGCTCCTTCCCGGACTGACCCCTTGAAACGTACCCATTTCCTCAAGGTCCCCATCAGGAATTTACAGCCTTTTGATCATGACGGGCGAGATCAAGTTCAGGCCGGCCCCGCCGTGAACCAACATCTTGTTCACCTTGAGGTTGCGTATCATTGGTGAGACCAACAACGACAAACACCCGACCGCAGTTGTGCGGTCATGGTGGTCCTCGGCATCAAAGATGAGGGGCATGCTCTACTACTTCAGTGGCTTCTGAGCATTGAACGATGGCTCTACTGCAGTAATCTCACGCGCCCACTGCTTGAGCTGGCGGTGAGAAGTGTGCATCGAGGCACCACCATCAACGCACATGGCCTCCATAGCCTTTTGGAACTCATGCTCACCGGACTCGTCGTCCTCGTCATGATCATCGTCTTGCTGCTTCTTGTCGCCGCC
Organism: Triticum urartu; assembly: GCF_003073215.2. Classification (NCBI taxonomy): domain Eukaryota; kingdom Viridiplantae; phylum Streptophyta; class Magnoliopsida; order Poales; family Poaceae; genus Triticum; species Triticum urartu. The sequence goes on along the minus strand of NC_053023.1, from coordinate 296,308,280 downwards.
CTGAGCAGGCCTCTCTTGCTGGTCATCCTTTCCGCGGCGACCTCCTTGGCCGTCACGCTTCTTGCTGGATCCTTCGGCACCATCCCGACCCTTCTCCTTGTCTCGCCTCTCATATTCGGCTTTTTGCTTTTCAGCAAGCAGCTCAACTTGTCAGAAGTTCTGGAGGTCATGGCCTTTGGTGTGGTGGATCTTGCAGTACTGCTTGTCGTAGCCCCCTGTCTTGTCGGCAGCCGCCAAGGCCCGGCAAGTGGCGCACCCGGCAATCTCCTTGCCGGGCTCGTCTGCCTTGGCCTTCTTGGCAATGCTGGTGTCGCCGGATCCCTCGACGGCAAGCACGGTCTTGTCCTGGCGTTTCCTGTTGCGACACCGGCCCTTCTTCGTCGGGGCAGCGGTGTCTTCGTCGATAGAGTCGGTTTCCGCACCAGCGTCTTCGTCAGGGTACTTCCTTCCCTCTTCAGCCCGGGCGCATCTATCGGCCAGAGCGTAAAGTTCGGCCATGTCCTTGACCTTGTTCATTGCCAGCTCTTCACGCAGGATGAACATCTGGGATGTTGTATTGCACTCGGCTGCACCTCTGTATGTACTTGCGTAGGTTTTCACCTTCATTCTGGGGAATTATATGCAAATCACTCGCCTGGCCATGAGCTTGGTGGCCTCCAGTGAAGGTACAAACAAACTCGTGGTACAGATCTGACCAAGAAGAAATAGAATCTGCCGACAAGTGCATCAACCAAGACATGACATTGGGTTTTAGGGCCAACGGGAAGTAATTGGCAAGCACATTGTCGTCACGAGCTCCGGCGGCTTGCATCGCGATGGTGTAGATGCTGAGGAACTCTTACAGGTGGGTCTTGCCGTTGTACTTCTCACCGACGTCGGACTTGAATGTGTGGTGGGATAGCCACTAGAACTGCCGCAGCCCACGGGTAAAGGCTGGGCAACCCACCTCGTAAGGTAGGTCGCCGGAGCCTCCTGGTGCTGGGTGGTCCATAGCGGGTCCCACCCGCTTATCCGACTGGTGGCGTGTATCACGCTGGCGCTCGATGGTGGTTCGAGCATCTTCATGGGCTCGCTCCCGAAAAACCTGGCGTTGGTCGCGGTGGGTCCGTGGGTCGGACGACGCTATGGCAATGTCATCACAAGCGTCATCAAGACGGACCGACATCCGCAGCGGCTGGCATGGAGGAGGAGAGTGCACCGTGGCCGCGGCACCTCCGGCCCCTCCACCGCCAGCATGCAGTGGCTCGATGGAGCGCCGGCCTGAGGGCCCCGTCGACCGTGGCTCGTCTTTGTTGGCAACGCCGACGAGGCTCCGGATAGTGGCTCTCCACTCGTCGAGCTTCTTCGCGGCGGGAGGGAAGTCGAGGAGCAGCTGCGCGCGCTAAGGCTTCTGTTGTCGTGGGTGGCGGCGAAAGCTGCATGGACCGTGGCACGCTTCGACTTCTAACCACGTTAGAAGGAGCTCTGTCATGGCCCAGCGGCTGTGCGCCGTCCTCGCCAGCACTTCGACGGGCATGCTGGCCTCCTTCGTCCCGCGGATGACGCACATGACTCTTCCCACGATGGCGTCCAGGGTCACCGGTGTGGTGACGCTGCTCGTCGCGCACAACTTGGGAAGAGCGCGCTGTGGGCGCCGGAGTGGGCATCTTGGAGGTCACTGCACTGCCCGCGGGTGGTACGGCGACGCCCCTGGAGGGTCCCGCGCCGTCTGCGGGGGGGGGGGGCAGTTCCGTCTCTGGGTTTCACGGCGTGTGGCCCGTCGCCTTGCGCACGAACGACGCCGCTCGCCAGGCTCTGACTGCAAGAGCGATGTTGGTGCTCGCGGGTCGCGCCTCGGGTTCTGTCCGCGACCGACCCGCTTCTCGCCCGCACTGGTATGGGCCGTCCGGCTCCCAATGAACCGACCACCGTGGCCTTCTTCTTCTTGGGATCCATGGCGACGAAGAACCGCTAGGCTAACTGCTAGACCAGATTCTCACAACTGCGGGTCCCCTGCCTGGCGCGCCAAAGATGTCGGTGGGAACGACACCTATGGGATCACTGGGATCCCTTCTACAGTCGGCGGGCGCGGGGTCGTGAGAATATCAGGTTTAGGAGCAAGCACACGGGTCGTTTACCCAGGTTCGGGCCGCGAGGATGCGTAAAACCCTAGTCCTGCTTTGGTGGATGTATTGAGTGTTCTTGAGCTTCTTGAACTAGCTACGGTGGCTGTGCCGTTCAAAAAGACCGAATCCCTCTCCTGGTTGCCTCGGGCCTCCTTTTATAGGATGTGACATCCCAAATTTTCAATTTGGAATGTTATACATTAGATCATCAATGCATATCATATTTCTTTTGCATTTTGGTTGATCTTAGAAATTCTACGCAACTCAATGACCCACGGAGAGAGTTGGGGATTTCGATATTTTCATATTTGAGTTCTCTCAAATTTTGAGAATAGGATCATTTGATTTTATTTATTTTATCATCAATTATTTCTATTACAAAACTATAAGAGAGGGAATAAAATGACTTTCCCAAAATAAAGAAATATTTAGGATTTTATTTCGTAGTTTTTCGGTGTTTTATTTGATTTAGGAAAAATGTGCGTTTTTTAAAATTGCATTTAGGTCCCAAATAAATGTTCACCCTGTGAGCCTTGATTTTAGAAGCCCGTGGAAATTTATTTCGGAATTTTTGGAGTCCGTTTAGTATTTCTTTTTTTCCTTTTTCCGAGCGGAATATATATAAAAAAAACGCGTCGCGCGCCGACTGGGCTAAGGCCCAGCCGACGGCCCACCCCGCCGCCTGCGTCTCCCTCCAGGAGACCGGAATCGCGCCGCCGCCCGAGTCCGGCTTGGGGCCGCCGCCGTGCCCCCTCCCCCAAGGCAGCACCCCCCTCCCTCTCTTAAATACCGAGCCGCCCCGCCGCCCCTCACCTCACCCCGCCCCGCCAAGCCGCAGCCGCCACGCCTCCTGCGCTGCTGCCGCTGCCACCGCTGCCGCCGCACGCCGCCGCCGCCACTGCCACTGCTGCGCCGCCCTGCCGCCCCAAATAGCCACCGCCGCCGCCGGAGCCCCGCCCCGCCGTCGGAGTACCTCGCCGGAGGTATAGCCGGCGACGTTCACCGATCCGTTCGTTTTAGCGAACGTGTTCACCGGTTAGTTTCTGTTAACGAACGTCCGTTCGATTAACTGTTCGTCAGTTTTCTTTTTCTCGGATTAAATGCGCGATTTATCTGATCGCGATTCCTGATCCGATTTTCGTTTTAGTTTATCTTTTCGCTCGTTTATCGGAATCAGGCGATTCAAGTGCCTAGAGTTTTGTCTCGAAACCCTCTATCCGTTTAACCAACTTACACAAGATTTTGCTACTGTAAAATTCTCCCTAGATCCAGATTACTAGAACGAAGTTGATTTCTTTCGTTGTTTGACTTTCGTTGCTTTGTTCGATTTGGTTCTTTTTGCCAACCGGAGTTCTTAAGTTGAACCTTCTGGTTATATCTCTTATTTGAGTTTTACCTGTGCATTAGATGAGTACTTATTGCTTGCTCATTTGTTTGTTTGTGATAGAGTATCCGGAGTGCGCCGCTTCTTACTTCGAATCGCTAGGTCTCCCGGATCATCAGCAAGGCAAGTAACACTTTGATCATACCTTTTTCTACTACCCAGTTTTATTGCATTAGATCAATCCTCACACATTGCATGATTAGGATCTAATTAAATTGTGGGATGGGAAGTAGTTGAGGTAGTACCTATTACCTGTTTATTATCAAACCTTTGGGAGTTACTTCCGCGTTTGCTTATTATGCCATGCTATGCTAGTAGACGTGGATTGGGTGAGTGATATCCATGACAGATGTGAGTTTTGTTAATTAATGGTTTATCTAAGGTGGCAACTTAAACACACATCTGGGCGGATTGAGGCACCTGGGTATTCCAGGACTTGCCTGTTTTCTTTTGGACCGCCACCCAGGCTCAAAGGGATCATAATACTATTCATACTAGAAACTTCCGTGTGCAGCCACAAGCTATTATGAGCTCTAGCATAGTTGACTAAGTTGTGCGAACTCTTACAGTGGTAGACTAGCAGATGTAGGGGATGTAGGTGGTACGGTCTACCCAATCGTAAGGTGCTAGCGCTTCTGAAAGACTATGTCTCGATCATCCGTCTTCTCAAACACCATGTAGTGCGAGAAACCAAATAGAGGCGATCGAGTCTTGTGGGGAAAAGTGCGCAAACCTCTGCAGAGTGTAACAAACTAATCATGATTAGCTGTGTCCTCGGTTATGGACATCTTGAGTATCTAGTACCTGGATTATCATGTGAATCTCAACATGTTACTCTAAATTAATTTTGTTGGGTTATGTTTAATGTTAATGCTTAATTGGGATTGAGAATGCTGTCAACCATTCTCAATGTTTAACAACTACCATGATAGTTAAATAAATTTTATTCCTTTGTAGTAGGGAAAAATTGGCTTTTCGCAAATCATATAACCATAGAGCTTTTCCACCAGCCAAATATGCATATAGTATAGTTGTTTCATTCCATTACTCTCTATGTGTTACCTTGCCAGCATATTCCATGTGCTGACCCGTTTTCGGGCTGCAACGTTAATGTTGCAGATTTTTCAGACGACGATTAAGGAGTTTTTAGGTCGTGGTCCTATACTCAGTGATGCCGTTGGAGTTGATGGACTCACTTATCTTCCAAGCCTTCGCTGTTATCATTATTAGATGGCCTTAAGCCATATTTATTGTAATAAGCTTTCTTATGAGACACTCGATGTAATAAGTGTGTGATTGCTACTCTGCTATAAATCCTCCGAGTACCGTGTGGTGTCAGCATTACTGATCCAGGGATGACACCGGAGCACAGAGATCAACTGTTTGAGGTCTGGTCGCTACAGAGATGGTATCAGAGCACACGCTGACTGTAGGACACGACCACTAAGCTAAAAGACCTAGATCACTATTCACCCTCTTCTTCTCTGACTCCTCATCTTTTCTACTCTTTAGGATGGCGGATGCAAGGAACAAGTTCACACAACCGGATGAAGATACACCCTTTGGATGTCACTTGAAGGAAGTCAAAAGATACCTGAACATAGGAGTACCAAGCTTCACGGGAACATACAATGCCACTTTACCTGAAGAAGAGCCATGGATGATTCAAGTTCAAGTTCCAGGAAGGACGTTCATGCCAGTCACTGAGCCCATCGAGTTTTCTTTTGATGCACCAACTTGGAGTCTAGGAAAAAGTATGGCAGCTCACATCGCCATGGGATGCATTGGAGAAGTCTACCACAAGGATCTCAAAGATACTATCTACTAGATTTGTGGGCGCCGAGATGAGCACTGGGAGATGATCAGCACCAGGAATGATAGATCAATCGCAGCTTTTATCCAGGAGCTAAACCAGCACATTCGACGACAGGAGAACCAGATGTGCGCCGACATGATAGATCTGAAGAAGGCTAAGACAAGAATCAAGGAACTGGAGGAAGAACTCAAGGCTACACGTGAAGATTATGAAGAAGAAATTGAAGTATTGGTGGAGAAGAATGACGACCTGATCAAGAAGATTGGAATATTTATGGGAGGCCCTACGCTAGTAGATGAAGAGGAAGAACCCCAGGAAATTAGCCCGGAAGACTACATCATCATCGACGGCACCGACTCGGAAGCAAATAGTAGTGATGATGACTATGTTGATGAAGCTGGAGCAGATATCATGGAGTCTGCAACCGAAGAATATTTCTAGTAGACCACCTCATCAATAGTAGTAGTCCACCATGTAAATATAGTAGTCCGAGCACTTTTGCGATAGTTAGATCGATTGTATGCCTTTGTTTGATTGATTGAAGTGAATTGTTTGCTTTTGCCTCATGTGCATATGGGTAGTGTTTTCTCTTTAGACCCCCTCTATTCTTATATCTCATCTTTTCTAAACCCACAGATGCCTCCGAGACGTGACCCCGGATTTGCCTTCCCACCAGAGCTCACCCAGTTGATCCAGCAGCAGAACACATTGATGCAGTTGCTAGTCCAGAACCAGAATCAGGGGAACAATAACAACAACCCACCACCACCACCACCTGTTGACCACTTAGCCCATTTTCTTAGGCTGAATCCGCCGGTGTTTTCCAGTAGCACCGAGCCGATAGTAGCAGATGATTGGCTCCGCAAGACAGCTAGGGAGTTGACCACAGCAGGATGCACAGATGCGGAGAAGGTGAATTTTGCCGCACATCAGCTAGAAGGACCCGCAGCATCATGGTGGGAGAATTTCACAGCCACTTTTCCTGTAGACATTGTCACATGGGACCATTTTCAGCAGGCTTTCCGTACTGCCCATGTTCAGCAGGAGCTATGGCCATGAAGAAGCATGAGTTTCGTAACTTGCGCCAAGGAGGACGGACAGTTGGCCAGTATGTGGAGGAATTTAGTAAGTTAGCACGTTATGCCCCAGATGACGTCGCTATGGATGCAGCTAAGCAGGAGAAGTTTCTGGAAGGACTGAATGATGAGTTGAGCATGCAGTTGATGGTAGCCACCTTCAACAACTACCAGGAGTTGGTAGATCGTGCTCTTATGATTGAAGGGAAGCAGCAGCAAATTGAGAATCGCAAGAGGAAATATGGACAAGGAAAGTACAATTCAGGAGCTCAGCAGAAGCCACATTTTACCCCTAGACCTGGAGGACATTTTCAGCATACTCATGGAGGAGGTAGCTCGCACAATCACAATGGCACCAAGAATGGTAATGGCAATGGAGGAAGCAACGGCCAGAACTGCACCAACCCCTCAACCCCAGCCAAGAAGGACTTGAACCAAGTCACCTGCTATAAGTGTTTGAAGACCGGACACTATGCCAATGAATGTCCTGAAGGCTAAAATGGCAATGGAAGTTCTGGGAAGAAGCCGAACCCTTTCAACAGGGGACAGGTGAACCACGTTAGCGTGGAGGAGGTTGAAGCTCAGCCCGATGCAGTAATAGGTAAGTTTTTGGTTAAGTCCTTTACTGCACTCGTTCTTTTTGATACTGGTGCATCGCATTCATACATCTCAAAGGGATTTGTGGATAAATACAACCTATCAACCCAAGACCTTAGGCCACCCATGTTAGTAACCTCGCCTGGAGCAGAGTATGTGGCTAGTCTATGGTGTGATCGGTTACCATTAAGGATTGGTAACTATGTTTTTCCCTCAGACCTAATAGTATTGGAATCTCAAGGATTGGATGTGATATTAGGCATGGATTGGTTATCAAAGTATGAAGGGAATATTGAATGTGCTAGTAAGTTAATTTTGCTTACCACCCCAGAAGGGAGAAGGATCAAGTATGTATCCCGGCATGTGCCAAAGAGGACCCAAGTAAATTGCCTAACAGGAGTTGTGCAGGAGGAAGTACCAGTGGTGAGAGATTTCCCTGATGTATTTCCAGAAGAGTTGCCAGGCATGCCACCGGATAGAGATATCGAGTTTTTGATTGAGCTATTGCCAGGCACAGGGCCAATATCAAAGAGACCATATAGGATGCCAGCAAAGGATTTGGTGGAAATTAAGAAGCAGATTAAGGAGTTACTGGATAAGGGATATATTCGCCCAAGTTCTTCACCTTGGGGATCGCCAGTACTTCTAGTGGAGAAGAAGGATGGATCATTAAGGATGGTTGTTGATTATCGAGGATTGAATGAAGTAACGATCAAGAACAAGTACCCACTACCAATGATCAACGATCTGTTTGATCGATTGCTAGGAGCTAAGGTATTTTCCAAGATCGATCTGCGATTAGGATACCACCAGTTGAAGATTCGAGAACAGGATATTCTGAAGACAGCTTTTACTAGCAGATATGGGCTATATGAGTACACCATTATGTCATTTGGTCTGACTAACGCACCTGCCTATTTTATGAACATGATGAACAAAGTGTTTATGGAGTTTTTGGATAAGTTCGTCGTAGTGTTCATTGATGATATCCTGGTTTACTCGAAGAATGAAGAGGAGCATAAGGAGCATTTGCGTTTGGTACTTGGAAAACTCAGAGAACATCAATTATATGCCAAGTTCAGAAAATGTGAGTTTTGGTTGTAGGAAGTAGGATTCCTCGGACATGTTATATCTGGTGAAGGTATAACAGTAGATCCCGCTAAAGTTGAAACCGTGACCAAGTGGGAAGCCCCAACAATAGTTGGAGAGATCCGGAGTTTTCTTGGACTCGCAGGATACTATTGGAGATTTATTGAGAATTTCTCAAAAATTGCGAAGCCTATGACAGAGTTATTAAAGAAGGATACCAAGTTCCTACGGACAGAAGAGTGTGAGGCTAGTTTCCAGGAGTTGAAGAAACGTTTGGTTACCTCACCAGTGTTGATTTTGCCAGATCAAACCAAGGACTATGAGGTGTATTGCGACGCTTCACGTCGAGGACTTGGAGCAGTACTTATGCAGGAAGGGAGAGTTGTTTCATATGCCTCAAGACAACTGAAGCCTCATGAGTTAAATTATGCTACGCATGATTTGGAGTTAGCAGCCGTAGTGCATGCCTTGAAAACATGGAGGCATTTTCTCATTGGAAATCATTGTGAGGTGTACACGGATCATAAGAGTTTGAAGTACATTTTCACACAGAAGGAGTTAAATCTCAGACAAAGGAGATGGTTGGAGCTTATCAAGGATTATGATATGAAATTGCATTATCACCCCGGAAAGGCTAATGTAGTAGCTGACGCATTAAGCCGCAAGAGCCATGTCAATACGTTAATGACAGGAGAAATACCAAGGGAGTTAGCAGAAAATATTCGTGAACTATGTTTGGAAATAGTTCCGAGAGGCTATGTAGCAGCATTGGAGATTCAGTCAACTTTGATGGATAGAATCAGAGAAGCTCAGAAAGCTGACAGAGAGATTGCCGCTATAAAGGAGAAACTGAGCAAAGGAAAAGCTAAAGGATTTCGTGAGGATGAACACGACACCCTATGGTTTGAAGACCGTGTTTACGTGCCCAATGGCCCGGAGATCAGGAAGTTGATACTGCAAGAGGCGCACGACTCACCATATTCGATTCACCCAGGAAACACCAAGATGTATTTGGATTTGAAGGATATTTTCTGGTGGACCGGAATGAAGAAGGATATAGCGGAGTATGTAGCAGTTTGTGATGTATGTCAGAGAGTAAAGGCAGAGCATCAGAAGCCAGCAGGATTGTTACAACCATTGCCGATACCCGAATGGAAGTGGGATAGGCTAGGCATGGATTTTATCACGGGATTTCCCAGGACTCGTTCAGGCTATGACTCAATTTGGGTTGTAGTTGATCGATTGACGAAAGTAGCTCATTTCATCCCAGTAAAGACCACTTACACCAGTGCTAAGTTGGCAAAGATATACATGACCAGGATCATTTGTCTGCATGGAGTTCCAAGGTGTATCGTATCAGATAGAGGAACCCAGTTTACCTCAAAGTTCTGGAAGCAGTTGCACAAAACTTTGGGTACCAGGCTAGAATTCAGTACAGCTTTTCATCCACAGACAGATGGACAGACCGAGAGAGTCAATCAGATTTTGGAGGATATGCTGAGAGCTTGTGCGCTAGATTATGGATCTAGTTTGGACGACAATTTGCCATATGCAGAGTTCTCTTATAACAACAGTTACCAAACCAGTTTAAAGATGGCCCCTTTCGAAGCCTTGTACGGAAGGAGGTGCAGGACACCGTTGTCATGGGACGAAGTTGGAGACCGTCAGTTGTTTGGACCTGACTTGATTAAAGAGTCTGAATGGAAGGTGAAGTTGATTCGCGATAGGCTCAAGGTAGCCCAGTCTAGACAGAAGTTATGCAGATTCTAAACGCAAGGAGACAGTTTACGAAGTTGGAGATAGAGCTTATCTTCGAGTATCTCCACTTCGGGAAACAAAGCGTTTTGGAGTTAAAGGGAAGTTAGCGCCACGATTTGTAGGACCATATCGAGTTTTGTAGCGTATGGGAGAAGTGGCCTACAAGTTGGAATTGCCCGAAGGATTGTCAGGAGTTCATGACGTGTTCCACGTTCCTCAGCTGAAGAAGTGTCACGCGGAGATGGCTGACATACCGTTGAGAGATACAGTGCCTTTGGAAACTATTCAGTTGGATAACGATTTGACCTACGAGGAGAAACCAGTCAAGATTCTCGAGTTTGCCAACCGAGTTACTCGCAGCAAGGTTATCAAGTTTTGCAAAGTTCAGTGGAGCCACCACACGGAGGATGAAGCCACCTGGGAACGAGAGGAAGATTTGCTCAAAGACCACCCTCACCTATTTTCTAGCCAACCCGAATCTCGAGGGCGAGATTCATCTTAAGGGGGTAGGTTTGTAACATCCCAAATTTTCAATTTGGAATGTTATACATTAGATCATCAATGCATATCATATTTCTTTTGCATTTTGGTTGATCCTAGAAATTCTACGCAACTCAATGACCCACGGAGAGAGTTGGGGATTTCGATATTTTCATATTTGAGTTCTCTCAAATTTTGAGAATAGGATCATTTGATTTTATTTATTTTATCATCAATTATTTCTATTACAAAACTATGAGAGAGGGAATAAAATGACTTTCCCAAAATAAAGAAATATTGAGGATTTAATAATAAAATCAAATAAGATTTTATTTCGTTGTTTTTCGGTGTTTTATTTGATTTAGGAAAAATGTGCGTTTTTCAAAATTGCATTTAGGTCCCAAATAAATGTTCACCCTGTGAGGCTTGATTTTAGAAGCCCGTGGAAATTTATTTCGGAATTTTTGGAGTCCGTTTAGTATTTCTTTTTTTCCTTTTTCCGAGCGGAATATATAAAAAAACGCGCCGTGCGCCGACTGGGCCAAGGCCCAGCCGACGGCCCACCCCGCCGCCTGCGTCTCCCTCCAGGAGACCGGAGCCGCGCCGCCGCCCGAGTCCGGCTCGGGGCCGCCGCCGTGCCCCCTCCCCCAAGGCAGCACCCCCTCCCTCTCTTAAATACCAAGCCGCCCCGCCCCACCGCCCCTCACCTCACCCCGCCCCGCCCCGCCAAGCCGCAGCCGCCCCGCCACCTGCGCTGCTGCCACCGCACGCCGCACGCCGCCGCCGCCGCTGCCGCTACTGCGCCGCCACGCCGCCCCGCATAGCCACCGCCGCCGCCGGAGCCCCGCCCCGCCGTCGGAGTACCTCGCCGGAGGTATAGCCGCCGACGTTCACCGATCCGTTCGTTTTAGCGAACATGTTCACCGGTTAGTTTCTGTTAACGAACGTCCGTTCGATTAACTGTTCGTCAGTTTTCTTTTTCTCGGATTAAATGCGCGATTTATCTGATCGCGATTCCTGATCCGATTTTTGTTTTAGTTTATCTTTTCGCTCGGTTATTGGAATCAGGCGATTCAAGCGCCTAGAGTTTCGTCTCGAAACCCTCTATCCATTTAACGATCTTACACAAGATTTTGCTACTGTAAAATTTTCCCTAGATCCAGATTACTAGAACGAAGTTGTTTTCTTTCGCCGTTTGACTTTCGTTGCTTTGTTCGATTTGGTTCTTTTTGCCAACCAGAGTTCTTAAGTTGAACCTTCTGGTTATATATCTTATTTGAGTTTTACCTGTGCATTAGATGAGTACTTATTGCTTGCTCGTTTGTTTGTTTGCGATAGAGTATCCGGAGTGCGCCGCTTGTTACTTCGAATCGCTAGGTCTCCCGGATCATCAGCAAGGCAAGTAACACTTTGATCATACCTTTTTCTACTACCCAGTTTTATTGCATTAGATCAATCCTCACACATTGCATGATTAGGATCTAATTAAATTGTGGGATGGGAAGTAGTTGATGTAGTACCTATTACCTGTTTATTATCAAACCTTTGGGAGTTACTTCCGCGTTTGCTTATTATGCCATGCTATGCTAGTAGATGTGGATTGGGTGAGTGATATCCATGACAGATGTGAGTTTTGTTAATTAATGGTTTATCTAAGGTGGCAACTTAAACACACATCTGGGCGGATTGAGGCACCTGGGTATTCCAGGACTTGCCTGTTTTCTTTTGGACCGCCACCCAGGCTCAAAGGGATCATAAGACTATTCATACTAGAAACTTCCATGTGCAGCCACAAGCTATTATGGGCTCTAGCATAGTTGACTAAGTTGTGCGAACTCTTACAGTGGTAGACTAGCAGATGTAGGGGATGTAGGTGGTATGGTCTACCCGATCGTAAGGTGCTAGCGCTTCTGAAAGACTATGTCTCGATCATCCGTCTTCTCGAACACCATGTACTGCGAGAAACCAAACAGAGGCAATCGAGTCTTGTGGGGAAAAGTGCGCAAACCTCTGCAGAGTGTAACAAACTAATCATGATTAGCCGTGTCCCCGGTTATGGACATCTTGAGTATCTAGTACCTGGATTATCATGTGAATCTCAACATGTTACTCTAAATTAATTTTGTTGGGTTATGTTTAATGTTGATGCTTAATTGGGATTGAGAATGCTGTCAACCATTCTCAATGTTTAACAACTACCATGATAGTTAAATAAATTTTATTCCTTTGTAGTAGGGAAAAAATGGCTTTTCACAAAAATATATAACCATAGAGCTTTTCCACCAGCCAAATATGCATATAGTATAGCTGTTTCATTCCATTACTCTCTATGTGTTACCTTGCCAGCATATTCCATGTGCTGACCCGTTTTCGGGCTGCAACGTTAATGTTGCAGACTTTTCAGATGATGATTAAGGAGTTTTTAGGTCGTGGTCCTATACTCAGTGATGCCGTTGGAGTTGATGGACTCACTTATCTTCCAAGCCTTCCGCTGTTATCGTTATTAGATGGCCTTAAGCCATATTTATTGTAATAAGCTTTCTTATGAGACACTCGATGTAATAAGTGTGTGATTGCTACTCTGCTATAAATCCTCCGAGTACTGTGTGGTGTCAGCATTACTGATCTAGGGATGACACCGGAGCACAGAGATCAGACTGTTTGAGGTCTGGTCGCTACATAGGAAAAAGGGGCTGCCACAGTGGCACACAGGAGGTGGAAAGGCCTACAGTGCGCGATCTTATCGCACGACATTATGGGACAAAGTTCATTAAATGCACTACGTAGGTGTCCATTAGCTTTATCGGGGACGGGAACGAGGCCCATCCCGTCCTTCGCCGCTTCGCCTCGCTTCGACACGCGCCCATACCAGCAATGCATGCAGCGCCATGTAGGCAGGCAGGCAGCTGAGGTGGCGCGGTGGTAGGGCCTTCATGAAGATCTGCATGCCGCCACGCAGGTGCTTGCTGGTTTGGCCTGGAAGCTGCATGCTGCCACGCAGGTGCCTGCCCAGCTGGTTAGGTTGGCAGCTGCATGCAAACGGCGGCGGAGTCCTGGCTGGCGCGGGTCTGGCAGTGGCCCTACTGATGCCCTCGGCAAGGGTCTTGCCGGGGGCCGACAAGGGTCTTGCCGCGGCATTGCTGTCATCCCCGGCAAGGGTCTTGCCGGGGGTCTTGTGGATTTCCTCGGCTAGGATCCCGCCGAGGGTCGTCGTCTTCGAATCCTCATCCGATGTGGCGACCCGACCCGAATGGATCAAGTCTACTGTGCTCCGGTGTCATCCCTGGATCAGTAATGCTGACACCACACAGTACATCGAAGGATTTATAGCAGAGTGGCAATCACACACTTATTACATCGTTGTCTCAAAGAGAACTCATTACAATAAATATGGCTTAAGGCCATCTAATAACAATAACAGCGGAAGACTCGGAAGATAAATGGGTCCATCAACTCCAACGGCATCACTGAGTATAGAACCACGACCTAAAAGCACCTTACTCGTCGTCTAAAAAGTCTGCAACATGAAAGTTGCAGCCCGAAAACGGGTCAGCACACGGAATATGCTGGCAATGTAACACATAGAGAGTAATGGAATGAAACAGCTATACTACATGCATATATGGCTGGTGGAAAGCTCTATGGTTACAGTTTTTGCATAAAGCCAGTTTTTCCCTACTGCAAAGGAATAAATTTATTTAACTATCATGGTGGTTGTGAAACATCAAGAATGGTTGACAGCATTCCGATCCAAATTAAGTGAACAATTAAAACCCAACAATATTAATTTGAGTAACATGATGAGATTCACATGATATTCAAGTACTAGATACTCAAGTTGTCCATAACCGGGGACACGGCTAATCATGATTAGTTTGTACACTCTGCAGAGGTTTGCGCACTTTTCCCCACAAGACTCGATCGCCTCCGTTTGGTTTCTCGCACTACATGGTGTTTGAGAAACGGATGACCGAGACATAGTCTTTCAGAAGCGCTAGCACCTTACGATGTGGGGTAGACCGTACCACCTACAACCCCTACATCTGCTAGTCCACCCCGTAAGAGTTCGCACAACTTAGTCAACTATGCCAGAGCCCATAGTAGCATGTGGCTGCACACGGAAGTTTCTAGCATGAAAGATCTTATGATCCCTTTGAGCCTGGGTGGCGGTCCAAAATAAAACAGGCAAGTCCTGATAGACATCAGTTGCCTCAATCCACCCAGATGTGTGTTTCAGTTGCCACCTTAGATAAACCATTAATTAACAATACTCACATATGTCATGGCTATCACTCACCCAATCCACGTCTACTAGCATAGCATGGCATAATAAGCACACGTAGAAGTAACTCCCAAAGGTTTCATAATAAACAGATAATAGGTACTACCTCATCTACTTCCCATCCCAGAATTTAATTAGATCCTAATCATGCAATGTGTGAGGATTGATCTAATGCAATAAAACATGGGTTGTAGAAAAGGTATGATCAAAGTGTTACTTGCCTTGCTGATGATCCCGCGAGACCTAGGGTTTCGAAGTAAAATGCGGCGCAATCCGGGTGATCTATCGCAGACAAACAACAAGCACACAATAAGTACTCATCTAATGCACAGGTAAAACTCGAACAAGAGAACGAACCAGAAAGTTCAAACTTAAGAACTCCGGTTGCAAAGAAAGAACGAACCGAACAAAGAAACGGAAAACAAACGGCAGAGAAAACAACTCGGTTCTAGCAAGTTGAAACTAGGTCAAATTTTACCAGGGCAAAAACTTGTTCAAGTTGATTAGACGGAACGGCGGTTTCGAAACAAAACTCCAGGCGCTTGAATCACCTGATTCCGATAAACGAGCGAGAAGAAAGACTAGAACGAAGATCGGATTTGAGATCGCGATCGCGGAATAAATCCGACGAGAAAGAAAACGAGGAACGGTTAAACGAACGGACGTTCGTAAACCGGAGATAATCGGTGATCACGTTCGTTGAGACGAACGGTCCGAAAGAAGAACGAAAACGATCTAGGGTTTCGGAAAAAAACCGAAACAAAGAACCGGAAAAACGGAAAAGAAAACGGAAAAGAAACGGAACGGTTCTTTTAAGAAAAACCGAACCGGGGAGAAAAAGAGAGAGGCGCGGCGCGGGGCTACCTCGGAGGCGGAACTCCGGGGCGGCGGGGTGCAAGAGGCGGCGGCGGCGGCAGCTAGGCGGCGGCGGCCTAGAGGCGGCGGCGCTGCGGCTTGGGGTGGAGAGGGGGGGTGCTTGGGTATTTATACTAGGAGGGGGGTTGCTTGGGGAAGGGGCAAGCAATAGGAGGCGGCGGCGGCCTAGAGTCCTTCTAGGACTCGGCCTGGCGGCGGGGCTGGCTGGCGCGCAGGGCGGCTGGGCCGGCCGGCTGGGCCTTGGCCCAGGAGGGCGCTGGCTCTTTTTTTTTAAATAGTTCCGCGCGCAGAAAAACAAAGAAAAGAAAATCTAAACGAACTCCAAAATTCCTAAAGTAAATTTTCCCCGACTCCTAAAAATGAGTCGAACAAAAAGAACTTTTCTCCGGGCCTAGAATGCAATTTTTGAAAACACGCATTTTTCCCTATCCAAATAAAAAGCAAACAAACTCCGGAAATCCAAAATTTGATTTATTTATTAAATCTTCATTTTTCCTAAATTTGGGAAAGTCATATTATTCCCTCGCTCATTTTTTTGATATTAGAAAAATAATTTGAAGATGAAATAAAATAAATCAAATGATCCTCTTTTCAAATTTGAGAAAACTCTCAAATATGAAAATAACGAAATCTCGAACTCTCTCCGAAGGTCCTTGAGTTGCGTGAAATTTCTAGGATCAACCAAAATGCAAGGAAATATGCTATGCATGATGATCTAGTGTATAACATTCCAAATTGCAAATTTGGCATGTTACAAACCTACCCCCCTTAAGATGAATCTCGCCCTCGAGATTCGGGTTGGCTAGAAAATAGGTGAGGGTGGTCCTTGAGCAAATCTTCTTCTCTTTCCCAAGTGGCTTCATCCTCTGAGTGGTGGTTCCACTGAACTATGCAAAACTTGATAACCTTGCTGCGAGTAACTCTGCTGGCAAACTCGAGAATCATAACTGGTTTCTCCTCATACGTTAAGTCGTCCTTCAACTGAATTGCTTCAAGTGGCACTGTATCTCTTAGCGGTATCTCCGCCATCTCGGCGTGACATTTCTTCAGCTGAGAAACATGGAATACATCATGAACTCCTGACAGTCCCTCTGGTAATTCCAACTTATAAGAGACTTCTCCCATACGTTGCAAGATCTTGTACGGTCCAACGAAACGCGGTGCTAACTTTCCCTTAACTCCAAAGCGCTTAACTCCTCGAAGTGGGGATACTCGGAGATAAACTCTGTCTCCGGTTTCGTAGACTGTCTCCTTGCGTTTAGAATCTGCGTAGCTCTTCTGCCTGGACTGGGCTACCTTGAGCCTATCACGAATCAACTTAACTTTCCGTTCAGACTCCTTAATCAAATCTGGTCCAAAGAATTAACGGTCTCCAACTTCGTCCCATGACAACGGTGTCCTGCACCTCCTTCCGTATAAAGCTTCGAAAGGTGCCATCTTCAAACTAGTTTGGTAACTGTTGTTATAAGAAAACTCCGCATACGGCAAGTTATCATCCCAACTAGATCCATAATCTAGTGCACAAGCTCTCAGCATATCTTCCAAAATCTGATTGACTCTCTCGGTCTGTCCATCCGTCTGTGGATGAAAAGCTGTGCTGAACTCCAGTCTGGTTCCTAAAGTTTCATGCAACTGATTCCAAAACTTTGAGGTAAATTGGGTTCCTCTATCTGATACGATACTCCTTGGAACTCCATGCAAACAAATGATCCTAGTCATGTATATCTTCGCCAACTTAGCACTGGTGTAAGTGGTCTTAACTGGAATAAAATCTGCTACCTTCGTCAAACGATCAACTACTACCCATATCGAGTCATAGCCTGCTTTCGTCCTGGGTAGTCCCGTGATAAAATCCATGCCTATCTTATCCCACTTCCATTCGGGTATCGGCAATGGTTGTAACAATCCTGCTGGCTTCTGATGCTCTGCCTTTACTCTCTGACATACGTCACTAACTGCTACATATGCTGCAATATCCTTCTTCATTCCGTCCACCAGAATGTTTCCTTCAAATCCAAATACATCTTGGTATTCCCTGGGTGAATCGAATACGGTGAATCATGTGCCTCTTGCAAAATCAACTTCCTGATCTCCGGGTCATTTGGCACATAAACACGGTCCTCAAACCATACGGTATCGTGCTCATCCTCACGAAATCCCTTTGCTTTTCCTTCGCTCAATTTCTCTTTTATAGCAGCAATCTCCTTGTCAGATTTCTGAGCTTCTCTGATTTTATCCATCAATGTTGACTGAATCTCCAATGCTGCTACATAGCCTCTCGGAACTATTTCCAAACATAGCTCATGAAGGTTTTCTGCTAACTCCTTGGGTATTTTCCCCATCATTAGGGTGTTGACATGGCTCTTACGGCTCAATGCGTCAGCTACCACATTAGCCTTTCCGGGATGGTAATGCAATCTCATGTCATAATCCTTGATGAGCTCCAACCATCTCCTTTGTCTGAGGTTCAACTCCTTCTGCGTGAAAATGTACTTCAAACTCTTGTGATCCGTGTACACCTCACAATGATTTCCAATGAGGAAATGTCTCCATGTCTTCAATGCATGAACTACGGCTGCTAACTCCAAATCACGCGTGGCATAATTCAACTCATGAGGCTTCAGCTGCCGTGAAGCATACGAAACAACTCTTCCTTCCTGCATAAGCACTGCTCCAAGTCCTCGACGTGAAGCATCGCAATACACCTCATAATCCTTGGTCTGATCTGGCAAAATCAATACTGGTGAGGTAACCAAGCGTTTCTTCAACTCCTGGAAACTAGCCTCACACTCCTCTGTCCATTTGAACTTAGTATCCTTCTTCAACAATTCAGTCATAGGCTTTGCAATCTTTGAGAAATTCTCAATGAATCTCCGGTAGTATCATGCGAGTCCAAGAAAACTCCGGATCTCTCCAACGGTCGTTGGTGCTTCCCATTCGGTTACGGTCTCAACCTTTGTGGGGTCAACTGCTATCCCTTCTCCGGATATAACGTGTCCGAGGAATCCAACTTCCTTCAACCAAAACTCACATTTGCTGAATTTGGCGTATAACTAATGTTCCCTTAGTTTCTCCAAGACCAAACGCAAATGTTCCTTATGCTCCTCTTCATTCTTTGAATAAACCAGGATGTCATCAATGAACACTACGACGAACTTATCCAAAAACTCCATAAACACTTTGTTCATCAGGTTCATAAAATAGGCAGGTGCGTTAGTCAATCCAAATGACATAACGGTATACTCATACAGTCCATATCTTGTGGTGAATGCTGTCTTAGGTATGTCCTGCTCCCGAATCTTCAATTGATGGTATCCTGATCGCAAATCGATCTTGGAAAACACTTTAGCTCCTTGCAACCGATCAAACAGATCGTTGATCATTGGCAGTGGGTACTTGTTCTTGATGGTTACTTCATTCAATCCCCGATAATCTACAACCATCCTTAATGATCCATCCTTCTTTTCCACTAGAAGTACGGGTGATCCCCAAGGCGAAGAACTTGGGCGAATGTTACCTTTATCCAATAACTCCTTAATCTGATTCTTAATTTCTACCAAATCCTTTGCTGGCATCCGGTATGGTCGCTTCGATATTGGGCCTGTACCTGGCAATAGCTCAATCAAAAACTCAATGTCTCTATCTGGTGGCATGCCTGGCAATTCCTCAGGAAATACATCAGGAAAATCCTTCACCACTGGTACTTCCTCTTGCACAACTCCTGTTAGGCAGTTTACTTGTGTCCTGTTTGGCACATGCCGGGATACATACTTGATCCTTCTTCCTTCTGGTGTGGTAAGCAAAATTGTCTTACTGGCGCAATCGATGTTTCCTCCATACATCGACAGCCAATCCATACCAAGAATCACATCCAGACCTTGGGATTCCAGAATAATTAAATCCGTTGGGAAAACATGCCTTCCTATACTTAATGGTACTTGGAAACATCCTTGTCTAGCCATGTACTCTGCTCCTGGCGAGCTTACTAGCATAGGTGTTTTAAGAATCCTAGTGGGCAGGCTATACTTTTCCACAAATCCCCTTGATATGTATGAATGCGATGCACCAGTATCGAAAAGAACGAGTGCGGTAAATGACTTAACCAAAAACTTACCGATTACTACATCAGACTGGTCTTCAATCTCCTCCACATTAACGTGGTTCACCTGTCCCCTATTGAAAGGGTTCGGCTTCTTCCCAGAACTTCCATTGCCATTTTGGCCTTCAGGACATTCATTTGCATAATGCCCTGGCTTCGAACACTTATAGCAAGTGACGTAGCTCAAATCCTTCTTGGCTGGGGTTGATGGGGTGCTGCGGTTCTAGCCGTTGCTTCCTCCATTCCCATTACCATTCTTGTGGCCATTATGGTTGTGCGAGCTACCTCCTCCATGGGTGTGCTGAAACTGAAATCCCGGTTTAGGGGCAAAACGGGGCTTCTGCTGGGCTCCAGAGTTATACTTCCCCTGTCCATACTTCCTCTTGCGGTTCTCAATCTGCTGTTGCTTCCCTTCAATCATGATGGCACGATCTACCAACTCCGGGTAGTTGTTGAAACTCGCTACCATCAACTGCATGCTTAGTTCATCATTCAGTCCTTCCAGAAACTTTTCCTGCTTAGTTGCATCCGTAGCAACGTCATCTGGGGCATAATGTGCTAACTTGCTGAAATCGTCAACGTACTGGCCAACTGTCCTTCCTCCTTGGCGTAAGTTGTGAAACTCACGCTTCTTCATGGCCATAGCTCCTGCTGAAACATGGGCAGTGCGGAAAGCTTGCTGAAACTGATCCCATGTGACAGTGTCAACTGGGTAAGTGGCTGTGAAATTCTCCCACCATGCTGCCGCGGGTCCGTCAAGCTGGTGAGCGGCAAACTTCACTTTCTCACCATCCGTGCATCCTGCAGTGGTCAACTCCCTTCCTATCTTGCGGAGCCAATCATCTGCTACTATTGGCTCGGTGCTACTAGAAAATGCCAGCGGATTCAGCCTAAGAAAACGGGCTAAGTGGTCAACAGGTGGTGGTGGTGGTGGGTTGTTGTTGTTGTTCTGCTGGTTCTGGACTAACATCTGCATCAATTGATTCTGCTGCTGGATCAACTGAGTGAGCTCCGGTGGGAATCCATTATCACGTCTCGGAGGCATCTGAGGGTTTAGGAAAAGACGAGAATTAAGAATAGAGTGAGGTCTAAAGGGAAAACACTACCCCAATGCACATGAGCAAATGCACACAAAATCACTCCAATCAATCAAACAAGGGCTTACAATCGGTCTAACTATCGCAAAAGTGCTCGAACTATTGTGTTTACATGGGGGAATACTACTACTATCTGGTGGTCATCTAGAAATTTGAACCGGAGGAAGACGAGTACGTCGCATGTCCGGACAACTACATCATCATCGACGACAACGATTCGGATCCAAGTGAACCCGACTTTGCATCTCTGTGGCGACCCGACCCGAATGGATCAAGTGTACTGTGCTCCGGTGTCATCCCTGGATCAGTAATGCTGACACCACACAATACATCGAAGGATTTATAGCAAAGTGGCAATCACACACTTATTACATCGTTGTCTCAAAGAGAACTTATTACAATAAATATGGCTTAAGGCCATCTAATAACGATAACAGCGGAAGAATCGGAAGATAAATGGGTCCATCAACTCCAACGGCATCACTGAGTATAGAACCATGACCTAAAAGCACCTTACTCGTCGTCTGAAAAGTCTGCAACATGAAAGTTGCAGCCCAAAAACGGGTCAGCACATGGAATATGCTGGCAATGTAACACATAGAGAGTAATGGAATGAAACAGCTATACTACATGCATATATGGCTGGTGGAAAGCTCTATGGTTACAGTTTTTGCGTAAAGCCAGTTTTTCCCTACTGCAAAGGAATAAATTTATTTAACTATCATGGTGGTTGTGAAACATCGAGAATGGTTGACAGCATTCCAATCCCAATTAAGTGAACAATTAAAACCCAACAATATTAATTTGAGTAACATGATGAGATTCACATGATATTCAAGTACTAGATACTCAAGTTGTCCATAATCGGGGACACGGCTAATCATGATTAGTTTGTACACTATGCAGAGGTTTGCGCACTTTTCCCCACAAGACTCGATCGCCTCCGATGGATTTCTCGCACTACATGGTGTTTGAGAAACGGATGACCGAGACATAGTCTTTCAGAAGCGCTAGCACCTTACGATCGGGTAGACCGGTACACCTACATCCCCTACATCTGCTAGTCTACCACTGTAAGAGTTCGCACAACTTAGTCAACTATGCCAGAGCCCATAATGGCTTGTGGCTGCACACGGAAGTTACTAGCATGAATGATCTTATGATCCCTTTGAGCCTGGGTGGCGGTCCAAAATAAAACAGGCAAGTCCTGATAGAAACCAGGTGCCTCAATCCACCCAGATGTGTGTTTAAGTTGCCACCTTAGATAAACCATTAATTAACAATACTCACATCTGTCATGGATATCACTCACCCAATCCACGTCTACTAGCCACTCACCCAATCCACGTCTACTAGCATAGCATGGCATAATAAGCAAACGTAGAAGTAACTCCCAAAGGTTTCATAATAAACAGGTAATAGGTACTACCTCATCTACTTCCCATCCCACAATTTAATTAGATCCTAATCATGCAATGTGTGAGGATTGATCTAATGCAATAAAACATGGGTTGTAGAAAAGGTATGATCAAAGTGTTACTTGCCTTGCTGATGATCCGCGAGACCTAGGGTTCGAAGTAACAAGCGGCGCAATCCGGGTGATCTATCGCAGACAAACAACACAGCACAATAAGTACTCATCTAATGCACAGGTAAAACTCGAACAAGAGAACGAACCAGAAAGTTCAACTTAAGAACTCCGGTTGCAAAGAAAGAACGAACCGAACAAGCAAACGGAAAAACAAACGGCGGAAGAAAAACCTCGGTTCTAGCAAGTTGAAACTAGGTCAAATTTTACCGGGGCAAAAACTTGTTTAAGTTGATTAGACGGAACGGCGGTTTCGAAACGAAACTCCAGGCGCTTGAATCACCTGATTCCGATAAACGAGCGGAAGAAAGACTAGAACGAAGATCGGATCTGAGATCGCGATCGCGGAATAAATCCGACGAAAAGAAAGAGACGAACGGTTAAACGAACGGGCGTCGTTAACCGGGAAAATGGTGATCACGTTCGTTGAGACGAACGGTCCGAAAGAAGAACGAAAACCGATCTAGGGTTTTCGGAAAAGAAACCGAAAAGAAAGAACCGGAAAGAAAACGGAAAAGAATCGGAACTGTTCTTTTAAGAAAAACCGAACCGGGGCGAGGAAAAAGAGAGAGGCGCGGCGCGGGGCTACCTCGACGAGGCGGAACTCCGGCGGCGGCGGGGTGCAAAGGCAGCGGCGGCGGCTAGGCGGCGGCGGCGCGGCTAGAGGCGGCGGCGGCTGCGGCTTGGGGTGGAGAGGGGGGGGGTGCTTGGGTATTTATACTAGGAGGGGGGGTTTGCTTGGGGAAGGGGCAAGCAATAGGAGGCGGCGGCGGCCTAGAGTCCTTCTAGGACTCGGCCTGGCGGCAGGGCTGGCTGGCGCGCAGGGCGGCTGGGCCGGCCGGCTGGGCCTTGGCCCAGGCGGGCGCTGGCTCTTTTTTAGTTCCGCGCGCAGAAAAACAAAGAAAAGAAAATCTAAACGAACTCCAAAATTCCTAAAGTAAATTTTCCCCGACTCCTAAAAATGAGTCGAACAAAAAGAACTTTTCTCCGGGCCTAGAATGCAATTTTTGAAACACGCATTTTTCCCTATCAAATAAAAAGCAAACAAACTCTGGAAATACCAAAATATTGATTTATTTATTAAATCTTCATTCTCCTAAATTTGGGAAAGTCATTATTTATTCCAAATTTGGGAAAGTCATATTATTCCCTCTCTCATTTTTTTTGATATTAGAAAAATAATTTGAAGATGAAATAAAATAAATCAAATGATCCTCTTTTCAAATTTGAGAAAACTCTCAAATATGAAAATAACGAAATCTCCAATTCTCTCCGAAGGTCCTTGAGTTGCGTGAAATTTCTAGGATCAACCAAAATGCAAGGAAATATGTTATGCATGATGATCTAGTGTATAACATTCCAAATTGCAAATTTGGGATGTTACATCCGATCCCGTGTTTATGATCTTGACGAAGATTTGCATGCCACCACAGAGGTGCCTCCCGATCCCTGGTCCCAATGTAGTTGTTGACGGCGTTCGGAACCTTTGGGCTCAAGGGTAGCTCGCTCTACTGGCTTCGGGCAAGTTGCCCCATCAAGGCTCTTGCCGGGGCTATAGGGGCCGCCTCGGCAAGGACCTTGCCGAGGGAGCCCACCTCATCCTCTTGCCCTCCCGCGCTTCTGGTCTTAGCGTCGCCTTGGTTGTCTTGTGCTTCGGCTTCCCTCCTCTGCCCTGCTTAGTGTCGCCGCGGCGCGTGGCTCTGATTGCCCGTGCACAAGTAAAGGGGTCAAAAGGAGAGCCCCTACTTTTGTACACCAACATTGTTGCATCTTGTATTTCTATGTCAGCCATGATATATGAGCTTGTGCACTTTCTTAGCAAATTTGTTGTGGTCTTCCTTAATAGATTATTCATACATAATGATCGCATTGCCCGTCATCAATTGCTTGATCACATAGTCACATTGAGCACCAATTACCATGTTCATGCTTTCGATACACCGTCCCATTATGACATCATTTTGCACAACAGTCGCATTAATCACATTTACAACATCTGTTTGTGCACAACAAATGAATTCGCTCTCATGAATGCTTTGCATATCATTTTGTATAATTTGGCTAAGCATCATGTGCCTTGTCACAAGCAATCTTATCGGACGAACTCATGCTTACTTGATGGACACCTTGTGTTCGCTAACCATTGTATTTCTGAGTGTCATTTGTGTTTGCTCTTTTTGCATGTATACCACTCCAGGGACACTTTGGAGTACTTCGATTGCGCCATGTCTTCAACTACGCCCAACTACAAGTTCGTCCATGACAACCGCTTCCATGGTGATGAGGTTTATGATCCGAGGTCGGATCTTTCCCAATGGGGGGGGAGATGATGCGGAGCGTCCTATGTTCATCCCCAAGTACACTATGACGAGACCTCGACCTTGAGCATATGCCATTGGACACAAGGTGAACTTGTTCCTAAGTCCTTCTCCTTTCTATTCACGCGAGACATGGTTGCTACCTAATGCAAAGACACTAAAATGCTCAGGAACCAAGGACTGAAGGAGGAAGAATGGCTAGCATCAAGACTTGTGCAGAGTTTTTGCCAAGCTCGGAACTTCTGGCCACAACTCGGAACCTCCGCCCCAGGACCTTTCGGCCACACTGGTACAATGAGGTGCTATACAAATGGTTTTTAACCCCTTTCCGCGATGGAATTTGGAACCATCGCCAAGTGAGTGTGTGTGATTGAGGGGTCCTTCCCACACGACCAAGAAATCATTGGGGATAGGCCCTCCTAGCACACTCGCTCGACAAAATGAGGTCGAGTACGATGGGCGAGCGACCAAATATGATTATACATGCCCAATCGGTTCCAGTCGTATGTACATCCCACACTGTCAGTCCCAAACAAACGTTTTCATTTGTTATGTACATTCCACACAGTCAATCCAAGGAATATGTTTCCGTTCTTATGTACATCCCACACAGTCAATCCAGGGAAAACGTTTCCGTTCGTATAGACATTCCACATAGTTTTATGTATAGCCTCGTGTGTGATAGGTGTAACTATCACACACGCTCTTCCTCGGTTAACCATTTACTTTTATTCAACTACATCACACACAATTTGATGAAGAAAACCGTATGGCATTGGGCTATCCATCACAAGCACTTTTACTGCTAGAACCGTTTGCAAAGTTCCATGACCCATTTAGCACGTTTATTAGTTTATAATTAATAATTCCAATATTACGCAAATTCACATTTCATATCGAACAACTGTTTGCCAATTTCATATCAAGCACATAATATATTTTAACATCATAGTACGATAACAACCTGAAAACAGCATAGTACAGAATATAGCTAGTTCACCTTCATAAGAACCATATATTCATTTCCCTAATCGAGATCATCCAGTCTCGTCTTATCCACCTCTGCTTTCAGTTCAGTAAGAACCTGTTTTGCACTGGCGAACTGGGAAAGTGCCTCCTCCTTCGCCAATACCATCTTAGCAAAGTTCGATTAAAAAAATCTAAGCTCATTCTCCATCTTCCTCTTTTTATCCGGCATCTTCAAATATTCTTCAGCGTTTACAACACTTTCTCTAAGCCTACCTCTGTTCTCTTCCTCATACATGCTCCAGAGCTTTACTAGGCACATCTTCAAAGACTGTGGCCACTCTTGATCAACCCACTCTAGGTAAGAACACTTCCGTTCATCCTATAATATTTAAAACTATATCAGTAACAATTGGAGGGGAAATGGGTTTCTAGCAACATAGAAAATCACCAAATACATATTTTGATTAACTACAACAACGCTACAAGTTCTTAGTCATGTACTATAAATAATAAATTGAACATTTTATGAGGAAGCTAAATATAACTGCAACAACATAGCGACAATGTTTGGATGATAGCAAATTGATACTAACAGGTGTGTACATGCACAAATTTAGTAACATAGAACTAATAGCATTAAGATCGTCCACTGTGTATGCAAAAATTGGTATAAAGACAACTGTTGCTACAGCTGGCACTGGTGCCCTGCACTGGCGAGGTGATGCAGTGGAAAAAAATCAGGGACCCGGACTCCAGAGCACCTAGTTGCTCCAACGCCCAGTTCCTTTGTGCCATAAAGATTTAGTATTTTACTGCTTGGCTACTCGGATGTGTGGACCAAAGTTGGCTACAAAAACTGCTGAAGCGGTGCCAAATAATTTTCTAATGGCACCGCTGATGAGAAGGCAACATTTTTATATATTAGGTACAAACTGTGACACTCTCTTAACATCCAAAATAAGATAGCACAGTGACAGTGTCTGAATCACATCTAACAAATAATTTGGAAGAATGAAGGTGGGGCTAACCTTCTCTACACATGCCAGAAACTTCCACCCACTGTCCACAGATTCAAATGCAACTAGCTTCATGCATGGAGATTGATGGTGACAATGAGCAGACAGATTTTCAGCCACCCCGCTCCATTCCTTGCAACTGATGATCCTAGGGAGCTACAAGAGGAAGAAATGAATCAAATCAACCGCCGGGTTAAAATCCTTCATTCCAAGTCATAACTTGAGAGAGAGAAGAGAGGCATACCTGGGTGGTGAAGGAGTCAGAGGAGGAGGAGGAACCACTGGAGAGGTCATTGAAGAAGACCATGGCGACCCTGACGGTAGCATGCGAGATGGCGAGAGCGAGGAAGCAAGCGAGGAAGCGGCTATAGCTTCAGAAGGAAGGAAGCAGGAAACAAGGGAAATGTGACTTGTGGTCGAGGAGAAAAGGGTGGTGGGGAAGGGGGGAGAGGGTAGATATTTTGGCGGTAGGCCAAAATTTTCGAAATGTGGAGGGAAACTTTGTGCGCGATGCCGCCGGACGCCATTCACTTTGAACGATTGTCTGCATCGCAAACGATTCTTCTGATTTACGCGCATGGGATGAGTTTGATAATTCAAATTTTGGTCGAAATTTCCCTGGGTACTGTCCTCATCCACGTCATTGCATAATTTAACATCGCTTGCTAATTTGGGAACACAAAAGAGCGTACAACACATAGACCACACTTACTGAATCGAGCAATTCTAGTAATTAAACGGAGCCAGTTGACCTAATCATTGCTCTAACAAAAGACCAACATTAAATACAAAGCCTAAGTACGCATAATTTTATCAAAGCCACCGCCGCGCCGGCCTATGCATCGCTGGTGTGAGATGATACGTCGATACTTGCCCTGGCGACATGCCGCCGTTGCTGGACTCTGCGTCCCCCTGCTGAAGTCGACCGCATCCTCGTCCTCGTGCTCGTCCTCAGTGCCGCCCTCATGGTTGTAGTACTCGTAGTAGTGGCTGCGCCAGAGCCCGCATTGGTACTCCACCGCTGATTCCTTGACAGACTGACTCTTCTCTACTTCGACCTCGGCCACACGCAACTCCTCCGCCAGTGCTCCTCAGTCTCCGCCTCCTCCTAAATCTCTAGCTCCTTCTCGGTGATCTCATGAGGCAGTAGGTGCTCCATGGTCACCGCCACCTTTTCAAACGTGGGTTGCATGTTGGATTCCGAGGTGGCCTAGAATATCTTGGCATGTGCGTCCTTGATCTTGGCGTGGATGGCCTCGACTCGGGCCAGGGCGACATCAGCGTCACTTACGATAGCTCGAGCCCTCTCGGCGTTTGCAGCCGCCATCACAGCAGTTGCTGCAACCATCTTGGCTGCTGCAGCTAACCTGTCGTCTGCCGCAGATGCCCTCTCGGCGGATGCAGATGCGACGACACTCTCGTCGTAGGCGGCCGCGCTCCCGGCGCAGGGGCGGCGCTCGGGGAGGACGCGGCCACCGTACGGGCACTCACGAAGCATTTTCATGGCGTCATCTTTGCAAGAAGGGGTTTCAGGAATGGGGATCAGGATTAGTGGATTCGGGGGTTGCCGGCACTGGAGTAGACGAGCCGGCTAAGCTTATGGAGGAAGACTTAAATAGACCCATGAATTTTCATTGCAAATGGTTCTTGCAAAACAACTGTGTGTCATGTTGTTGATATTTTTTATTACCTGTGAAAGAAGAATTTCGAGTAAAGTGGCAATGGATGGTGTTTTAAATGTACTAGAAAATATGTAGTAGTAATACAACTATCATTTGAAAATTTGGAAAATTCTAGGGGTCCTTTGACCTTTTAAGACATTTAAGTGATTTTCTAGCCACTTAATGACCGTAATTCAAATTTGAACTACATGTACTTGTAATATCTAACCATAATTATATGGAAAGTCATATTTGTGTACTTGTGTGCGAATTTATTCCATATGCAGTAAATTGGAAGGAATTTTCAAACATATTGGTCTCACGGCTATGACACAAAGCATGGAGTACCATGGCATTTAAATTCCAAAAAGTTAAAAAAGACCAGAAACACATGAAACCTTGCTTGATGTAATGTCATGCCACCAAGATGATGTGGTAAAAAATTGGCATGTTTGACGAAAGTTTGGACACACACCCCTCACAAACTGGAGCAACTCACAAGAAGGCTCGTGGTTCCGAGAGGGAGCAATGCATGTTTGATGAGGAACGGGCGATGGCTTCCTCTTACGGCCTTCAATTTTTTTCTACAGTTAACGTGCACTAATACAACTGCCATTTGAAATTTTGGAAAATTTCAGGGGTTATTTGACCTTTTAAAGACATTTAAGTGATTTTCTAGCCATTTAATGACCGTAATTCAAATTTGAACTACATCTAGATGCAACGATTAACCATAACGGTTTGAAAAATAATATTTGTGTACTTGTGTGTGAGTTAATTCCATGTGCAGTAAATTGGATACAATTTTCAAACATATTGGTCTCGCCGCTATGTCACAAAGCATGGAGTGCCATGGCATTTAAATTCCAAATAATTTTAAAAAAGATCAGAAACACATGAATCCTTGCTTGATGTAATGTCATGCCACCAAGATGATGTGGTAAAACAATTGGCATGTTTGACGAAAGTTTGGACACACACCCCTCACAAACCTGGGCAACTCATTAGAAGGCTCGTGGTTTCGAGAGGGAACAATGCATGTTTGATGATGAATGGGAGATAGCTTCCTCTTACGGCCTTCAAATTTTTTCTACCATTAACGTGCACTAATACAACTATCATGTGAAAACTTGGAAAATTCCAGGGGTCATTTGACCTTTTAAAGACATTTAAGTGATTTTCTAACCATTTAATGACCGTAATTCAAATTTGAGCTACATCTACATGCAACGGCTAACCATAACGGTTTGAAAAATCATATTTGTGTACTTGTGTGCGAGTTAATTCCATGTGTAGTAAATTGGAAGGAATTTTCAAACATATTGGTGTCGCGGGCACATGCATGGAGTGCCATGCCATTTAAATTCCAAAAAAATGATCAGAAACAAATGAAACCTTGTTTGACGTAATGTCATGCCACCAAAATGACGTGGTAAAAAAATTGGCCTGTTTGACAAAAGTTTGGACACACACCCATCACAAACCGGAGCAACTAACTAGAAGGCTCGTGGTTCTGAGAGGGAACAATGCATGTTTGATGATGAATCGATGATAGCTTCCTCTTATGGGCTTCAAAAAATTTCTACAGTTAACATGCACTAATACAACTGTCATGTCAAAATTTGGAAAATTTTAGGGGTCATTTGACCTTTTTAAGTCATTTATGTGATTTTCTAGCCATTTAATGACCGTAATCCAAATTTGAACTACGTCAACATGCAGCGGCAAACCATAACGGCTTGGACACATGCACGGAGTGCCATGGCATTTAAATTCAAGAAAAATTAAAAAATGATCAGACGATGTAAATATCTGGTGTTCAAAAAAGAAAATGTAAAGATCTGGCAAAACAACCAGGCCCCACACGATTGGCATTCTATTTTGCGCCTCGAGGTTTGGAAGGTGAGTGGCGCAGGTTATTAATCAGACACGGTTTTGTATTGGAAACCGTCAGCTATTAAGTTCACACACGGCCTTTGCTACGGGAATCGTATGTAATTCAAACTACAGTACTCGTAAATTCAGGCGACCGACGTGTGTATTATTCCTGTCGATCTAGATTCCGGCCGCCAATAAATACTACCTTGCTCACGTCGACCCGCCTGCATTCCCATCTACATCCTTCCTCGCTCTCCATCTCTCTCTCTCTCTCTCTCTCTCTCTCTCTCTTTCAAATCTCTGCCATCGCGCAGCCGATCTACCCATGTGTCGATGAGGGGGCGCCGCCCCCCAAGGACGCTCAGTCGAAGAGCAGCGACGAGGAAGACCGCTATGCGCCGTCGGACGAGGTTGCGATGGACCCCCCAACTTTGGAGTGGTTTTGGGGCTAGTATAATCTTTGTCTATGGAAGTCGCTGCCGCCGACTAAGAAAGCTAGGCAAGTGGTGTTTAAGAAGGACATGGCGGAGGAGGAAGCCAGTTACTAGGCGGCCTTTGAAGCCTGTGATGCCGTCTGGAAAAAGGAGGCGGTGGAGCTTTGGGGGCGGGTGCGTCGTCGTGAAGAGGAAGTGTACAAAGACGGGTACTTCGCGAGGAAGGTCAAAGGCGTTAGGCGCCTCATCGCTGCATGGAGGTGGGCCGATAAGCTCCAGTGTGCCACCGACGACGAGCTTCGGTGGGCGCCCAACAAAATGGCAAGATCTTTCGCGCTCGTCCGTCAGCAAGAGGTAGATCAGTACGTCAAGCGCTGTGAGGCGGAGGAGGCGGGGTACTGCCTCCGCACTAGGAAGACGTCGTGCACCAAGGAGCTGCCAGAATACTGCCCCTAGGATGGATTATTAGTTTTAGTATTGTTCATTTTCAATTTTATGCATTGTATCTAGTAGTTAAGTGTCATCACATATATGTGATGATATTATATATATTCCATGATGAACTAATGAATAATTAATATATATATTATGAATTCCATTTTCTATTTGTTTTTGTATATTAATTTGTATCTACCTGTTATCATCTACATATACAGAATGGAAAGCATATACACATAGATTGAAACAAAACATATAAGAATGGAAAACAGAGTACACACATTGAAACAGAGCAATAAATAGAACAATATTATGATTGTTGTGAATACACAACGATGCACGTCGAAACGACTCAACAAAATAAAACGCGTCCATGAGACCATGACTAGCAGCCCTTGGCTACTATAGCTCTTGGCTCTGCCTGAACTCGTGTAGGTGTCCGTCCAAGCGGTCGACATTCTCACGGTACATCTGGAGCATGATATCGAGCTCCAAGTTGGCTATTTCATCAGAGATCACCAGCTCAAGGATGCGATGGCCATGTTCCTCTACTGCACCCAGGTGGACACCTGGGCCAAGGAGGTGGTCGAGCCTAGCGACCAGCGCATTGGCATTGAGCGGGCCGCGGACAAGGCGAACGACATGCCCCATGAGAGCGGCGCAGCGGGCGTCCGGTGCAAGTACACGACGAACGGCCTCTGTTGCAAGTATGGCGTAGACGGCCTCCGCCCACTCCTGGCGAGGAATGGAGGTGCTGACGGGACGTGTACCCAGCTACGACACCCCGTCGACAGCAGGCAAGCACCGATGGATCTGCTCTTGCTGTGTGGCGCGCCACGCCTCTCGCTCTGCGGTGCTCCAACGGTCTCGCTGTGTGGCGCCGCAGCTTATCAGTGTGAATGCGCCTAGCTTCCTCTGTGGTGCACCATCGATCATGTTGTGCGGCGAGCTACAGACTCTCGGCGGTGACATGCCTATCTTGATCCATGGCATAGCGCCATGCGCCAAGGGTCTGCTCAACCCTGGCGATGACGCACATCACGGCGTCGTCCATCGCATTGCTAGGGAGCGCCTCGGCCTCAACGGGCCGTGGTGCCTTCTCGCTTTCCTCGTCGAGGAGGTTGATGGCAGAGGTGGCACTTTGGTGGGTTGGCATGATTGGAAAAGGTGGACGTGTTATAGGCTGTGCTTGTTGCATCCGTGTGTCGCGCGCTGCCTAGGTTTATGCACAATATCGCTGGGTAGTGGTGGGAAGCCGGTGAGGACATGGCGGGAAACAGTGGCGTGTTCATAAAACGCCATCAATTAATGGAAACTTAGCATCGAAGGAACATCGAGCTAGCACGACGCGTGCGGGCACATTGCTCGCCCAAGGCTATGATCCATATACTTGTGTGCCCAACAGAGCACAATATTCACACTAAAGAACACTGTTTCCTATGCCGTATATCGCACACACCTTGATCTGGCTGGCCATTTCTTTTGTGTTGCCTAATCACAAACAGTTCATCCGAGTGAACTGTATGCCGTATATCGCACACACCTTCATCTGGCTGCTCATTTCTGTTGTTCCGCCTCATCACAAACAGTTTATCAGAGTGAACTGTATGCCGTATGTTGCACACGCCTTCATCTAGCCGCCCATTTCTGCTGTTCTGCCTCATCACAAACAGTTCATTGAACTGAACCGTATGCCCCGCATCGCACACGTAACTAAAATCTGAACTGTGTTTGATGTCTCCGCCATCGCAAACGTTTTGCATCTTTTTTGATGATTTTTTACATCCCTATTTGTGATTAATGCATTCTACATGGTTTTTTCAAAGGGTCTCTAATCGTAGTGTCACGTTAGCAGCATCCTGCAGTAGTGCCAGCCCAGACCCCCCGGCCCTCGACACTCCAGGCGACTCCCAGATGCGCCAACTATCTGTCCATCCCGGATCCTGCTCGGAAGCTCGCCTGGAACCTGCGGCACCCGGAACTTCCGGCCCTGTTGCACCAACAACGTACCGGACTGTGCCAACACTCTGGATAGCATGAACCAAGCCTGGACCCTCTCCCAAAACTTCCGGCGCCCGGACCTTCCGACCGTTCCTGGAACTTCCAGCCCTGCCTGCGAGCAGACACTCGGGCCAAAGCCCAAGTACCTATTTCGCCCCTCACTTACCCCTTCGTGGCCCTAGACTATATATACTCCTCCACCTCCACCATTTTAGTGTCAACATTGGTTTAGCTCAGTTTAGAGATAGAGCTTTGCTCATCCACTTGATACATACTCCATTGAGACCGAGGCCTCCACGAAGAAGATGCTAGGTGGATTCGAGACCCCATCAAGGGAAGATCCCCTCGTGGATTCAAGACCTCAACTCCTCAAGGATTGGGATGAACTAGCTACCATTTGTATACTCCTTTGTTGGACTTGGATCATGTATCTCTCTTTGTGTTTGTGGATCTAGCATATGTGTGATTGGATCGAGTCAATGTGAGTGTTTCCGCTCTATTTCCCTCGTGTTCTTCATGTTCTTCGTGGGACCCCCCTCCAAATCGTTAAAGATCGGCCACTAGGGTTCCACCCTACATCATTAATTCCTGCTCACCCTCGAGTAGGTAAATGATAACAACAGAATTTTTGATGTGAAATGCTACCTAACATGTGTATCATGTAATATCTTTACCGTATAATCATTGAGAAATGATGTAGTAATGATATCAACATAATAATATCCATGAATATAAGAAACATAATCATTACCTTTTCAAAATATACGATCCTTAACACATGTTATCCCCACTCATTTTATCATGTTAGCATGGCATGACTCCGCCTTCACCGCATAAATATAAACCATGAGCACCGCGGTGTCAAGCCAGGCAATTGGACCGTACTTCTAATGCGCTTTAGCATTTTCAACCCCACACAATACATGAGCGCGAGCCATGGATATAGCACTATAGATGGAATAGAATGTGGTGATAGAGATCAGTAAGGGAAGACAAAAAAGGAAAAAAGTCTCAAATCAACAAGGCTAATCAACGAGGCTAATCAACGAGATGTCAATGCGAGGAGTAGGGACTTCCATTGAACGGATGCACTAGGAGCTATAAGTGTATGAAATCTCAACTAAAACTAATTGGGTGCGCATCAAACTCGCTTGCTCATGAAGACCTCGGGCATTTGAGGAAGCCCATCATCAGAATATACAAGCCGTGTTCTATAATGAAAAATTCCCACTAGTATATGAAAGTGATAACTCAGGAGACTCTCTACATGAAGAACATGGTGCTACTCTGAAGCACAAGTGTGAAAAAGGATAGGAACATTGCCCCTTCTCTCTTTCTCTCATTTTTTGTTGGGCTCTTTTGGCCTATTTTTTTCGTCCGGAGTCTCATCCCAACTTGTGGGGGAATCATAGTCTCCATCATCCTTTCCTCACTAGGATAATGCTCTAATAACGATGATCATCACACTTTTATTTACTTACAAGTCAAAATTACAACTTGATAACTAGAACAATATGACTTTATGTGAATGCCTCTAGTAATGTACCAGGATGTGCAATGATCTAGCATATATGTATAATAATGATGAATGGTGGTTGAGCCACTAATATCATGTTAGCTCTACGATCATGCAAAGCAATATGACGATGAACACGCGTGTCATGGAAATGGAACGGTGGAAGTTGCATGGCAGTTTATCTCGGAATGGCTATGACAATGCCATAATAGGTAAGTATGGTGGCTGTTTTGAGGAAGACATAAGGAGGCTTATGTGTGATAGAGCGTATCATACCACGGGGTTTGGATGCACCGGCGAAGTTTGCACCAACTCTCAAGGTGAGAAACGATAATGCACGATACCGAAGAGGCTAGCAAATTGCAAAAAGATAGGAGTGCGTATAACCCATGCACTCACATTAGTCATAAAGAACTCACATACTTATTGTGAAAGCCTATTAGCCCTTGAAGCAAGGTACTAATCGCATGCACCTAGGGAGGAGGTGGTAGGATTTAACCATCGTGCACCCCCAATTATAACAACAGCCAACACTTAGATGAGAAGATAATAACAATCTTTAATATCGATATTTCTACTAACCAATCACTACTGCAGGATGCTGCTAACATGACAATACGATCAGAGACCCTTCGATGAAACTGTGTGCGATGCAATAATCACAAATGGTGGTGTAAAAAACCGTCAAAAGGTGCAAAACGTTTGCGATGATGGATGCATCAAACACGGTTCAGATTTTAGTTGCGTGTGCGATGCAGGGCATATGATTCAGTTCAATTAATTGTTTGCGATGCGGAGGAACAAAAGAAACGGGAAGCCAGATGAAGGTGTGTGTGATATACATCATAAGATTCACTCAGATGAACTGTTTGTGATTAGGCAACACAAAAGAAACGGTCAGTCAGATCAAGTTGTGTGCGATATACGACATGTAGTTCACCCGGATGAATTGTTTGTGTTAAGACAAGAGAACATAAACGGTTCAATATAGCAAGATGTGTGATACGCGACAAACAGGTGTGTAATCAGAAATGTGTGCGAAGACCGATAATAACATACACGATTGTTTCTAATAAGACGTATGCGTATGTGATATGATCTGTCTACACAACATGTATTGGCCATTGGGCGATGGGCGGTCATCCGGGTACGCAATAAGGATGCGAAGAGGCATCCTATATCAGCAAGGACTAGCTATTCCACCAATAGCTCATCTACGAGAACTCTCAAGTTAACTGTGCTCGGGCTGGAGCAGCCACCAGATGGGTGACTGGATGGGAAGTTGTCTTGATGTTAAATTAACTGATGGGATGGGTCATCCAGGTCAAATTAAATGACCTGTATGATCCATCCCATTAGTTAAATTAACCTCTAGGTCCTTGTTTTTTTAACACATGTTAAAGAAGGTCTACCGCATTACTTTTTGACAATGTGCGATATGTGGCATACAATTGATCCATCCGGCCTGTTTGTGACGGAATAAGCCGTGTGTGTTGTGGGCAAATGCTGGCTAGTATACAACCATTTGCGATTGATGAATTCATCACCATCGGGTTCCCTAGTGTGGTCCGTGTTCATCTGATCATCATCTACTTCCTGTGCTAGCTCGACGTTCCTTATATGCTAAGTTTCAATTAATTGATGGCGTTTTATGAACACGCCACCGTTTCCTACCATTTCCTCACCAGTTTCCCGCCACCCAGCGATATTGCGCAAAAATCTAGGTGGCGCGCGATGCACGGAGGCAACAAGCATAGCTTATAGCACATCCACCTTTTCCAAGCATGCCAACCCACCAAAGCGCCGCCTTTGCCATCAACCTCGTCGATGAGGAAAACAAGCAGGCGCCACGGCCCGTCAAGGCCGAGGAGCTCCCTGGCAACGTGATGGACGACGCCGTGATGTGCATCATCGCCGAGGTTGAGCAGACCCTTGGTGCATGGCACTTCAACACCGCGGATCAAGATAGGCATGTCAGCACTAAGAGGCTGCAGCTCGCCGCACAACATGATCGATGGCGCGCCACAGAGCAAGCTAGGCGCGTCCAAGCTGATAGGATGCGGCTCGCCGCACGGCGAGACTGTTGGAGCGCTGTAGAGCAAGAGCCGCGGCACGCCGCATAGCAAGAGCGGATCCATCAACGCTTGCGTGATGTCAACAGGGCGTCGCATCTGGGTACACGTCTCGTCAGTACCCCCATTCCTCGCCAGGAGTGGGCAGAGGCTCTCTGCACCGTGCTTGCACCAGAGGCCTGCCGCACCGTACTTGCACTGGAAACCTACCACGCCGTTCGCATGGGTCGCGCCGTTCGCCTTGTCCGCGGCCCGCTCGATGCCAACGCACTGGTCGGTAGGCTCGACTGTCTCCTTGGCCCAGGTGTCCACCTAGGCACAGTAGAGGAACATGGCCGTCACATCCTCGAGCTGGTGATCTCCGATGAAATAGCCAACTTGGAGCTCGAGATCGTGCTCCAGATGTACTGCGGGAGTGTCAACTGTTTGGACGAACGCCTGCACGAGTTCAGGCGGAGCTGAGAGCTATCGTAGGCAAGGGCTGCTGGTCATGGTCTCATGGATGCGTTTTATTTTCTTGAGTCGTTTCGACGTGGATAGCTATGTATTCACAACAATCATAGTATAGCTTTGTTTATTACTCTATTTCAATGTGTGTACTCTGTTTTCCATTCTTATATGTTCTGTTTCAATGTGTGTATATACGCTTTGCATTCTGTATATGTGGATGATAACAGCTAGTTTCAAATTAGTATACAAAACAGATAAAAATATATATATATTAATTGTTTATTAGTTCATCGCAGAATATATATAATATCATCACATATACGTGATGAGACTTAACTACTAGGTACAATGCATATAATTGAGAATGAACAATACTAAAACTAATAATCCCTCTTGGGGCCAGTATCCCAGTAGCCCTTTGCCAACAGCTCCCTGGCGTGCGGTGTCTTCCCTGTGCGGAGGCAGTCCTCCGCCTCCTCCACCTCGTAGCACATGATGTACCGATCTGCTTGTTGCTGGCAGACGAGCGCAAACGATCTTGCCATTTTGTTGGGCGCCCACCGGAGCTCCTCGTCGGTGGCACGCTGGAGCTTATCGGCCCACCTCCATGCAGCAATGTGGCGCCCGATGCCTTTGACCTTCCTCGCGAAGTACTCGTCTTCGTACACCTCCTCTGCACAATGACGCGTCCGCCCCCAAAGCTCCGTCTCCTCCTTTTTCTAGGTGGCATCACGAGCTCCACAGACCGCCTGGTACCTGGCTTCCTCCTCCGCCTCCTTCTTGAACGCCACTTGCCTGGCTTTCTCAGTTGGCGGCAGCGACTTCCACACAAAAAGATTGTACTGGCCCCGAAACTAATACAAAGTTGGGGGGGGGGGGCGGTGCAACCTCATCCGGTGGCGTGTAGGGGTCCTCGTCGCTGTTATTCAAGTGAGCGTCCTCTGGAGGCGGCGACTCCTCATTGACGCGTGGGCAGACCGGCGACGCCATGGCAGAGATTTGAGAGAGAGAGGACGAGCAAGGGGAGGATGTAGATGATAATGCAGGCGGGACAACGTGTGCAAGGTAGTATTTATTGGCGGTCGGAATCTAGATTGACGGGAACAGTACACACGCCGGTCACCGGAATTTACAAGTACTGTAGTTTGAATTACACATGATTCCCGCAGCACAATCTGTGTGTGAACTTAATAGATGACGGTTTCCAATACATAATCGTGTCTGATTAATGACCCCCACCACTCACCTACCAAATCTCAAGACACGAAATTGAGTGCCAATCGTATGGGGGCGGTTGTCTTGCCAGATCTTTACATTTTTTTGAACACCAGATATTTACATCGTCTGATGATTTTTTAACTCGCACACAAGTACACAAAATAAGATTTTTGAAACTGTTATGGTTAGCCGTTGCATGTAGATGTAGTGCAAATTTGAATTACGGACATTAAATGGCTAGAAAATCACTTAAATGTCTTTAAAAGGTCAAATGACCCCTAGAATTTTCCAAATTTTCACATGACAGTTGTAGTAGTGCACGTTAAACGTAGAATTTTTTTTAAGGCCTTAAGAGGAAACTATCTCCCATTCGTCATAAAACATGCATTGTTCCCTCTCGGAACCATGAGCATTCTAGTGAGTTGCTCCGGTTTGTGAGGGGTGTGTGTCCAAACTTTCGTCAAATATGCCAATTTTTTTACCACATCATCTTGGTGGCATGACATTACATGAAGCAAGGTTTCATGTTTTTTTGATCATTTGATAATTTTTTGGAATTAAAATGCCATGGCACTCCATGCATGTGTCCATGCTGTGAGACCAATATGTTTGAAAATTCCTTCTAATTTACTGCACATGGAATTAACTCGCACATAAGTACACAAATATGATTTTTCAAATCGTTATGGTTAGCCGTTCCATGTAGATGTAGTTCAAATTTGAATATGGTCATTAAATGGCAAGAAAATCACTTCAATGTATTTAAAAGGTCAAATGACCCCTGAATTTATCAAAATTTTCTCATAACAATTGTATTACTGCATGTTAAATGTAGAAAAAAAATTGAAGGTCGTAAGAGGAAGTTATCTCCCGTTCGTCATCAAACATGTATTGTTCCCTCTTGGAACCACGAGCCTTCTAGTGAATTGCTCCGGTTTGTGAGGTGGGTGTGTCCAAATTTTCATCAAACAGGCAAATTGCTTTACCACATCATCTTGGTGGCATGACATTACATCAAGCAAGATTTCATGTTTTTCTAATCATTTTTTTAATTTTTTTGGAATGAAAATGCCATGGCACTCCATGCATGTGTCCATGCCATACGACCAATATTTTTGACAATTCCTTCTAATTTACTGCACATGGAATTAACTCGCACACAAGTAGACAAATATGATTTTTGAAACCGTTAAGGTTAGCTGTTGCATGTAGATGTAGTTTAAATTTGAATTACGGTCATTAAATGGCTAGAAAATCACTTCAATGTCTTTAAAAGGTCAAATGGCCCCTGAAATTTTCTAATTTTTCACATAACAGTTGTATTAGTGCACGCTAAATGAAGAAAAAATTTGAAGGCCGTAAGGGGAAGCTATCTCCCGTTCATCATCAAACATGCATTGTTCCCTCTCGGAACCATGAGCCTTCTAGTGAGTTGCTCCGGTTTGTGTGTGTGTGGGGGGGTGCGTCCAAACTTTCATCAAACAGGCCATTTTTTTACCACATCATCTTGGTGGCATGACATTACATCAAGCAAGGTTTCATGTTTTTCTGATCATTTTTTATCTTTTTTGAATTTAAATGCCATGGCACTACATGCATGTTTCCATTCCATGAGACCAATATGTTTGAAAATTCCTTCTAATTTACTGCACATGGAATTAACATGCACACAAGTACACAAATATGATTTTTCAAACTGTTATGGTTAGCTGTTGCATGTATATGTAGTTCAAATTTGAATTACGGTCATTAAATTTCTAGAAAATCACTTAAATGTCTTTAAAAGGTCAAATGACCCCT
Source organism: Triticum urartu (assembly GCF_003073215.2). Classification (NCBI taxonomy): domain Eukaryota; kingdom Viridiplantae; phylum Streptophyta; class Magnoliopsida; order Poales; family Poaceae; genus Triticum; species Triticum urartu. Next base: position 296,268,262 of record NC_053023.1, on the reverse strand, counting down.
AAAAGTTTCCAACTTTTCACATGACAGTTGCATTAGTGCACGTTAAAAGTAGATAAGATTTGAAGGCCGTAAGGGAACGCCATCTCCCGTTCGTCATCAAACATGCATTGTTCCCTCTCAGAAACACGAGCCTTCTAGTGAGTTGCTTCGGTTTGTGAGGGGTGTGTGTCCAAACTTTCCTCAAACATGCCATTTTTTTTACCACATCATCTTAGTGGCATGAAATTACATCAAGCAAGATTTCATGTGTTTCTGATCATTTTTTATTTTTTGGAATTAAAATGCCATGGCACTCCATGCATGTGTCCATGTCGTGAGACCAATGTGTTTCAAAATTCCTTGTAATTTACTGCACAAGGAATTAACTCGCACACAAGTACACAAATATGATTTTTCAAACCGTTATGGTTAGGCCTTGCATGTGATGTAGTTCAAATTTGAATTACGGTCATTAAATGGCTAGAAAATCACTTAAATGTCTCTAAAAGGTCAAATGACCCCTGAAATTTTCCAAATTTTCATATGACAGTTGTATTAGTGCACGTTAATAAACATAGAAAAAAATTGATGGCCATAAGAGGTAGCTATTTCCCGTTCATCGTCTAACATGCATTGTTCCCTCTCGGAACCACGAGCGTTCTAGTGAGTTGCTCTGGTTTGTGATGGGTGTGTGTCCAAACTTTTGTCAAACAGGCCAATTTTTTTACCACGTCATTTTGGTGGCATGACATTACGTCAAACAAGGTTTCATTTGTTTCTGATCATTTTTTTGGAATTTAAATGGCATGGCACTCCATGCATGTGCCCGTGACACCAATATGTTTGAAAATTCCTTCCAATTTACTACACATGGAATTAACTCACACACAAGTACACAAATATGATTTTTCAAACCGTTATGGTTAGCCGTTGCATGTAGATGTAGCTCAAATTTGAATTACGGTCATTAAATGGTTAGAAAATCACTTAAATGTCTTTAAAAAGTCAAATGGCCCCTGAAAATTTCCAATTTTCACATGATAGTTGTATTAGTGCACGTTAAATGTAGAAAAAAATTTGAAGGCTGTAAGGGGAAGCTATCTCCCATTTGTCATCAAACATGCATTGTTCCCTCTCAGAAACACGATTCTTCTTGGGAGTTGCTTCGGTTTGTGAGGGGTGTGTGTCCAAACTTTCGTCAAACATGTCATTTTTTTACCACATCATCTTGGTGGTATGACATTACATCAAGCAAGGTTTCATGTGTTTCTGATATTTTTTATTTTTTTGGAATTTAAATGCCATGGCACACCATGCTTAATTGTGTCATAGCCGTTAGACCAATATGTTTGAAAATTCCTTCCAATTTACTGCACATGGAATTAAATCACACACTAGTACACAAAATATGACTTCTCAAACTGTTATGGTTAGCTGTTGCATGTAAATGCAGTTCAAATTGGAATTGCGGTCATTAAATGGCTAGAAAATCACTTAAATGTCTTAAAAGGTCAAATGCCCCCTGAAATTTTCAAAAAATTTACATGACAGTTGTATTAGTACTACAAATTTTCTCGTACATTTAAAACACCATCCGTTGCCAATTTACTCCAAATTCGTCTTTCACAGCTAATAAAAAATATCCACAACATCACACACAATTTTTTTTGTAGGAACGATGAAATTTTTTGGTTCTATTTAAGTCTTCCTCCTTAAGCTTCGTCGGCTCGTTTGCTCAAGTACCGGCAACCCCTGAATCCACGAATCACGATCCCCATTCCCGCACCCCCTTCTTGCAGAGATGACGTCGTGGAAACGCTTCATGAAGGCCCGTACGATGGCCGCGTCCTCCCCAAGCGCCGCCGCCTACGCCGAGAGCGCGGCCACCTACACCGAGAGTGTCACGCATCCGCGTCTGTCGAGAGGAGGCGACGGAGATCGAGGAGGGCCGGGAGGAGGAGTTGCACATGGCCGAGGTCGAGGTAGAGAAGAGTCTATCCATCGAGGAATTGGTGGTGGAGTACCAATGCGAGCTCTGGCGCAACCACTACTACGAGTACTACAACCTTGTGGATGGCACCGAGGATGAGGACGAGGGCGCTGTTGACTTCAGCAGGGGGGACGCGGAGTCCACCAATGGAGGCATTTTGCCAGGACAAGTCATCGACCTCTCATCTCACACAGGCAATGCATAGGCCGGTGCGGCGGCGGAATTGTTAAAATTATGCGTACTTAGGCTTTGTTTTTACTGCAGGTCTTTTGTTAGAGAAACGTTTAGGTCAACTGGCTCTGTTTAATTACTAAAATTGCTCGATTCAGTAAGTGTGGTCTATGTGCTATATGCTCTTTTGTGTGCCCAAATTAGCAAGTGGTGTTAAATTATGCAATGACGTATCCCGGGAAATTTCCACCAAAATTCAAATTATCAAACTCATCCCATGCGCGTAAAGTAGAAGAGTCGTTTGCGATGCACACAATCTTTCAAAGTGAATGGTGTCCGGCGGCACCGCGCGCAAAGTTTCCCTCCACATTTCCAAAATTTTGTACTACCGCCAAAATATCCACCCCGCCCCCCTTCCCCACCCCCCTTTCTCCCCGACCATTAGAAAATTATTTGGCACCGGTTCGGCAGTTGGTGCAGCAAACTTTGGTCCACACATCCGAGCAGTGAAGCAGTAACATATTAAATCTTTATGGCACGAAGGAACTGGGCACCGGAGCAACTAGGTGCTCCGGAGTCCGGGTCCCTATTTTTTTGCTGCATCAGCTCGCTAGTGCAGGCCACTAGTGCCAACTATAGCAACAATTGTCTTTACACCGGTTTTGGCATACACACTGGACGGTCTTAACACTATTAGTTCTATGTTACTAAATTTGTGCATGTACACACTTGTTAGTATCAATTTGCTGTCATCCAAACATTGTCGCTAATGTTTATCTTCCTCTTAAAATGTTCAATTTATTATTTATAGTACATGACTAAGAACTTGTAACGTTGTTGTAGTTAATTATAGCTTCTAATGTTTTAGAATTTGGTTGTTGTCTCAGTAGCAATTAATTCATTTGCACATTGATCTTTTTGAGAAGATATGTCATAATTAACCTGTTTCTTCAGTTTTTCAAAATAAGTATTGGTGATTTTCTTTTTTACTATAAACCCATTTCCCTTACAATTATTACTGATCTAGTTTTATATATTATAGGATGAACAGAAGTGTTCTTACTTGGAATGGGTTGATCAAGAGTGGCCATAGTCTTTGAAGATGTGCCTAGCAAATCTTAGGAGCATGTATGAGGAAGAGAACATAGGTAGGCTTAGAGAAAGTGTTGTCAACGCTGAAGAATATTTGAAGATGCGGGATAAAAAGAGGAAGGTGGAGAATGAGCTCAGATTTTTTAAATCATACTTTGCTAAGATGGTGTTGGCGAAGGAGGAGGCACTTTCCCAGTTGGATAGTGCAAAACAGGTTCTTACTGAACTAAAAGCAGAGGTGGATAAGGCGTGCCTGGATGATCGCGATTAGGGAAATGTATATATTGTTCTAATATTGTTTGTATGAAGTTGAACTAGATATATGTTGTACTGTGCTGTTTTTAGGTAGCTATCATATTGTGATGTTAGAATATATTTTTGTGTGTGATATGAAATTGGCAAACAACTGTTCATTATGAAATGTAAATTTGCATAATACTGGAATTATTAATTGTAAACTAATAGACCTGCTAAATGGGTCATGGAACTTTGCAAACGGTTCTGGCATTAAAAGCGCTTGTGATGGATAGCCCAATGCCACACAGTTTTCTTCATCAAATCGTGTGTGATGTAGTTGATAAAAGCAAACGGTTAACCAAGACAGAGCGTGTGTGATAGTTACACCTTTCACACATGAGCCTATACATAAAACTGTGTGGGATGTACATACGAACGGAAACATTTTCCCTGGGTTGCCCGCGTGGGATGTACATAAGAACGGAAACTTATTCCTTGGATTGATTGAGTGTGATATACATACGAACGGAAACGTTTTCCCTGGATTGACTGTGTGGGATGTACATAAGAATGGAAACGTATTCCTTGGATTGACTGTGTGTGATATAAATAATAACGGTAATGTTTTTCTGGGATTCACCGTGTGGGATGTACATACGAACAGAAACGATTGGGTTTCGATGCCTCGCCCGATCGCACACGAGCTCATTATTCCCCAGCCTGTGTGCCAGGAGGGCCTATCCCTGACGGTTCCTGGGCCATGTGGGAAGGATCCCCCTATCGTCCACACTCACTTGGCGACGGTTCCAAATGTCGTCGCGGAAAGGGGTTAAAAACCGTTTGTATAGCACCAACGCGTACCAGTGAATGGTCATGAACCAATATCCTTTCATATTACCACATTAATAGCATTAAGGGTTTTTTATTTCTGTGCCCCTGGTTCCTTAGTTCTACTCATTCATCCCCACGCTCTTAACTTTTGCTCACTTTTCCCCACTCCCTTGCCCGAAACCCTCAGAACTGGTCACAGCGAACATTGCCGTCGGGTCAATGGCTTGTCCGTTAACTCTGACGAGTGGGGCCGCGTAGGGCGGAGTCCACATTTTGACCGTTACGTGCTAACCAGTGGGGCCGCGTAGGGCAGAGTCCACATTTTGACCGTTACGTGCTAACCAGTGGGGCCACGAAACTGACACTCACTATGACCTGAATCAGATCCAGTCGCTTCTGCGCCGGCCCCTCCGCCACTGTCGTGCCGCCTCTGCCGCTGTCGTGCCGCCTCCACCGCATCTACCCTCTCTCCCCATCTAGGATTAGGAAGTGATGTCGGGGGGGCACCCCGTCCGGCCCATCAACCGTGGAGATGATCTGGTCGAATCAGAGGCTGATAATTCGTGGATACCACCTGGGTAAGCATCGTTTTACTCTCAAATTGATTAGGAGATCCGTAAATTAGGCTGTATTTGACCACCGTTGGCATGAATCAGTGCAATTTATCTGAAAATTTTCTGCCTAACTGCGCCCTTTATCTTATTTCACTCGAATAGGGTTGATCTTGCACTTACTTTTTGGCTGGCGGTTAGAATGGAAACCAACAAGCTGCATGGAACTAAATCGTGTATGATTTTCGGATATTTCTATCCTAAAGTGGTAGAAACTAGCATTCTGTTCACGGATTTCCATGATGCACTTTGTTGTGAGTATCCATGGAGCCCTGCCAATGCTGTTGAATTGAGATATTTTGACAGTACCGAGCAGAGATTTGTCCCATTAACTTGTGTTCAGCATCTGGGATTGCTATTTAGTTTGAATGCTGACATCGGTTTCGGTAAAATCCATATCGGTGTGCTTCAGGCACGCAAACAATGTATCCCGAAGGGTGTTCAAACATCATCTGTCTCTGCTAATAGCGAGCATCCTCACACTCCTTGTAGGTCAAGACCAAGTAAACCTAGTGGTTCTGAAAGCCATAACATGTCGGCTGCTGCTAATTCTGCCACTTCTCCTCTCCCTTCTGCACCTGATGTGGAAGTAGATGCAGAGCCTGACGAGGAAGTGCCTCGACATGATGATGAGGATGAGATTCTATTCCCTGAACTGGTAGATAGAGTCAGTCAGTAGGTAGTGGAAGATGAATATCGAGAGGAGCCTAGCAGCCGTCCTAGATTTGCACCTGATGTAGAAGTAGATGCAGAGCCTGACGAGGAAGTGCCTCGACATGATGATGAGGATGAGATTCTATTCCCTGAACTGGTAGATAGAGTCAGTCAGTAGGCAGTGGAAGATGAATATCGAGAGGAGCCTAGCAGCCATGCTAGATTTGATGACACTGACGATGAAGAGAGGGAGGAGAACATCGACTCCTTAGTTTTACAAGAATATGATGGTGAGGACATGCCAACAATTGAGTGGAACAGGGAGAATCCTGACCTTACTCCAGGAACCGTATTCGAATCGATGGTGGACTGTCGTAATGCAGTGACTACATATTGCATTCTCATTGAAAACTCTTATGAGGTTGATAGGAGTGAGCCAGGAAGATTCACTATTCATTGCCCGTATGACAGGTGTAGGTGGAGCTTGCATGCATCCACTATGCTAAAGAGCACACTGATTAAGGTATTACAACTGAATCTTTTTATTAGATTATTTATCCATTCTATATTCAGTTCATGTGTACTGTTCCTTAATTGTATTTGACATCATTTTCATTTTGTTTCAGATAAAAAGCAACCCACACGGGCACACTTGCCCACCTGGAGGGGGAGGGAGAAAGTACAAATCTAAGCTTGCAAAGACTAGGTGGGTGGCAGATGCAATCTGGGATTGGGTGAGGGAAACACCAACAATTGGTCCAACAACACTCCATGTGAAGCTATTTGAGAAGTACAAGATTAATATACAGTACATGAGGATTTTCTATGCTAAGGAAAGGGCTCTTGATAGGATTAATGGTCCATGGAATGAGAGTTTTCAGTTGCTTTACACCTTCAAAGATGAAGTGGAGACGGCTAGTCCAGAGAGTGTTGTAGAGATTGACAAGCATACATTTAAGTACAAATTAAAAGGGAAGGCAATGGAGAAGGAGTGCTTCAGGAGGGCTTTTGTTTGTTTCAAGGCTTGCTGGTAGGGGTTTATGAATGGTTGTAGGCCCTATTTGACCGTCAATGCAACTGCTTTGAATGGAAGATGTAGAGGCCAGCTAGCAGCAGCTTCTGTAGTTGACGGACACAACTGGCTATTCTTAGTTGCATTTGGTGTGAGGATAGTTGAGTCTGGTTTCTGCAGTAGTTGCGCAACATTATAGGTACACCCTCAGGTTTAGTTATACACACAGATGCTTGCAAGGGTTTAGAAACTGCAGTAGAAATTGTATTCCCTGGAGTGGAACATAGGGAATGTATGCGACACCTAGCGTAGAATTTTAAAAAGAAATTGAAAGGCAAAGTTTATTTTGAGAATCTATGGCCAACATCATACACATGCAGCTTGAGGAAGCATGAGCACCATTTGAGAGTGTTGTATGCTCATAATCCTTTGGTGAAGGAGTACATGGATGAACATCATGGAAAGCTATGGTCAAGAAGCAAATTCAATGAAATCTGCAAAGTAGACTATGTGACCAATAACCTCGTTGAGTGTTTGAATGCAAAGTTCAAGTCAGTGAAAGGGCTTTTGTTGTGGCAAGTATTTCATAAGATCAGGCAGATGATCATGGTAAATATGGCTCTTCATAAAAGAATTGCAGAAACACAATATGTTGGCCATCTTATGCTCCCATCTCTGATTAAGGCATTGCATGCCAAGGCAAGAGGGCTAAGGATGAAATGCATTCAAACGTCGACATACAAGGCTGAGGTGACATACACTGACAGTAAAAATAGGGAATGGAGATATCCAGTGAACCTTGCAACTAAGGAATGTAGTTGTAGGCAATGGCAGATCCGCAAGAAACAGTGCATACATGCCCTACATCTCATGATTGTTATTGGAGGTGAAGATGGTGAAGTAGATCAGTATTGCTCTGAATATTTCCCTGTTGCCAAATTTAGGGCTACTTATGCTGAAAATGTGCCTCACTCTTGGGAAAAGACCAATGGAACATAGTTGACCCAGGATTCATACTCTGTTCTCCTTTACTGACTAGACCACCAGGAAGACCAAGGAAAATCAGGATAAGAGCTGGTGAAGAGGGTCATGTAAAAAAATAGCGTAAGTGCAAAAGATGTGGTATCCTAGGGCATAATGCTAGGCGTTGTACCAATCCAGTTGATGCATCGTTTGGAGAAGAGGAACAATGGGCAGCAGCAAATGCAGAGGAGAATGCAACAGCAGAGGAGAATGCAGCAAGTTTAGAGGAGAATGCACCAAGTTTAGAGAATGAAGCAACTGAAGTAGCAGCTTGGTATGTGTGCAATCTTTCCATTTTTTTGCATTTGTTATCTTTTTATTGATGGCTAAGCTTATTTCTGTTTGACCCAGCTCTAGGATAATTAGAGTCACAAGACAGAAAAGACCTAGAGAGGAAGAAACTTCGGTTGAACAACCATCTAATGCGGAATTTGAAACCATGGCTTATGAAGGCTTTGAAGCTATAAGAGAGGAGGAACTTATTTTTTCTGAAGTTCCTTTACAGATTACTGAACCCACAGATGACCCTCAACTGGTCATCACTTGCTCGATCAGTCAAAGCTCAACAAAACCGCCACCACCAGAAGTGAAGATCAGAAGCAACAAGACAAAGCTTTCAAAAGCACAAAATATCCCAGCCGGGGAAACCAGAAGCAAGACGGTTAATCAATCCCGGAACACAAGGAGCAAGGCAAAGATTTGAATTTGAATGCAAGTCATAAACTTCAAACTTTAAGGATTTGTAATAAGGATTTTGTCGTCAATTTGAACTACTGTGAAAACTTGTAAGGTGTAATAGTTCTATTTGTAAACTTTGAATTTGAACTACTGAGGCAAAATTTGAATTTTAGGCAAACTTTGAATTTGAACCAACACTTGAAGTCCATTCCCCTATGGTGTGAGTTGCACAGTTTGCTGAACAATTATAAATGTTAGGTGATCAATCCAATCTCTTTTGTGTGGTAAAACTTATAGTCATGAGAAATGTGCTCCAAACGTGGTAAACAACCCCATTTGTAATCAAGTTTTTTTGGACCTACTCCCAATGAGCCAAATATTTTTTATTAACACCAATTCAATCTATATAGTGTAGATTCGAAGAATCACTATTTATTGAATTAATCTTTCTATTTTTACATTTTTTGAAAAAATATATACTTTAATAGAAAAACCATTTAAAACACGTTTACCATATGAAAAAGGAAAACTAAGTGCAGATCCTTCTTATTCACTTTGAAATCAAGCTTTGGTGTTTTTTTATATTTTTTTTTAATTTTCAAAAACCGAAGGGAAACCCTACCTCCTCTCCTTGGTCACTATGAAACGTTGTACATGATAGCTCATATGTGTGCATGTTTTTCACAAAAATGTCCATAGACAAAGTTTATGATTTTTGGTTGGTAACATGTCACACAATACAACATTGTGCACAGGTTTTAGATTTTTTTAATTAATGGTGCTCATTTGACCTCGATCGTGCTAGCTAGGTTTTTTTCTCTAAATGTACGTATACCAAGTTTAGTATTTTTCCTCATTAGTGTGTCCTATAAAATGACGAACGGTGAAGGTTTGATATTTTTTCGATTTTTTAAATTAGTTATGCTTAGTCAAAGCCTTTGAAACCCCGTTGACCAGCTCAAAACCCCTCTAAACCCCACGGGGTTTCACCTAACCCTAGCTCCGAACGTCAGCCGTCTGATCATACCCTAGCGCCAAGCGATAGCCCTCAGATGTGGTCTTCTAGAAGGAATTCCGAGGGCAGGCTGCATGCAGGCTCCGCGCCGTTGGATCACATGGACGGCTCCGCATCGTTGGATCATGGGGCGATCCGCGAGAGGTGATCTGCCAGACTTGTTGGTTGTGCCTTCCCTTTCTTCTGGTGCTTATTCTGCAGTGACTAGAGGAGCCACTCCTCCTCTGCTTCTTCTTCTCCGGGACGAGAGGAGCCACTCCTCTGCTTCTTCTTCTCCGGCGACTTTGGGCGATATGTCGAGCTCCACTTCAGCCTCCCGCCCCTCGTGGACCCAATATGGTCCACTTCCCATGGAGCAATGTCCCGACTTCCCATGCAGCACACCACTGATATGGTTGACTTTGAAGGAGGTCAAGAATGGCAACTATGGGTGCGAGTTCGTGAAATGCGAGAGCAAGCCAGAGGGGCAGGTTAGATCTCATGATTTTTCTCTGACTTCTTTTTCTATTTGCTTTTAATTATTTTTTGATCTAGGATTTAAGGTTCATGTTTTCGTCTCAGATCATGAAGAAACGCACACATTTTGAATGGCTGGATGACTACGTTAAGCGGATTCAATTCAATGGGGCCCGATCCCGGGAGCTCAATCTGCCGTCAGGACCAACAAATTTGGTTTTTGAAAGTGCTGCTCTGATAGTTGGGGATGCAGATATGAAGGGGGAAATAAAGAAGATGAACAAGAAATTGAAGCGGATGATTCAATTGAAGCAGATGTCTACGGCTCGGCTACGACACCATATCCATATACCGAGATCTCACGTAGCAAGCATACATCCATAACATAGTAAGTAGCAACCATAGCATACTTCTTACATAAAACATAGGGTGCCCTAAACCATAGCATAGACCAGAAACTATTGAAAAATTAGCTTGTTTTTGTTCATACAATATACGAAATAGGGCCACCAACAATTCAAAAAAATTTAGCTTTTCTTATTCTTCTTCTTCTTCTTCTTCTTTTCAACATCAACATGGCTCATTTTTCTAGCTTTAGTTTCCTTTTTGACACTTCAACTAGTCCATTATCCGCGCGTGCAAAAACTTGACCGTACTCTAAATGGGCCATTTAAACTTGACCTACACAAAGAGACACCATGAATGTAACAAGACGAATGGACTACCCTCCAACCATTTTTAAAAGGCTAACCCCAAAACTTGCTGGTTTTCATTAAGGGATACCCTTTCATTGATTGATTTAGCAGAAGGGCTCGTGTACATCACCATATCCATCTAGCGATATCTCACATCAAATTAAATAGAAATAGCAAGCAAAACACAGATAACCAACGACATATCAAATAAGGGTAGCAAGCATAACATAGTTCTTATGGGATTACACGACATATATTAAAAGTTCACGGTACAACCAACGAAATAATTAAGATAGAAATATATAAAATATAAAAAGCCCTAACACCCTAGGGCAAGACAAGCTCAAAAGACCGGGCCTTCACCACCATCTTCACTGCGCCTCCTCTTCACTCCTCCTCCTCTCCATGCTGTCTCGGGCGATGTAGTAGGGGAGGCTGTGCATACCGTCGTGGGTGGGGAAGATGCAGTCGAAGTTTGTGAAGATGTTGTGGGTTGTGAATGCGATGAATTTGCATCTGCACCAAAACACCTTGTCGAGGAGGTAGTACACATCAAATCTGTTGGTGAAGGTGACGGTGAGCCCTATCGGCGGAGTCCTGGAGTTTGGACGCACATCATCCAGTCGGAACATCACCCGTGAGCTCGCCGGGAGGTGGGCGAAGCCCGCACAGAGGAACCATTGGGAAAACCCCCTTGCACCCCTCAAGTGTGAGAACGCCACATGCGGAGCGTCCTCTCCATGACGACGCCAGCCGGATACCGTCTCTCCGTCACGGTCGGTGGGAGCTCGAAGGTGGGGCCGTTGTACTGCATCCTCGCCTCGCTTTGATAGTGCCCTGGGTTTGGGTGAAGAAGAGAAGGGGGCGACGCAAATGGATGTGTGGAGAATAGGTGGAGGGGTGGTGGTTTAAATAGGGAAAGGGAAAGGGAAGGGGAGTGGCACCGACCGCGCTTTGGATTTGATACGTTCAAACAAGCCGCATCGATCGATATGCCACTTTAATTGCCAACAGGTTTTAATTGCCACGTTGAATAGATGCGAGTGGATCAAAAAGTGTGAAACAATGCTCTACATCGAGGAGACACGCATGCGAAATGATACGAACCAGCAGCAGCTACCGTCACTGCATCCGTGGCGGCTCGCGGGAAAAAGAGGCCGGTCAACACATCATGGCGACGGGCAGCGACGCATGCAAGTAGGGTAGCTACGTGCATGCATAGCACGCTAGCTGGACATGTTGTGCATGCATAACAGGCTTCTGCCGTTGTAGCATGCACACACCCCAACAGTCTAACCACGGCTCAACGGGCTAAAAGCGGCACTGTCCGCCGCGACCCCACTCATCAGGTCCAACGGGTGACATAGTCAGCGTGGCCCCACTCGTCAGAGTTAATGGTCAAAGCACTAACCCAACGACATCCACTATTTGTGACCAGTTCTGAGGGTTTCGGGCAAGGGAGTGGGGAAAAGTGAGGAAAAGTTAAGAGCGTGGGGATGAATGAGTATGGCTAGGGAACCAGGGGCACAGATGTAAAAATCCCTATCATTAAATCATGCATTTCATATTTAGTAATCTACATGAAAGTTTTTATTATATCCCCCTTGTATACATATCCTTCTCGGACTAGTCTTATAACCCGTACATATTCCCAATTTCTACTTAACAGACTCTCAAAAAGATTTAAGTGAAGCATGAGAGTGCAATCATTTCTATAAAATATAATCACCACAGTGCTCTAAAAGATATAAGTGAAGCACTAGAGCAATTGCCTAGCTCGAAACATATAAGTGAAGCACATAGAGTATTCTAACAAATCATGATAAGTGCGTGTCCCTCTCGAAATGTGTCCAACAAATGATGATTGTGACAAACTAAAAAGCAAACAAAGCCAAAACTATGGTACAGGATGCTCCAAGAAAAACTCATATTGTCTGGGTACGACGATCTATGGGACCGGTGAGGATCCCCTTGCAGTTCGGCTAGGGTGATCGACGAGCACAGAGAGCAAATTCAATAGTACACGACGAGGTTTTCTCAGGTTCGGGCCATTGTGGAGGTGTAAAACCCTACTCCTGTCTTTGGGTGGTTTGACTTGTGGCTCAAGTTACGAGAGCAGCTTGCCGGAAAAACGTGAGCAAGGTGCAACTACTGTGCAAACATGAGTAGGGTGTCGACCCGTGCCAAGGTAGCTATGCCTCATTTTATAGATGAAAAAGTGGTCACCACAATGGAAGCATGGTCATTACATATATGTGAATGGTGTCTTCATGCTATCCAACCATATCCTGCCGGACTAGGACAAGGGCATTTAATGCGTCGCCAATGGATTGCAATCCTTTGGCAAAAGGTGTCTCTCCTTTTGTGCCATTGATGTGTATGAGCCTATCTTCTTGACACGTCCACCAGACGGGTGTCAATAAAGTTGATCTGCATGCGACATGCCGACACGCATCCTATTGACTCCCCTCAGGCCGCTTTCCCTCTCGACACCTAATATTGACAAGCCATCAACTGGTCGATGAGGTGGAGCGGCCGAAGGGCGAGAGGGAGAACTTTTTGGCAAGAAGCTTGTCGGGTCCTGGCTTACCTTTGCGAAGCTTGACGGCAACCGGAGTCTTGATCTTCAAAACTAACTTAGTACTTCTTGATCAGTTGTCTGGAGGTATTCTTCACAGTGTTGGTGTCCAAGAGTTGATTCTTGGGTTGAGTTATCCTTCGGCAAGGCCTTGTCGTCTTGAGGGCTGCAACTGCATGTGCACAAGTCTGGGGGGGGGGGGTACTAAGAGACCCCTAATTTACCGACAGGAGCCCCCAAGCCTGGGCCATGCACGCATGTGAGGCATCGTTGGGCTAGGCCCAAACAGTGCACAGGCATGCGTGGCAGAGAATAACTATCATAATCTTCTCTTTTACCACGCCCCCACGATGCGCATTAAACACGAAATGTGGGAGAGGTGGAACAAAACAGCTGCCAGGGGTAGTGCGTGAAAAGCACAACCACGTAGGATGGAAAAGAGCCAGCCTTCGCGTCTTCCCCATAAAAAGGAAACCACGAGAGGCACTGCTCATTTACCCCCTTTCTCTTCCAATCTAACAGCCGCCTCCTTCTTCTTCCTCGCTCAAAAACAAAGAAAGCTTGCTCCTTTTGCTGCTGCTCCACCGCATCAGTCCTCAACCCCCGCCCGCACTCGCCATGGCCTCGAAGCTCATTTACCCCCTTTCTCTTCCAATCTAATAGCCGCCTCCTACTTCTTCTTCCTCGCTCAAAAACAAAGAAAGCTTGCTCCTTTTGCTGCTGCTCCACCGCATCATTCCTCAACCCCCGCCCGCACTCGCCATGGCCTCGAAGAGAGTGAAGAAGGTAGTGGGCCCCAAGGAGGAGAAGAAGAAGCTCAAGAGGGAGAAACAATGGTGGGAGAATGCCATCTTCCCGCCGGTGCTGACGACCGATGATCTGATCAAGAAATACATGTATGTTTGGTCAAGCAAGATTGACAACCATCCGGCTACACAAGTCCTCCCGGGGTCGCCTGACCCAGCGGACAACCAATTCCACTTCTTTGCTGGGTATTTCTATGGTGGGCTCTGCCCACCTTTCTTAGATTTCTTCGTAGAGGTCATGCAATCCTATGGATTTCACTTGCTAGATTTCACTCCCAATGCTATCACCTACTGATAGAGGCAAAGGTGTCCCGTCTTTCGATGAGATGGTGGCTATCATTTTCGTGGAAGCCAACTTTGACGATCCAACTCGAACGTGCGAGGATGTCGCGCCTTAGCAATCGCTAAACCAACTCCGAGAGGTTATTGACCACGCCGGAGCACGATCAACCTGACCATGAAGGTTTGTTTCGTGCAGGCAAACGAAGAAAAAGGAAGAAACTAAGATTGCAATCTGGATATTGCGAATATAAGAGGAAAGCTTTATTGATCAAGGTGGGGTTCTGTGACGCCTTTGTCTGGTCGTTGAACACAAACGAAGTACTCGAAGTTGCTGCTATGGCGAACTTTAATCTAAACAAAACCCAAAGTCTAAAAGATGCCCTAAGGGCTGTATATATGGAGGAGAGAGGGGGGAATTTCGTGGCCCTTGGAGGAGGGGTCTGAAACCAACCCTAACTCTTGTTTCCCCACACATACGGACTCTAAAAACAACCTATAATCAAGTATTTCGAAATTACATGGGCCTGGCCCAAAAATAAGGTGACGCAGCACCTAGGATAGCCTTCGGACGAAATTTATGAAGTGGCATCTTGTATATTTTGTCCAAGTCTTCGTGCACTCATTATGGTGGCCTCAAAGTCTTGGAATCATCACTTGTAACTCCATTCTTGTTCCCGTTGCGCACGCCATCATCTTCATGCTTGAACTTGCTCCAAGGTTCATCTTTCTTGTCGAAGCTAGTCCCTTCATTTGTAAGAAAAATAAATGTATCCAATTTAGGCAGCATCATATTCTGATGAACATTAGAATCATTACCAAGAAACAAAATTACCTGGTTATTTTATTGGCGTGCACGAGCTCTAGTAATTGTTCCAGTATGTATAGCAGCAGGGGCTGTGGGTGTAACAATGGTATTGATGTCCTCATCATCCACCCCTTCTTGAAATGAAGTCGTCCTCGACAGAAGCTCATCTTCCTCACCCAAATAAGGCTTCAAATCTGCAATGTTAAAAGTGGGACTAACCCCAAAATCTGCAGGCAGCTCAGGTTTATATGCATTGTCATTTATTTTCTCTAACACCTTAAAAGGACCATCAGCACGTGGCATTAGCTTTGATTTGTGCAAATTAGGAAATCTATCCTTACACAAATGTAAGCAAACAAGATCTCAAGGTGCAAACACAATATGTTTTCTACCCTTATCTCCAGCAAGTTTATATTTAGCATTCATATGCTCAATGTTTTCCTTAGTCAACTCATGCATTTTTAAAATCAATTCAGCACATTCTTTAGCATCAAAATTAACCTTCTCCAAAGATGGAATAGGCAATAAATCAATAGGTGCACGAGGTAGGAAACCATACACAATTTCAAAAGGGCACATCTTAGTAGTAGAATGCAATGAACGATTATAAGCAAATTCAATATGAGGCAAGCATTCTTCCCACACTTTCTTATTATTCTTCAAAACAGCCCTTAGCATAATAGACAATGTTCTATTGACTACTTCAGTTTGTCCATCAGTTTGGGGATGACAAGTAGTACTAAAAAGAAGTTTAGTCCCCAATTTAGCCCATAAACATCTCCAAAAGTGGCTAAGAAATTTAGTATCACAATCTGAAACAATAGTATTTGGCACACCATGCAAGTGAATAATTTCATGAAAGAACAAATCAACAACATTAACAGCATCATCGCTTTTATGACATGGTATAAATTGTGCCATTTTCGAGAATCTATCCACGACAACAAATATGCTATATCTTCCCTTCTTTGTTCAAGGTAAACCTAAAACAAAGTCCATAGATATGTCCTCCCAAGGAACACTAGGTACAGGCAAAGGCATATATAAACCATAAGGATTGAGTCGTAACTTAGCTTTTTGACATGTAGTGCAATGAGCAACAAAACGCTCAACATCCTGTCTCATCTTCGGCTAGAAGAAATGTGTAGCAAGTATGTCCTCCATCTTCTTCACGCCAAAGTGTCCTATTAATCCTCCGCCACGCGCCTCCTACAATAACAAAATACGAACGGAGCTAGCTGGAATGCATAGCTTGTTAGCACGGAACACAAATCCATCATTAACGACAAACTTGTTCCACGTTCTTCCTTCTTTACAATTCTACATTACATCTTTAAAATCAACATCATGCACATACTAATCTTTGATGGTCTCCAAACCAAATATTTTGAAGTCAAGTTGTGAAAGCATAGTATTGAGACGAGGCAACACATCAGCAATAACATTTTCTTTACCCTTCTTGTGTTTAATGACATAAGGGAAAGTCTCAATGAATTCAAACCATTTAGCATGTATACAATTTAGTTTAGCTTGACTTTTAATATGTTTCAAGGATTCATGATTAGAATGTATAACAAATTCTTTGGGCCATAAATAATGTTGCCATGTTTTTAAAGTCCAAACAAGAGCAAATAATTCTTTATCATAAGTAGAATAATTCAGACTAGGCCCACTCAATTTTTCAAAAAAGTATGCAACAGGTTTGCCATCTTGTAATAACACACCTCCTAATCCAATTCCACTAGCATCACATTCAAGCGCAAAAGTCTTATTAAAATCAGGAAGTTGGAGTAAAGGAGCATGTGTCAACTAATAATCTTTCAATACCGTGAAGGCTTCTTCCTGTGCGGTACCCCAAACAAAAGGTACATCATTCTTTGTAAGCTCATTGAGAGGTGCAGCAATGGTGCTGAAATCTCTCACAAAATGCCTATAGAGTCCAGCGAGGCCAAGAAAACTCCTCACTTGTGTGACCATTTTGGGCTGTGGTCAACTCTCAATAGCTTCAATCTTGGCTTTATCAACTTCAATTCACTGTAGAGTAACAACATAGCCAAGAAAAGATACTTGGTTGGTGCAGAAGGTGCACTTCCCAAGGTTACCAAACAAACGTGCATCACGTAGAGCAATAAAAACAACATGTAAATGTTCCAAATGTTCCTCCAAAGATTTGCTATAAATCAATATGTCATCAAAGTGAACTACCACAAATCGTCCAATGAAAGCACGTAAAACTTCGTTCATTAATCTCATGAAAGTACTAGGTGCATTAGTTAATCCAAAAGGCATGACTAACCACTCATATAATCCAAACTTAGTTTTAAATGTTGTTTTCCATTCATCTCCCAATTTCATACGAATTTGATGGTATCCACTACGCAAATCAACTTTGGAGAATATTGTAGAGCCACTCAATTCATCAAGCATATCATCTAGCCTAGGAATAGGATGACGATAACGAATAGTAATATTATTAATGCCTCTACAATCAACACACATACGCGACGTACCATCCTTTTTAGGCACTAGTATAATAGTAATAGCACAAGGACTAAGAGATTCGTGTATATAACCTTTGTTGAGCAGCTCCTGTATTTGACGCATAATCTCCTTCGTCTCCTCTGGATTGGTACGGTATGGTGCACGGTTGGGTAGCGATGCACCGGGAATTAAGTCAATTTGATGCTCAATCCCTCGAATAGGTTGTAATCCTGGTGGCACATCTTGTGGAAAGACGTCAGCGAACTCCTGCAAAATGTGAGTGACAGCAGGGGGCAAAGAGGAAGGCACGTCCTCGAATGAAAATAATGCCTCTTTGCACACAAAGGCATAGCAAATAGATTTGTTGAAATCTAACTCATCAATATCAGATTTTGTGGCAAGTAAACATGCACTTTTCAATTTAATTTCAGAAGAAACACGAGATGGTTTATTATTAGGTTTCATTTGTTGCTCAAATTCGTTTGCCAAAATCTGATTTTCACTCTTATTTTTCTCCTGTTTGCTTTAGTAGCTCTATTAACATGACCTTTCAAAATGGAATCAGGAGTCATAGGAAGCAAAGTAATATTTTTGTCCTTATGAACAAGAGTATACTGATTGTTTCTACCATGGTGTACATAATTTTTATCAAATTGACATGGTCTACCAAGTAATAAGGAACATGGTTGCATAGGTACCACATCACAATCAACATAATCAGCATATGTAGAGATACTAAAATGCACACGAACAGTACCTATTACCTTAACCTTGCCGCTGTTGTTGAACCATTGGATGTAGTAAGGATGTGGATGTGGTCTTGTGGTGAGAGATAGCTTCTCCACCATCTCCATGCTAGCCAAGTTGTTGTAGCTCCCTCCATCTATGATGACGCGAACTGAACGTTCCTTCGCAACTCCCTTTGTATGGAACAAATTATGCCTCTGATTTTGCTCAGCTTGTGTAACCTGCACACTCAAAACACGTTGAGCAACTAAACACTCATACCTGTCAGCATCTTCAGCGGCCATGTATTGCGTCTCATGATCAGAATCATCTCCACTGTGTTCTTCATGTGTAATAAGAGCCAAAGTCTCCCCATCATAGTCACTAGCGGACTCATACCCACCATCCTCAGTAGAAATCATCACACGCTGAGATTTGCATTCTCTCGCAAAATGTCCTCTTCCCTTACAACGACGACAAATAATATCACTTGTGTGCCCTGTTGATGCCATGGAAGAAGAAGAGCTCTACGCAGGCCCGACAGGTGTGCTCTTGGCAGATAGTGGTGGTTGTGCCTGCTTTCTTGTATCACAACTAGAGGTGGCACATGATGGAGGTGCTGGTGTAGTGGAAGTAGAGGATGCACATGGTGTCCATGATGTAGATCGACCTGCAGAAAAGTTAGTTCGCGCCAATGCCTATCGATCCTGCACTTCACGTTTAGCTTTACAAGCAAGATGGAATAAACGAGTGATATTATTATACTCCTTATACTGTAGAATGGTCTGAATCTCTCTATTTAATCCACCCATAAAACATGCAAGCATAGCTTCATTATCCTCAACAATACCACATCTAATCATGCCAATTTGTAATTCTTGATAATATTCCTCTACATAATTTTTTCCTTGTCTTAAACGCTGCAATTTTTGAAGAAATTTATGTTGATAATATGGTGGAACCCAACGAGTACGCATAGCAGTTTTCAAAGCAACCGAAGTAGTTGGAATATTATTTGGATATAATCTACGATGTTCAGACCACCACACACAAGCAAAACAAGTGAAAGCACAAAGTGCAGCAGCAACACGTCTCTCGTTGGGACATTCTAAACATGTAAAACGTTGTTCGGTTTCTAACTCCCAAGTAAGATATATATCAGGAACGTATCTACCCTCAAATGGTGGAATATTCAATTTTAGCTTAGGGAGATGGTCATGATCTCGTACCTGAGGGGGAGCCCTACCATTGTTTTTATTTGCATGTGGACGACCTAGTGGTTGCACGTAGTTCTGATTTTGATCAACCTCATCCTCGTAATCTCCCGCATAATCATCCTCCTCGTCATCAGCATTGCACGTTAGGTGCATCCGGTGGTGGTGGTGGAAGACGCGCGAGCAATTCATTAAACTTGTTATCGAGCTTTGTTTCGTACGTCTTCTCCATGCCATCTATCTTCTCCATGGCCTATTCAAATATGTTTAGCACATCTTGCACCAGTCCACTCATCATTTGCTGAAATTTATCATGCAACTCCTTATTCTTCATGTTCTCCCAGTCAGTCTCGTCGGCTTTTGAGCCTGCCATGGTTAGTAGCAATAGAAACACACAAGAATATGATCCTAAAGTCTACTAACAAGAGATGGTGGTGGGTGTCACAAATCCATCAAGAAAATCTCAAATTCTTACTAGTTCTTACCCAGCAGCAGGCGGTGATCGGCAACCGTCGTAGTCAAAACTCTCAAAGCTTGGATAGAGCGATTACCAGGGAGAGTCAAACGCACGATGTAGATGTATGTGGAGCTGGGAAGGCTTATAATATGGTAACAAAAAGGGTCAGCAATAATCAATTCAGAGATGCAAAGTTGAATTAACGCACAACGACGGTACTGTGCTGGTCCTAGGCTAGACGGTGCTAGAGACGCGAGCCTAGAACACTAACAAAATCACGACGCTGCACATAAACAAGGGAGAAGCACACTCTGAATATTTTTCTTCTTTTTTCACTTTTTGTTTTGCACTTTTTTCCTCTTTTTTTGCTCCACAACAATTTTTTTTTGAAAAAGTCTACAAATGGTCTAAAAACTGCCTAGCCATAATTTTACAGACTTAGTTTTTTTGAACTTGGAACTATTTTTCTACTGCGGGTAACACGGAAGTTTGAGATTCCTTCTCTGTCACGACTCGGAGTATGGCGTGATATGGAAATCAAAAACAAAGCAACAAATACTGGACTCGGACTAGGCCTGGTGGCGGAGAAGAATCTGATGGAAACTCGGACTGGTGGCAGATATATGTAGGGCGGTGGAACACGGACTGGTGGTGAATCGGTGATGGAGGTGGACTCGGGTTATCGTGATGGCAGTGGATATGTGGTATACGGCAGCGGTGATGACGATGGTGATATATGGCAGCTGTGATGACGATGGATGTATATGGTAGCAGTGACAATGGTGGTGGTATATGGCAGCGGTGACGATGATGATGCAGGGGCGGAGTGACAACTTGTGAACAGAACTCGAAACTCTAAAGGACTAGACGCTAAGACCAGCAACTTGACACGACGATGCAACCGCAAATTCAACAAAGCAAATACAGAAAAGATTATGCAAAGGCTCAGATTGGTTCAGATAGGATCAACTAACCCTAATTTTTTTGGCTTTTTCATGGACTATAGGTATGAAGAACAGACTCGATCGAAACTACCAAAAAAACTGTAAAATCTCACCAGCCAACCTGGAAATCTGATACCACTTGATAGAGGCAAAGGTGTCCCGTATTTCGATGAGATGGTGGCTATCGTTTTGGTGGAAGCCGACTTTGACGATCCGACTACGAATGTGCGAGGACGTCGCGCCTTAGCAATCGCTAAACCAACTCCGAGAGGTTATTGACCATGCCGGAGAACGATTAACCTGACCACGAAGGTCTGTTTCCTACAGGCAAACGAAGAACAAGCAAGAAACTAAGATTGCAATTTGGATATTGCAACTATAAGAGGAAAGCTTTATTGATCAAGGTGGGGTTCTATGACGCCTTTGGCTGGTCATTGAACACAAATGAAGTACGCGAAGTTGCTGCTATGGCTAACTTTAATCTAAACAAAACCCGAAGTCTAAACGGTGCCCTAAGGGCTGTATATATGGAGGAGAGATGGGGCAATTTCGTGGCCCTTGGAGGAGGGGTCTGAAACCAACCCTAACTCTTGTTTCCCCACACATACGGACTCTAAAACAGCCTATAATCAAGTATTTCGAAATTACATGGGCCTGGCCCAAAAATAAGGTGACGCAACACCTAGGATAGCCTCTGGACGAAATTTATGAAGTGGCATCTTATATATTTCGTCCAAGGCTTCATGCACTCATTATGGTGGCTTCAAAGTCCTGGAATCATCACTTGTAACTCCGTTCTTGTTCCCCTTGCACACGCCATCATCTCTATGATTGAACTTGCTCCAAGGTTCATCTTTCTTGTCCAAGCTAGGCCCTTCATTTGTCAGCAAAACAAATGTATCCAATTTAGGCAGCACCATATTCTCATGAACATTAGAATCGTTACCAAGAAATGAAAGTACCTGGTAATTTAATTGGCGTGCGCGAGCTCTAGTAATTGGTCCAGTATGTATAGCAGCAGGGGCTGTGGGTGTAACAATGGTATTGATGTCCTCATCACCTTCAAGTCCATTTATGCACACCTGTGCGAAAACTTCTTGGGGATAGCACCCAATCTTGATATGTTCTGGCACTACTTCATCCCCCGAATTCAGAACGACACTCTCTCTGGGAGTGTCACTTGGATCCCAAGAGTGCAGATGAAGGAGCACTATCTTGGCGGTAAAGTGCAAATCAAGTGGAACGAGTGGAGGGCAGATTGGTGCTAGATCAAGCAGGACCAGCAAGATGAAATTCCGTCCTTCTGCCACCTCTGGACCCAGAGAATTGGGAAGGGGAATGATAGAGGCAAAGGTGTCCTGTCTTTCGATGAGATGTTGGCTATTGTTTTTGGTGGAGTAGACTTTGATGATCCGACTACAAACGTGTGAGGACGTCGCGCCTTATCAATCGCTAAACCAACTCCAAGAGGTTATGGACCACACTGGAGCACGATCAACCTGACCACGAGGGTCTATTTCCTGCAAGCAAACGAAGAACAAGCAAGAAACTGAAGTTGCAATCTGGATATTATGAATAAAAGAGGAAAGCTTTATTGCTCAAGTGGGGTTCTGTGACGTCTTGGTCTAGTCGTTGAACACAAATGAAGTATGCAAAGTTGCAGCTATGGCAAACTTTTAATCTAAACAAGCCCCAAAGTCTAAATGATGCCCTAAGGGCTATATATATGGAGGAAGAGGGGGACATTTTGTGACCCTTGGAGGAGGGGTATGAAACCATCCCTAACTCTTGTTTCCCCACACATAGGGACTCTAAAAATAGCCTATACTCAAGTATTTCGAAATTACATGGGCCTGGCCCAAAAATAAGGTGGCACATCACGTATTATAAGCTATGGACGAAATTTATGACAGGGCATCTTGTATATTTCGTCCATGTCCTTGTATGTCATCAAGGAGGCTTCAAAGTACTGAAATCTGCACTAGAAATGCCGTTTTGGTTCCCTTCAAGCGCGCCTTCATCTCCATGCTTGTTTCTACTCCAGTGTTCATCCCTCTTGTCCATGATAGGACTTTCATTAGTAATCAACACAAAAGTATCCAATTTAGGCAACATCATATTCTAATGAACATTAGAATTGTTACCCAGAAACGGAAGTGCCTGGTAATTCAATTGGCGTGCGCGAGCTCTAGCGATTGGTCCAGTATGTATAGAAGCAGGGGCTGTGGGTGTAACAATGGTATTGATGTCCTCATCAGGGAATACTTAGAGCATTGTTGGACCCAACGATGCCAAACTAAGAATGGCGCAGGATCCACATCCTCAAAGCTGTCGGGTTGACCATAGAGATGCTTGGGGCCGATTTTACCCGCCAACGAATTGCCCCACTGCAGCACAGAGGGGCCAAAGAGCATGGGAGTACCAGAACACCACCGACCCGATGCGCCTGCATACTGGGCCTGGCAACAACTTGTTGGTAATGGAACACTACCTGCTCATCTGCCAGCTGTCCAATAGAGGCTGTGAATTCCACTTGCCGGAGAAAGTGGTACCACTCTACAACAACTCCGCCAAGGGTGACATTTTGGCCAAGATGCCGAAGTGTGACACCATGGGATAGAGCCCTCCCAGGAGGAGGTGAATGAATGGCTTGCCGGTTTGAAGGAGAAGGCTGTCAGGGTGGAGAATGAAATGGTTCACCCCGCCAAAAATGACGAGGCTGCATTCCTCAAGGCCAGGGCCGAAGAGGCCAAGAAGGCCGAACATATCCGTAAGAAAGCCAAGGCCGCCGGCAAGGGAAATGATGCAGAGCATCCTATAGTTATCCCCATGGACCTACATTCATCTCCTACGACACCACATGGACCAATGACTAGAGCTCGAGCAAGGACTATTGAAACTAAGGTGAACTCGATCCTCTCCGAACTACTACTTTCCACATGTGAGACATGGCTACTACCTCAAGCGGAGACCCTGATGTAGGGTGGAACCCTAGGGGCTGATCTTTCACGATTTGGAGGGGGATTCCCGAAGAACACCCAAGAGGAAAACACTCAAAATGACTTGATCCAATCACACATGTGCTAGATCCAAGAACACAAAGACAGATACATTATTTAAATCCAACAAAGGGGGATACAATGGTAGCTAGTTCTTCCCAATCTGTGAGGAGTTGAGGTCTTGAATCCGAGATGGATCTTCCCTAGATGGGGTCTTCATCCACCAGGGATCTTCTCACATGGAGGTTTTGAAATCCATGGGAGTGGACTCTCTCTCTCAAGAGGAGGAGTGGCAAAGGAGCAAAGCTCACATAGAAATGAGCTAAACTAATGTTAACCCTCAAATGGTGGAGGGGGAGGAGCATATATAGTCTAAGGCCACGAAATGGTAAGTGGGAGAGGGATACATGGGTGGAAACCCGAGTGGCTGCGCACAGCCAGAGTCGGACGTCCGACATGTGTCGGTCATCCAGTCGCTCACAAGCATCCAATCGTCTGGAGGAGGCCGGACTTCTGACGATTCTTCTCTAGACATGAGGCTTTGGATTTCTGGTCGGTGTCGGTCATCCGATTGCTGAAGGTGGTCGGACGTCCGGTCTTGGTTGGTCATCCGGTCGCTGTAGACTTGGCCTTCGGTTGTAGTTCTCCTGGCTGGATGAACCTCCAGGCATCATATGTTCAGTATGGACCAGTCGTCCGGTGGCTGTGACTTTCTATCAGCCCTTTCTCTTGCTCCTCGTGCTTGGTGTCCTCGCCGTCTTGTCCAATGCTCCTAGCTGTCCCATGGTCTTCCTCTTGGTTCCTGATCATGCATATCAAATATGTTTGAGGTAGTAGCCATGTCTCACATGTGGAAAGTGACAGTTCGGAGAGGAGCGAGTTCACCTTGTGTCAAATGCTTATGGTTGAGGTCTTATCGTATGTCCTCTTGGGGCTTGGGGAGTAGCCGTAGTGTATAAGGGGATGATCGTAGGATGCTCCGCATCATCTCCCCCCCCCCTTGGGAAAGATCCAACCTCGGATCGTGATCCTCATCACCATGGAAACGGTCGTCGTGGACAAACTTGTAGTTCGACAGAGTTGAAGACATGCACAATCCAAGTACTCCAAGGTGTCTCCAAAGTTGTATACGTGGAAAAGGAGCAAACACAAGCGACACTTGGAAATACAATGGTTAGCGCACACAAGGTGTCCATCAAGTAAATATGAGTCTTTGCGGCAAGATTGTACGTGGCAATGCGCATGAAGCGTATCAAGATGATATAGAATGATATGAAAAGCATTCATGGGAGCAAAAGCATTTGTTGCGCTCACAAAGTTGTGGTAATTGGCATGGTGCACAAAGCTAAAAATTCTACCATTGTTCAAAATGATCTCATAATGAGACGGTTTGTCAATAGCATGAATATGGCAATGGATACTCCATTTGATTATGTTATCATGCAATTGATGGTGGGCAATGTGATCATTATGTATGAATATGCCATCAAGGAAGATCACAACAAATTTGCTAAGGAAGTGCACAAGCTCATATATCATGGATGACATAGAAATACAAGATGCAACAAGGTAATCATAATGTGAGTCAATCCATGCATAAGATCCAAATTTGTTATGGGTGGTGTTATACCATGTGTCGTGGTAGAAGTGGTGGTATGATATGTCTCCGCCATATCTATAAGTTTTGATTGTTTCATGCCAATCTTCTACAATTTTCATATACTTTTGGCAACTTTTTATACTATTTTTGTGACTAACATATTGATCGAGTGCCCAGTGTCAGTTCCTGTTTGCTGCATGTTTTTTGTTTTGTAGAATATCCATACCAAATGAAGTCCAAACATGATAAAAACTTACGGAGTTTTTTTGGGAATATATGTGATTTTTGGGAATTCGAATCAACGCGAGACGATGCCCGAGGGGCCCACAAGCCCTGGAGGCGCGCCCCTTCCCTTGGGCGTGGCCAGGAGGCTTGTGGCCACTCCGTAAGGTGGTTGGTGCCCTTTTTTAGCCGCAAGAAAGATAATTTCCGGATAAAAATCGTGTTAAAATTTCAGCCCAGTCGGAGTTATGGATCTCTGGGAATTTAAGAAACAGTGAAAGGCCAGAATCCAAGAACGCAAAAATAGAAGGAAATAGAGAGAGATATCCAATCTCAGAGGGGCTCCCGCCCCTCTGCCACCATGCAGGCCAAGGACCAGAGGGGGAATCCTCCTCCCATCTAGGAAGAAGAAGGAGGGGGGCTCTCTCCCCCCTCTCCTGGTGGCGCTGAAATGCCACCGGGGCAATCATCGTGTGATGGCGATCTACACCAACACCTCCGTCATCTTACCGAACATCTTCATCACCTTCCCCCATCTATATTCAGTGGTCCACTCTCCCGCAACCCACTGTACCCTCTACTTGAACATGGCGCCTTATGCTTCATATTATTATCCAATGATGTGTTGCCATCCTATGATGCTTGAGTAGATTTTTGTTGTCCTATCGGTGATCGGTGAATTGCTATGATTGGTTTAATTTGCTTGTGGTTATGTTGCTGTCCTTTGGTGCCTATCATATGAGCGTGTGTGTGGATCAGACCATAGGGTTAGTTGTATGTTGATAGGAATATGTATTGGAAGGCAAGGCTGACAACAGCTTCAGCCTAGCATAGAAATTGATGCATACGGGATTGAAGGGGGACCAATATATCTTAATGCTATGGTTAGGTTTTACCTTAATGAACATTAGTAGTTGTGGATGCTTTCTAATAGTTCCAATTATAAGTTCATAGAATTCCAAGTAAGGGATGATATGCTAGCAGTGGCCTCTCCCACATAAAACTTGCTATCGGTCTAGTAACGTAGTCAATTGCTTAGGGACAATTCCGCAACTCCTACCACCACTTTTCCACACTCGCTATACTAACTTAGTTGTTTCTTTATCTAAACAGCCCCTAGTTTTATTTATGTGCTCTTTATTATCTTGCAAACCTATCCCATCACACCTACAAAGTACTTTTAGTTTCATACTTGTTCTAGATAAATCAAACGCTAAGCATGCGTAGAGTTGTATTTGTGGTCGATAGAACTTGAGGGAATATTTCTTCTACCTTTAGCTCCTCGTTGGGTTCAACACTCTTACCTATTGAGAAAGGCTACAATTGATCCCCTATACTTGTCGGTTATCAAGACCCTTTTTTGGCGCCCTTGCCAAGGAGCAATAGCGTGGGGTGAATATTCTCATGTGTGCTTGTTTTCTTTATCACTAAGTAGATTTTATTTGTTGTTCTTAGTTGTTTTATATCTTTAGTTATGGATATGGAACATGAAATACCAAAAAATTAGGTGTACTTGCTACTCATGGAGATGGGGAACCTCCTAAAACCCTCGATGCTCGTTATGTGGAAAATGTTAAACACTACTTTGATAATCCTGAGAAAACCACATTCAACCTGATAATGGGAGACACGTTGGACCAACGTCAATACTTTAGGGATTATCGCTTGACTCAAAAGGGGAAACCGTTATGGGATCAAATTCATATGTTGCATTGGTATACTTGGAATTTATGCTTGAGATATGATTATACTTGTTGCTCTAGGATGAAGGCTCCACACCTTCCCTTTTCATGCAAATTTAACGATAATGAAGCCCTGTCTTCTTATGCTAATGGTATATATGATTACTATGATGTGGAACAAATAGAAGAATTTGTTGCTTTTAAGGGTGCTTATGAAATTGAATCTTTGTTTGGAAAGTGTGAAAATTTTGATGATGTTGTTTATAGAACTGGAAATTATGCTATACTTAAATATTTCTATGAGAATTATGAATATAATGCAGATATTAATGACTTTATTGAGAAAGTCTCCGCTGTCCAAGAAGAGACTAATATTTTGCAGGAATCTATCAAAGAAGAAATTGATGACACTGTGAGCTCATTAGATGAAAAAGATGAGGAGGAGAGCGAAGAACAAAATAATGAAGAGTGGATTCAACACCCGTGCCTACTTTCTAATGAGGGTAACTCTTTATCCATACAATGTTTAATTTCCCTTCATGCTTACTGAAGGATGAATGCTATGATCCCTCGGGTTCGTTTTAAATATCCCTTTTGGATGAGCTTGATGCTTGATATGCTTGTGGCCATGATACCAATATGAATTATGCTTATGGTGATGAAATTTCTCTAGTTCCTTATGTCAAGAATAAATTGTTGCTATTACACCCACACATGATAGTCCTATTATCCTTTTGAATTCTCCCAACTACACTATATCGGAGAAGCTTGCACTTATTAAGGACTATATTAATGGGTTGCGTTCTACTATTGCACATGATGATTTTGATAAATATAATATGCATGTGCTTGCTGCTCCTACTTGCAATTATTACGAAAGAGGAACTACATCTCCACCTCTCTATGTTTCCAATACGATAAAATTGCAAAAAACTGTTTATGCCATGTATCGGCCTTTACTATGTGTGCATGAGTTGTTCTTTTATTGCATGCCGGTGCATAGGAAGAGAGTTAGACTTCGTAGTTGCATGATATATATTACTTTGTGCTCAATACTAAATCACAAATCATTGTTAATTAAAATTGTCTTTAATATACCTTGGGATCCGAGTGGATCAATTACTTAAGCACTATATGCCTAGCTTAATGGCTGTAGCTACAATGCAAAAAAATCCGAATGATTTTGCAACAGTACTTGAAGTGGTGATTTGCTTTATTATACTAACGGATCTCACAAGGGTTTTGTTAAGTTTTGTGTGATTTAAGTTTTCAAGTTTTGTGTGAGACCACGATGGATGAAGGAATAAGAGTGGCAAGAGCCTAAGCTTGGGGATGCCCGAGGCACCCCAAGGTAATATTCAAGGAATCCCAAGAAACTAAGCACGGGGATGCCCCAGAAGGCATCCCCTCTTTCTTCTAACGATGTTGGTTCGATTTGTGTTCCCCTCGTTCTTGAGGGTACACAGGAATTTCATCTAGTCACTTCCACCATGTTGGTTCGATTTGTGTTCGCTACTTTGATAATTTGATATGTGCATGGACCGGTGCTTAGGTGTTGTTCTTACCTTGAACAAACCTCCTACTTATGATTAACCCCCCCCCCCCCGCAAGCATCCGTAACTACGAGAAAAGTATTAAGAATAAATTCTAACCATAGCATTAAACTTTTGGGTCCAATCGGTCCCTTACAAAATAGCGCATAAACTGGGGTTTAAGCTTCTGTCACTGTCGCAACCCATTATCTAATTGCTACTCCACAATGCATTCCCTTAGGCCCAAATATGGTGAAGTGTCATGTAGTTGACATTCACATGACACCACTAAGGGAATCACAACACACATACTATCAAAATATCGAACACATATAAAGTTCACATGATTACTTGCAACATGATTTCTCCCGTGACCTCAAGAACAAAAGTAACTACTCATAAGTGATAAACATGCTCAAGATTAGAGGGGTATTAAGTAGCATAATGGATCTGAACATATAATCTTCCACCAAATAAACCATTTAGTAATCAACTACAAGATGTAATCAACACTACTAGTCACCCCCAAGCACCAATCTATAGTTCCGGTAACAAGACTGAACACAAGAGATGAACTAGGGTTTGAGATGAGATGGTGTTGTTGAAGATGTTGATGGAGATAGCCCTCACCGAGATGGGAGAGTTGTTGGTGATGATGATGACGATGATTTCTCCCTCCGGGAGGGTAGTTCCCTTGGCGGAATCGCTCCGCCGGAGGGTAAAAGTGCTCATGCCCAAGTTCCGCCTCGAGACAATGGCGGTCCGTACCGAGAGTCCCCTCCTTATTTTTTCTAGGTCAAAATGACTTATATACTAGAAGATGGGCACCAGAGGTGGGCCTGGGTGAGCACAACCCACCAGGGCGCGCCTGGGCTCCCTGGCGCGCCCAGGTGGGTTGTGCCGACCTGGTTGTCCTCCACTGGTACGTATTTGCTCCAATATTCATCATATATTCCATAAAAATTCTCCGTGAAGTTTCAGCTTGTTTGGATTTGTGCAGAATAGGTAGCCTGACATAGCTTTTCCAGGTCCAAATGTCCAGCTGTCGGAATTCTCCCTCTTTGTGTGTACCTTGCAAATTATGGGAGAAAATGCATTAGAATTACTCTAAAAAGCATTATTATGTATAAAAATATCATAAATAACAGTATGAAAGCATTATGCAAAATGGACATCAACTCCCCCAAGCTTAGACCTCGCTTGTCCTCAAGTGAAAACCGAAATCGAAAAACATGTCCACATGCTTAGAGAGAGAGGTGTCGATAAAAACAAAATACGGACATAGAAGCATCATGTAGATTATTATAACAACAACAAACTTAAACACAAGGCTTTTATCATAGACTTCTCATGAATAAGTGACAATTCATCACACTATCGAAGTATAAAGCAGAAACTCTATTAGAAACCAACAAACTATGTTCTCAGTCAACTTTGCAACTCCAATTCATCATCTTTTCAGGAAGGGTCACATATCGGAGCCATTAGGCAAGTCCACATACTCAAACATCACATAGTCTTCTATGATTGCTAACACTCACGTCATACACATTAGCAAAACGTTTCAACTAGACACATATAAAGATAGGGGCTTATAGTTTCGCCTCCCAACATATTCACCTCAAGGGTGATGTCAACAATAATAACTCATGCTACCATTATTCAGCTGGACATATGTGCCTAGATCTTTCCTCACCACATGATGCTTGCCAAAGGAGAAAATAAAAAGGAATATAGAGAAAACTTTGACTCTTTGCATAAAAGTAAATACATAAAAGTAAAAGATAGGCCCTTCGCAGAGGGAAGCAGAGGTTGCCATGCGCTTATTTGTTAGTATGCTCAACCTCTTAGTGTAAAAGAACGTCACGTGGTATTTCCCATTGTGATAGCGATCTTTATTATGCAGTCTGTCGCTTTTATTCTTCACCATCACAAGTTTGTACAACGCTCAATTTTCTCTTACGCTAAATGATCTCACACTTTTAGAAGCAATTTTTTGCCTTATTGCACCGATGACAACTTACTTGTGGGATCTTACTCAATCCCTAGGTAGGTGTGGTGGACTCTTGAAAATAAGATTTGGGTTTAAGGGTTTTTGGATGCACAAGTAGTATCTCTACTTTGTGCGGAATTTTTGGCTAGCAAAGATAGGGGCAAGCACCACATGTTAAAGGATCTATGACAATATGACTTCTTTGTGAATATGAACAAACATAAACCATTAAGTTGTCTTCCTTGTCCAACGTCAACAATTTTGGCATATAATATTTTGATGGGGGCTCACAATCACAAAAGATTTCTTGGATAGTATATTTGTATGTGAATCTTCTCTTCCCTTATTAATTCTTTCATGAGTTGCATCATTGACTAATGCTATGTTTGTCAATCTCTAATAAAATTTCCTACTTACACTTTTCCTTATGTGGTAATCACCTACCATAAGATTAGCATATGATCTTCTTGATTTATTTCTTTTAATTTTATTTATTTCCTTTCTTTTTATTACAACATGAAAGTAAATAAAGCAAAAACTCAAACTGAACTTTATTATATATCTCACACACGATTACAAGGAGATATCACTAAGCAAACTCTCGAAAAGAAAGGATCGGACTAAACTTTTATTCATCTAAAGCAAAATATAACTATGGATCAAACTAAAATAAGTAAAGGCAAAAGATAGTGTGGATGATATGATACCGGGGCACCTCTCCCAAGCTTGGCGGGAGCCAAGTGGAGTGCCATACCCGATACTCAATTTTCTTTTGGTGATGAAGAATGGATCTTGTCCTCGGATTTCCATGACAGAGGTCCACCATCACAAGAGGAAGAGTGAGTCTCACGGGTTCTGTAACTGGCAGCCAAACTCATACCTTTAAACCTTGCCTCATATTCAAAGACTTGGTTTTGGAGATCGTAAATTTGGCTTTGGATGAAGTTGATTTGCTCGTTGAGGGTGAAGACGATGTCCTTCATGGGCTTGCCATCCACCTTGAGGTCATGGGAAAGGTCCGCGATCATGAGGTGATTGGCATTGAGTCCACGCTCCACCATCCCCTTGCAGCGGAAGACATCTTGTTCCATAGCTTCAAGCCTAGCCTCCACAGTTCACATCCCCTTAGGACCGGGCACATCACGGAGGTGAAGCACCCCCTCATTTATCTGGATGACCTGAGGGTGCTGCACCACCTCCGACAAATATGGGTTGATGACGTTCTTGAATAACTTGTCCTTGGAGGAGCTTGAAGCGGCCATGGTAGATGGGATCTGATAGAAAACAACAACAAAAGAGAATAGAAGATTTCTCCGCGATACGGTGGTCAACAGGTTCGGGGGGTATATAAATATTTTTTATCTTGGGAAACAAGCAAATTGTAGAAAAACAGAGTTTAGAAGGTACCCCAGGCGGGCACAAGCCAGGCGCGCCCAGGTGTCTTGTGCCCACCAGGGTATGCTTCCTAGAAGTTTCTTATTTTCCTAATTTTCTAAATATCCCAAAACTGACAAAAAATATTTTTGCGGATTTTTCATAGTCCGTTTACTTACCGTACCATGTACCTCCTTATTTTCACAATTCTAGAGTGTTACTTAAGGACTCTTTTATGTGTTCTTCTGGTGTCAAAGTTTGGATAATATTACTTTCAACATTAATGGGTGTACTTGAGATATAATGTTTTATTCGTTGCCCACTAATTACCTTCGGGTTAGTACCTTTTGGCATTATTTATTTTGATGGCTCCGGAACGATAAACCCCCTCGATGACATTAGGGTCCTTCCCATTTGGAGAGGAGTTTTCCCGCAAAGAATCTGAAACGAGAGTTGTACAAAGAACATATTTGCCGACTCCAAACTCACGGTTTTGGATTCTCTTATCATGCCATCTTTTGACTTTTTGTTTAAACAACTTGGCATTTTCATAAGCTTGGGTTCTCCATTCATCTAATGAGCTAATATCAAATAACCTCTTTTCACTGACAAGTTTGAAATCATAATTGAGTTCTTTCATTGCCCAATATGCTTTATGTTCTAACTCAAGAGGCAAATGGCAAGCTTTTCCATAAACCATTTTATAAGGAGACATAACCATAGGATTTTTATATGTTGTTCTATAAGCCCAAAGTGCATCATCTAATTTCTTAGACCAATTCTTTCGGGATCTATTGACAGTCTTTTGCAAAATTAATTTTATTTCTCTATTGCTAAGTTCAACTTGACCACTAGACTGAGGATGATAAGGTGATGCAATTCTATGGTTAACATCATACTTGGCAAGCATTTTATAAAAAGCATCGTGAATAAAGTGTGAACCACCATCAGTCATTAAATATCTAGGGACTCCAAACCTTGGGAAAATAACTTCCTTAAGTATTTTAATAGAGGTGCTGTGATCAGCACTACTAGTTGGAATAGCTTCTACCCATTTAGTAACATAATCACAGCAGCCAAAATATGTGTATACCCATTACAGGAAGAAAAAGGTCCCATGTAATCAAATCCCCAAACATCAAATGGTTCAACAACAAGTGAATAATTCATAGGCATTTCTTGACGCTTACCGATATTACCTATTCTTTGGCATTCATCTCAAGATAAGACGAACTTACGGGCATCCTTGAAGAGAGTAGGCCAATTAAATCCGGATTGCAATACCTTGTGAGCAGTTCTATCTCCAGCATGATGCCCTCCATAAGCTTCGGAGGGACATTTCCGTTGGATTTGTCCCTATTCATGCTCAGGTACACAACGTCTAATAATACCATATACTCCTTTATAAAGATGTGGGTCATCCTAAAAGTAATGTCTTAAATCATAGAAGAATTTTTTCTTTTGTTGGTATGTAAAGCTAGGTGATAAATATTTAGCAACAATGTAATAGCATAGTCAGCATATCAAGGAGTGTTATGAACAACATTTATTGCAGCTCACTGCTCATCAGGAAAACTATCATCAATAGGTAGTGGGCCATCAAGAACATTTTCAAGCCTAGACAAATTATCGGCGATGGGGTTCTCAACTCCTTTTCTGTCGGTGATATGTAAATCAGATTCTTGTAGCAAAAGAACCCATCAAATAAGTCTAGGTTTAGCATCTTTCTTTTCCATAAGATATTTAATAGTAGCATGGTCGGTGTGAACAATTACTTTTGAATCAACAATGTAAGATCTAAATTTATCACAAGCAAACACCACTGCTAAGAATTCTTTTTCGGTAGCTGCATAATTACGTTGAGCATTGTCTAGAGTTTTACTAGCATAATGAATAACATTCAATTTCTTCTCAACTCTTTGTCCTAGAATAGCACCAACAGCATAATCACTAGCATCGCACATAATTTCAAAAGGCAAGTTCCAATCAGGTGGTTGAACAATAGGTGCAGAAATTAAGGCTTTCTTGAGTGTTTCGAAGGCTTCTAAACAATCATCATCAAAAACAAAATGAATATTCTTTTGCAAAAGATTCGTGAGAGGCCTAGAAATTTTAGAAAAGTCTTTGATAAATCTCCTATAGAAACCAGTATGACCTAGGAAACTACGAATACCTTTGATATCTTTAGGACATGGCATTTTCTCAATTGCATCAACCTTAGCTTTGTCCACTTCAATACCTCTTTCAGAAATTTTATGACCCAAGACAATGCCTTCATTAACCATAAAGTGGCACTTCTCCCAATTCAAGACAAGATTTGTTTGTTCACATATCTGCAAAACTCGATCAAGATTGCTTAAACAATCATTAAAAGACTTCCCATAAACAGAGAAGTCATCCATGAAAACCTCAACTATCTTTTCACAAAAGTCAGAGAATATAGCAGTCATATATCTTTGAAAGATAGAAGGTGCATTGCGTAAACCAAAAGGCATACGTCTATAAGCATAAGTTCCAAAGGGACAAGTGGAAGTGGTCTTTTCTTGATCAGGTTGGGAAACAGGTATTTGCGAAAAACCACACAGTATCCATCAAGGAAGCAAAAATGTGTGTGCTTAGCTAATATTTCTTGCATTTGATCAATAAAAGGCAGAGCGTAATGATCTTTTCTAGTTGCTTTCTTTAATTTTCTGAAATCAATTACCATTCTATAGCTTGTAACAATTCTTTGTGGAATAAGTTCATTATTATCATTAGGAACAACAGTAATACCTCCTTTTTTAGGGACACAATGAACAAGACTTACCCATCTACTATCAGCTATAGGATTGATTATACCTACTTCCAGAAGTTTTAATATTTCCATTCTTACCACTTCCTTCATTTTCGGATTTAACCGACGTTGGTGATCAACAACAGGTTTAGCATCAGGTTCCATATTAATCTTGTGTTGACATAGAGTGGGATTAATGCCCTTTAAATCATCAAGAGTATATCCAATAGCAGCTCGGTGCTTCCTTATAACTTTCAATAATCTCTCTTCTTCATGTTCTGAAAAGCTAGCACTAATAATAATAGGATATATCTTATTTTCATCAAGATAAGCATATTTCAGAGTGTCTGGCAATTGTTTTAATTCAAACACAGGATCACCTTTAGGTGGAGGAGGACCTCCTAGAGTTTCAATAGGCAAATTTTTTTTAAGCAGAGGACGTTGTTCAAAGAAATTTTTATCTATTTCATTTCTTTCATCCATATGTAAATCATTTTCATGGCCTAGCAAATATCGAGCTAAAGGATCAGTAGGTGGTACAACAATAGAAGCAAGACCAATTATTTCATCCTCACTAGGCAATTCTTTTTCATGAAGCTTTCTACTAAATTTGGAAAAATTAAACTCATGAGATTCATCACCAAAACTAACACCAACAGTTTGTTTCTGACAATGTATCTTAGCATTAATGGTGTTCAAGAAAGGTCTACCAAAGATAATGGGACAAAAGTCATCTTGTGGGGAGCCAAGAACAAGAAAATCATAAGGGTATTTTATTATCCCACACAAGACTTCAACACCTCTAACAATCCCAAGTGGTGTGATGGTATCTCTATTAGCAAGTTTAATAGTGGCATCTATTTCTTCTATTTCAACGGGTGCTATGTCATCGATAATTTCTTGATAGAGGGTAAAGGGGATGGCACTTACTCTAGCACCTATGTCACATAAACCATGATAATAGTGATCTCCTATTTTAACTAAGACAACAGGCATGCCCACAACAGGTCTACGTTTACCTTCTTTATCAGGTTTAGCAATTCTAGTAGCTTCATTGCAGAAGTAAATAACATGCCCATCAATATTTTCTTCCAGGAGATCTTTAACCATAGCAACGCTAGGCTCTACCTTGATTTGTTCATCAGGTTTATGTGTTCTAATATAGCTTTTGTTAACCACAGTTGAAACTTTAGAATGTTCCTTTATTCTAACAGGGAAAGACGGTTTCTCAATATAAGCAGTAGGAACAACTGGATCAACATTATAAAGTATAGTTTCTTCTTTAGTTAGTATCAGTTCTTTAATTTCTTCTTTAATAGGTGGGTGATATTTAAACCACTTCTCTTTAGGGAGGTCAACATGAGTAGCAAATGATTCACAAAAGGAGGCTACTATCTTAGAGTCAAGTCCATATTTAGTGCTAAACTTTTGAAAGGCATCGATATTCATAAAAGATTTAACACAATCATACTTTAGCTTAATACCTGACGCTTTACCTTCGTCGAGTTCCTAATCTTCAGAGTTGCATTTAATTCTTTCCAAAAGAGCCCACCGGAATTAAATAGTCTTCTTTATAAAAGAACCAACACAAGAAGTATCAAGCATGGATCGATCATTATGAGAAAGCCGAGCATAAAAATTATGTATAATAATTTCTCTTGTGAGATCATGATTGGGGCATGAATATAACATTTACTTCAGCCTCCCCCAAGCTAGAGCGATACTTTCTCCTTCACGAGGCCAAAAATTATATATGTAATTCCGATCACGGTGAACTAGATGCATAGGATAATTTTTTTGGTGGAACTCCAATTTCAATCGATTCCAATTCCAAGATCCAATATCATGGCATAGCCTATACCATGCCAATGCTTTTCCCTTCAAAGATAAAGGGAAAACCTTCTTCATAACTTCATCTCCAGGTAAAACCTGCAAGCTTAAACAATCCACAAATTTGCTCCACATATATCAAGTGCATATGAGGATGTTCTGTTCCATCTCCTGCA
This sequence comes from Triticum urartu, assembly GCF_003073215.2. Taxonomy (NCBI): domain Eukaryota; kingdom Viridiplantae; phylum Streptophyta; class Magnoliopsida; order Poales; family Poaceae; genus Triticum; species Triticum urartu. The sequence continues at coordinate 296,231,344 of NC_053023.1, read as the reverse complement.
TAAGGATTAGCTAGTAGTTGTTCTATCATACCCGAAGGAATTTCATATTCAATATTTTCAGTAGGTGAAGTGGGTTGAGGGGTAGCTAATTGTGGTTGCGGTTGAGGTGAAGATACCCCGAACAAACCCCTCAAAGGATTGTTTTCCATAGTAACAAGTGGCAATAAATTTCAGCACACTAGACAAATGTTTCCTTACCAAATTCCACTTACCAGAGGCGCTTCACTCCTCGGCAATGGCACCAGAAAATAGACTTGAGAACCCACAAGTATATGGGATAAATTGTAGCTCTTTTCGATAAGTAAGAGTGTTGAACCCAACGAGGAGCGGAAGGAAATGACAAGTGGTTTTCAGCAAGGTAATGTCTACAAGTGCTGAAATTGTAAGTAGCAGAGTAGTTTGATAGCAAGATAATTTGTAACAAGCATGTAACGATAGTAGTAACAAAAGTGCAGAAAGGTATCCCAATCCTTTTGAGGCAAAGGACAGGCCAAAACGGTCTCTTATAATAAGCAAAGCGTTCTTGAGGGTACACGGGAATTTCATCTAGTCACTTTCACCATGTTGGTTCGATTTGTGTTCGCTACTTTGATAATTTGATATGTGGGTGGACTGGTGCTTAGGTGTTGTTCTTACTTGAACAAACCTCCTACTTATGATTAACCCTCCCACAAGCATCCGCAGCTACGAGAAAAGTATTAAGAATAAATCCTAACCATAGCATTAAACTTTTGGATCCAACCGGTCCCTTACAGAATAGCGCATAAACTGGGGTTTAAGCTTCTGTCACTCTCGCAACCCATCATCTAATTGCTACTCCACAATGCATTCCCTTAGGCCCAAATATGGTGAAGTGTCATGTAGTCGATGTTCACATGACAACTCTAAGGGAATCACAACATACATACTATCAAAATATCGAACACATATCAAGTTCACATGATTACTTGCAACATGATTTCTCCCGTGACCTCAAGAAAAAAAGTAACTAATCACAAGTGATAAACATGCTCAAGATCAGAGGGGTATTAAATAGCATAATGGATCTGAACATATAATCTTTCACCAAATAAACCATTTAGTAATCAACTACAAGATGTAATCAAGATTGAACAAAAGAGATGAACTAGGGTTTGAGATGAGATGGTGTTGTTGAAGATGTTGATGGAGATAGCCCTCCCCAAGATGGGATAGTTGTTGGTGATGATGATGACGATGATTTCCCCCACCGGGAGGGAAGTTCCTCTGGCGGAATCGCTCCGTCGGAGGGCAAAAGTGCTCCTGCCCAAGTTCCGCCTCAAGACGGCGGTGATCCGCCCCGAAAGTCCTCTCCTTATTGTTTCTAGGTCAAAATGATTTATATACCAGAAGATGGGCACCAGAGGTGGGCTTGGGTGAGCACAACCCACCAGGGTGCGCCTGGGCTCCTCGGTGCGCCCAGGTGGGCCTCCTGTGGTACTTATTTTCTCCAATATTCATCATATATTCCATAAAAAATCTCTGTGAAGTTTCAGCTTGTTTGGAGTTGTGCAGAATAGGTAGCCCGACATAGCTTTTCCAGGTCCAGATGTCCAGCTACCGAAATTCTCCCTCTTTGTGTGTACCTTGCAAATTATGAGAGAAAAGGCATTAGAATTACTCGCAAAAGCATTATTATGTATAAAAACATCATAAATAATAGTATGAAAACATGATGCAAAATCGACGTATCAGAGTGTTCTTGAGCTGGTGGGAGAGGAAGATCTCCGTGATTCGGATCCGGTTTATGGTGATGGCTAGGCCCTATTTATAGTGGCCTTGGTCCTCTTCCCAAATGAAGGCAGGAAGGGATCCCACAATGGCCAAGTTTGAAGGGATACAAATAGTACATGTTATCCTGACAAAAGTAGTCTTCGACTGCAAAAGTCTCTGGTCGTGATGCCATGGTGGGCTCGGCAATGACCTCCGTCCTGCCGTCCTGGCGGTCTTGGTCTTGTTGCACCGGAATGGAAACTAGTGGTTGATTCCTCGGGACTCTATCCCTGCGCTTTCCTCCTTAGCACCAAAGAGGAAATGGGTACACTACGCCCACTCGCGCCCGCCTGGCCTTGGTCGTCATGGCTCACGTCATCCGAACCTCACGAGGTGAGGCTTGCATAGAGACCTCCACTCCTCAGGAGCCAGCCTAAGGAGGCCGCTCCTCGTGGAGGTCTTGGTGTCGTCCGCCTCGCGAGGGTCTTGAGTTGTTGATGCTGAAGCTGGGCCGTACCAGGCCCTCGATGGAGCCACGCTGATGCGGAGCTAGGACGAAATTTTCGAATTTAGGACGAAATCAACAAAACTAGGCTAGAAAACAAAGAGGGGGGCTCCAATTTCGTGAGAAACCATGGATCTGATACCAAAATGGTGTAGGGTGGAACCCTAAGTGGAGATCTTTCACGAATTGGAGGGGGAATCCCCAAGAACAAGATGAACACAAGAGGGAAAACAAGAGGAACACTCAAGAACAAGTCCAATCACACATCCACTAGACAATCAATCACACAAGATCCACAAGGTACAAGAACAATCAAAGGGAAATAAGATACATGGTAGAGTTCATCCCAAATCCTATGAAGGAGATGAGGGCTTGATGATCTAGATAGATCCTTCCCTCAAGAGGGGTCTTCATCCACTAGGGATCTTCTCCAATGGAGGCCTTGAACTCCAATGGAGTGTCTCTCTCTCAAGAGGAATCCCACAAGGGGAGATACATGAGCTAAGATCTAGTGTTTAGATCTATTCTTAGCTTAGTCTAAATGGAGGAGATGAAGGAGTATATATAGGTCCAAGGGAGGAAGGGGTAAGCAGGGGCGAAATGGGGATTACATGGGCAAAGCCCGCAGCAACACACAGGGGGCCCCGTGCGCACGGGGTAAGTGGAGCCCGTGCGCACGTGGTATCCAGAGACTTGACGCAAGATCCCATGCGCACGGGGTCCGTTGGGCCTGTGGACACGGGTCCCATGGGCACGGTACACGCCCGTGCGCACGGGGACTTCAGGACCGCCAGCCTGGGAGGCCCGTGGGCACGGGGTCGGAGGGGCCCGTGTGCACGGGGTTGCCTGGGAGTTGCTGCCTTCTTCTTGGCGCTTCCTTCTCCGCTTCCAGGCTTCCCTCTTGGATGGCGTAGATGTTCTCTTCTTCTTGGACTCCTCCTTGATGAATGTGTAGCTCCGCTCACACCTATGTATGCATACGAGAGAGGGGTCAAGTAGTATACCATCCTCGAGAGGTACAAGTGGACACGTGTAAAGGAGATGATTCACCTTTGTATGTATGAAGTAGATGTGGCACGTGTCACTTGCCAAATGGACTCTTGACATGGTGATGTCCATAGGATGCTCCACATCATCCCCTCCCCCTTGGGAAAGATCCGACCTCGGATCGAAATCCAAATCACCATGGGAAAGAGATGATGTTTCCGTGTAGTGGTGGAGGATCACCAAGCATTCATCATCTTGTAGTTCCAAATGGGCACTCTCCGATGTCGTACCGTCTTGTAAATCCTTCAAAAGGAGCAAAGATAACAAGCACTTGGAAAAACAAATGTGGTTGGCATAAGAGCAAAACCAAGCATTCAAGAGGTGATTCACCCAACAAGTGTTGTCATCAAGCATAGCATATGGTTTGACAAAGAAGTGTGGCATGACATTTAAGCATATAAGGTGAGCACAATCAAGGACATCATGGAAACAAGTATGCAAATGGAGGTAAAGTTGCTAATATGTGTGACAAGTGAACAAGCATCAACCTCAAGATCATAGCAAGAATGCGCAATGTGCTCAACAAAAGGTCTATGGTAGGCATAGGAATCATTCACAACACCAAGTAGAATGAGGTGTCTAAACACATGGGTCAAGTGCAAGACAATCCAAGCATAATGTGCATGGGGTGTAGTGAATATAGTGTGGCACTCAACACAATAGAAAGAGCAAGTGTTCATCATGTGTGAGGCAATCAAGGCAAGCATGTATCAATCGATGGGACATGGCATATGTGAGTGATGACATTGTTGCAACCAAACATATGAGAGGAGCAAGTAGTCCAAGAATTGGATGCAACACACACGACATATATATCATGATGAACAATAAGTCTCATGGTGCAAGCAACACAAGTAGTATGATCCGCAATAGCCATGCTCAAGAAAGATGTCACCTTGAAGGCATGTCCTTGTGCATTCTTCACAATGCCGAAGAGGTAGCAAAGGTGTTGGAGAAGCGAGTCGTGGTCGAATGTATGAGGCTCGCTCTCAAGAGCTCGAATGGTCAACTCATGTGAAACGGAAGTTGACACGAAGTCCAAGTATCCTACACATGCACACAACAAAAGAAAGAACGTATGCGCATGGTAGATAAACACATCATCCATCATGATGGTTCTCTTATTTTGCACATAACCATTAGAAGCACAAGTGCATGAATAATATGATGCAACAATGGCAATATTCATGGAACTAGGTATATGGTGCAAAGGGGTAAGACAAGCATGCTTCACAGGAAATATGTCCGAATCTCCAAATATATACGAGAATGCTATGGGGGCAATCTCATTAGGAATACTAAAGGCGTAGTTGCACTCAATACATGGCAAATCATCTAGCATGAGAGAGGCAACATGTGGAGATATATGACAAGAAGAAATAATAATCATGTGATAAGAATGTAGATGGTTGTCAGCAACCGGATGAGGTGAGCAAGTATGAATCATTGGTGATGCAACAAAGCAAGCAATCATAGGAATCTAGTCGTGCAAGCTAGTAGTGCGAAGATGCAACATACTAGAGGAAATCATAGCAATCATGTCATGTGAGCAAATAAGAGGCATAGACAATGCATATGACATATTGCAAGCACGAACACAAAGCAAGATCATGGTATAATCATAGGCATGGGGCACAAAGCAAATATGGCAATAACAAGTGATATCTCCACCGAGCTTGCAAATACACATACAAGTATTAGAATCAATCATCATGTGTAATGCAAAGCATGGGTCACAAATGCATGGCAAAAGCATAGGAATGAGTATATCATGCAAAGTGAACATGGCAAGATGGGCATAGAATATGTAATGAACAATAACCCATAGCCAAGTGAGGGTCATGTAGAAGAAATGTAAGAAGTCTTTGCGTGAATAGAGCGGTGGGAAAGATAATCCATTCGATCCCAAGTCATCATTGCTCTCATACCCAGCGGCGGCGCGCAGATCCGGGCCCGGTCGGGCCCGCGATGGGCCTCCCCGGGCCACGCAGTGGTAGGGCGGCGGCGGGACAAGTGGCGGGCTCCGGTTGGGCGCGGGGCGAGGGCGGACGTGTCCGGACGCCGGGCGGGGAAGATGGATCTAGGGTTTGTCCGTGAAAATGGACGGGGAGGTGCAAATATATAGGTAGAGGGAGCTAGGAGAGTCCAAATGAGGTGCTGTTTTCGGCCACACGATCATGATCGAACGACCAAGAGGATGGAGGAGGTTTAGGTGGGTTTTGGGCCACTTTGGAGGGGTGTTGGGCTGCAACACACACGAGGCCTTTACGTTTCCTCGGTTAACCGTTGGAGTATCAAACGAAGTCCAAATGGCACAAAACTTGACAGGCGGTCTACCGGTATTAAACCAAGGCCGCTTGGCAAGTCTCGGTCCACTCCGAAAACGTTTAACACCCACACACGAAAAAAGGTAGAAAGGGACACCGGGTGACATAGGAGCACCGGATTGCAAAACGGACAATGGGGAAAATGCTCGGATGCATGAGACGAACATGTATATAAATGAAATGCACATGATGACATGATATGCGATGCATGACATGCAAGCAATGACAAGGCAACAATAGCGAATAACTGGAGGACACCTGGCACATCGGTCTCGGGGCGCTACATTGGCATACTTGATGTCTTCTTGCACTTGACGTTCTGCTTTTTTAGCTTGATGCACTAGCTCGATGAGGTTCGAGTATGGTTGGAAGTCGGCGATCTTCTTGATAGGATGATTGAGTCCATTCAAGAAACATGCCATAGTTTGCTCATCATGTTCCGTGACATTGGCTCATATCATTGCAATCTCCATTTCCTTGTAGTACTCTTCAACGCTCTTGGTTCCTTGCTTGAGTAGTTGGAGTTTCTTGAAGAGGTCGCGGTTGTAGTAGGTAGGCATGAAGCATGCTCTCATGACATCCTTCATTTGCGCCCAAGTAGTGATGGGTGGTTCACCTCTTGCCTCACGGCGCTCAGTGACTTGTTCCCACCAAATGAGGACATAGTCTTGGAACTCAAGGGATGCCATCGCGATCTTCTTCTCTTCTTCGAAGTTGTGGAAACGGAAGATTTTGTTGACCTTCAATGCCCATGAAAGGTATTCATCGGGATCATTGCTTCCATTGAATTTGGGCATGGTGAACTTTAGCTTGCCGTAGCGTTGCTCTTCATTGTGTTCGGTTCGGGGATGATGACGTCTTTGACGAGGAGGATCGTCTCTCACAACTTGCTCTTGCCGTGGAGGATTTCCATTGTCTTCTTGTTCTTGTTGAACTTGATGTTCTTGGCGAGCTTGTGGAGGAACTTGTCGAGCTTGATATCTTCGTTCATGAACTTCTTCGTGAAGTGCTCCTTCATGTTCACGAGCTTGTTGGCCTTGGTTGGCTACGGCTCGACATGAATCTCGGAGGGCTTGTTGCACCTCAAGTTCTTGAGCATCTCGCAATTGTTCACTACAAAAAAATACACTTCCGTGATGATACGTGTTTGTCATAGTAGGTCGCTTTTTTTGTCATGCATGTACATCCATGATAAATTTATGACAGAATCAAGATAGTCATACCTGTGCTGTCGTAGAAGTGTTCCATGACATTACCAAAATTATCATCACGGAAGTGTCCACTTGCATGACGATAAATCGCGCGTCACAGAAGTGCTTTCGTCAAGGGTGACCGACACGTGGCATCCACCGTAACGGAACGTCGTTAAGCTATCGGGTCGGGTTTTGGATCCGATAGCCCGTTAACAGCCCCGACCAATGGGGATTTTCCACGTGTAAAATCATCATTGGCTGGAGGAAACACGTGTCGGCTCATCATTGGGACAAATGTCAACCACTCATTGGACGGAAGGCGCCTATGATACGTTGACACGTGGCACGACCAAACAGAGGCCCATTCCTGTGAAAAGGCCGGCCCATTTGACTTGGTCAAAAGCTGGCGGGCCAGCCCATGGAAAGCCTGTTAATGGCCTGTTCGAATATAGCCCATTTACAACCCGCTAACCCAAGGCCCGTTACACCCTATCTGAACTAGGCCCAGTAGCGTCATTTGGGCCATCCAATATGATTCCAGCCCGTTTTCACTTCTGGCCCATGTATGGCCCATGACGTCTTTCGGCCCATATGAGGCCCTATGTAACTCTTGGCCTACTAATGGCCCGTGGTGAAACTGACCCGTAATGAACAGTGTATCACTTTACACCCATTAACGGCCCATGGTGAAATTGGCCCGTAATGAACAGTGTATCACTTTTTACCCATTAACGGCCCGTTATTCCGTTGGGCCATTTCCAGCCCATGTTATCTTTCAGCCTTCTCAGAGCCCATTTATTCTTGGGCTCATTTCCAGCATTCATTTACTTACGGTCCGTTACTGTCATTTTCTGCTTGTGGGCCAAATTCAGCCCGTGGTTACAGTCGGCTCGTTTGTGGTCCGTTAATACGTTGGGCCGATTTCATAGCATCATCAAATACGGCCTATTAATGATGGCCCATTATGGTCGGCCCATGAACGGACGATTCCAACTCTAGCCCATTTACGGCCATAATGCGGTCTGTTTGGCCCATGTTTGGCCAATCGATTATAGGGCCCGTATAAGGCCCATTGATAATACGGCCCGTAGAAGGCCCATTGTTTCTACGGCCCATAGAAGGCCCATTGTTTCTACGGTCCGTAGAAGGCCCACTGTTTCTACGGCTAGTAGGAGGCCCAGTGTCACTACAGTAAATATTAGCCCATGGTTATTGTGGCCTAGTTTTAAAAAATAGGTTATTGCAGCCACTAGCTAACCGCGGAAAAAGAACTGCAATGACTACAAGCAAACAAATAAACAAGACAACAAGGAAATAAATAAGCAAGCAACTAACGCTAGGCTATCACGGCTATTACACATATTACATCCACTGGGCATCAAAGTTCGCCACCAGTGCAAATATAGGGAACAAAGGAGCATATCATATTCACTGGTTGTCAAAGTTGGCGACCAGCGCAAATAAACGCCGCATCAAAACAAATCCAGAACTGAAACCACTTCAAAAGATCTCAAGAAACAATATCCTGGGTACCCATAATGCTGGCAAGATGCTTAGCAAGCTTATTAACTTTCTCTTATTTGGCGCTTAAATCCTCCAGCGCTTGCTGTTACACCAAAAAATATGCATCTGAATTCTGTAGGGACTTCCTCAGTCCTTCAGCTTCCCGTCGCAGCACATCTGATCGATGTCTTTCAACTTGAAGTTGAGACTCAAGAAGACGAACTGATTCAGGCAGCGAGTTCGAAGAGCTTGTGCCAGCAGTAGTGGCCAGTAACTCGAACACTACATCAAGACAGGACTTTTGGGTTCCCTCACTATCGTCAAGATAGTTTTTATCAGCTTTCTTGGAGACCAACAGGGATGTCTCACTATCTTGAACCTTATCTGCATTACTTCCTTTACCATTGGATAACGCGGTACTGTTCTCCAATATTTTGTCCGCATTCTAAAAGAGAAACAAGCAGACACATCACATGTTTACCATGTTGTATATGAAACTCATTTTGGTAAATGAGTTCAATAGTAAAGTGGACAGGATAACAACATGAAACAAACATATATCTATGTACCATGGTCACTTTATGGTCTATATCATTCTAGTTTTTATTGCCAAATCAAGATAGAGACACAGTTCAAATAATATTTGTTCAAGACAAAGCAGAATAGGCAGAATATAAGTGTGGGTAACTATAGAGCAATAACAACACTTGTAATGTGCATGACATGAGAACATAACTGTTTATTCAATTGAAACTGAAATCAACATAGAGCAGGTTACAACAGCAAACCAGTTAAAGAAACAGGTTTAAAACATACCTGTTGCGCCATTGGAGTTTCAATTCCGTCCTTCAAATTTGAAAATAGTTGGTATGAGTAAATACAGTCATGCAAGAGCAAAGGTGTATGAACCATAGCTACAGAACCTGACCTGAGAACAAATCTTCTTCTCCTTTAAGCGTTGAGTTGGGATTCGGAGTGGTGTACTATACCAAATCAATGCTCCCTACAAATGTCATTCAAAACTTTGAATTCATGTTATGTTCAATTAAAATATTTCGCGACGTGTATAATGCATGCAACCTACTACTCAAATGAACGTTTTAGTGCATTCCAAACGTATATACTACCGCTTCAATATGAACTAAACTTGAATTCGTTTCTCTATTTGAATAAGATCTACAGTAATGATTGTTGTGAAGTCAAAGCATTTGAATTCGTTTATCTATTTTAATAATATCTACAATCATCATTATTGTCAAGTTAAACCATCGTTTGTGTATTATCTTCACAGCACACCACATGATTAGTCTCGAGTTACATATGAACTATGTGTACTATATGAACTCGAACTAGATTTTTTGAATCCAATTTATTTTGATTTCAAATCACATTACATTTCTAGCTCTAGCTAGATCTTCATAATCTAAACCATGTCTCATATGTATAATGTGTTTATCACATTATGTATGGTGCCCTACCCCCTACGCCTACAAGTATTTAGATGTGAGTTGCAAACACCACACATTACCACAAATTCAAATAAAATGTGAGAATGTTTATAGTATTGTTTAGGTTGTTCGATATTTAGTTGTAAGATGCAAACGCCACACATTATCACAAATTCAAATAAAATGTGAGATTGTTTGATGTATAGTATGGTTTAGATTGTTCGGCATTTAGCTGTGAGTTGCAAACACCATGCATTATCACATTATGGTATAACATGTGCACAACATGTGTATCGCCGCTATATTCATGCATGCAATGTTTAAAACACTATGATCTCCTATTCAAATATATGAATCCGCTTTCATATCAAATTATGATCTTTGTTAGTCTCTTACACCCACACAATCCTCTAACCTTTGTAGTTACCACTAACTTTCTCTCGTGCATGCACACACCCTCCTCGCCCTCCCCCTCCCTCGGCATTCTATCCACCGGGCACATTCATTTTTTTCTTTAGGTCGTTCTCCCAGAGTCTCCACAACTCCTTTCCGACAGACACCGATTGATAAACCTCTCCAGCAATGCCTGCCTACAACATACAAACACATGTTCAATCTCCTCCTTTATGTGTCCTTGCCTCGTGTCACTCATACGTCAGACACACGTGTAAGCTCTCGCCCCTCTTTTCATTGCTCTCTCACAACCGCACACTCCTCCCCCTATCTAGCTAGTAGTTGGGCCTCTCGCACCACCTCCTAGCTCCATTCTCTCTGTCTATCCGTCTCGCTGGGCCTTATTTGCCTCTAACAAATGGACGTACACCGACCGATCTCTCGCTATACATATAGCTAGCTAGGTCCTTATAACTCATTTTTACCCACACGTCAATCGATCTACCCCATTAGTTGTGTCTCTCCCTTCCTCCAACAAACAACAATTGATCTACCGATCTAGGGCCTATTTGGTTCCAATAAGTCACCTGACTTATAAGTCAAGTGACTTAAAACCAATGACTTATAAGTCACATCTGTTTGGTTGTCACCTGAGCACATCTTTCCATCTTTTTTATGTAAAGGTGGTGGGACCCATGCAAAAGGGGGTGACTTATAAGTTTTAAGTTGGGGTGAAGCAACTTATGACTTATAAGTTGGGGTGACTTATAAGTTGTGTCTATTTGGCAAAATAAGTCACTTTTTCACTTTTCGACTTATAAGTTGATGACTTATTTGAAACCAAACAGGGCCCAAGTTAGGTTTGCTTACCAAACACATGGTTCCCCTTCATCATCCATGGATGCGTCCCGACAGATCTATCACGCACATGCACACACAGAAACACATCCCCACTCTTATTGATAACATTGCAGTTCCACCCTCAGTTTGTCTAGTAGGCCTCTCCCACCATCTTCGAGAAGCAACTCCATCACCCATCCAGCACTCTACCCCTCTCCCTCCCTCTCCCTCCCTCTCTCTCTCTCCTCTCTCTCTCTCCCATCATATTTCCCATCCTTCAGTTATGTATGGATGTCGACCGATCTCCCTCAAGACATAGCTGGGTCTCTCCTTCTCAACACATATACGAGTCGTTCTACCTCTATAGTTAGGCCTCTGCCTACCCCTCCCACCACCTCCTCCCCCCCACACACACCGATACATCGAGCGCTCTAGTCATGTCTCCCTGCCACACACAAACTTGACGTGTGCCCTCTAACGTTCCGGTAGGCCAGTCGCCCTATATCTTTGACTTGTACACACACACAATTTCGATGGCTCTCTTCATCGATCTCGCACCCACCCACTTGATCCTCTCTTCGACTCTATCGATAGCTATGACCCCTCCCTCTCTTCTCGTGGATTGTCCGACCCTCTATGTATGATATGGATAGGCCTCAATTTCACACACATTGCATGAAAAAATTTGTTTGAGATGTCATTGACACATATTCCCACAAATAATTCACAAAATCAACCCCCACCCCACCCCCACCCCAAAACAGAAAACACTCACGAACGCGGTTTGTATCTCTCACACACACCCACATAGGTGGGGGACGTGCACGAAGAGAAGAGGTGCATGCACGGCGCACGTACTCCCGTCTCTTTCCCAACCACACCCGCGCAGGTACATGGTGGAGCTCATTTCTATACGAAAAAGGCAGCCCACGTGGTAATTTGGCATGTGTACTGGTTGTCCACTTGGTGGAGGGAGGATCGTCTACCACGGGTGAACAAACAAATTGCGACTTGACGTGTTATGTTAAAAAAAGAGGCAAACCATGTGGGGCCTACCTTAGAGGCAAGGCTCTGAGTACTTTTGATGTGTCCCGTCAACTCACAGAACGAGGAGAAACTTGCTTAGTACGCCGTCTCCCCTGCCCACGGGCGCGGTGGCTCGCAGGATGAGGTGAAGCTTGCTTACTACACCTTACGCCCGCTCCGTCGCCCATGCGCGCGGTGGCTCGCAGGACGAGGAGAAAAATTTACTACTCCCTCCGTTTACTCCTCGTCCCTACTACCTTGGTTATAGAGATTATATCATATTGTTTGGAATATATATGTCCTTTAGTAGATTTCAATATGAACTACTAGTACATACTCCAAACACTGATGTATATAGATGTATTTTAGAGTGTAGATTCACTCATTTTTGCTCCGTATGTAGCACTCTCCCTCGCCCCTAGACCCTCGCCCACGTGGTGGACGTGCAGCAATTCATTCGGTCTCATATAGCCAGAACGATATATACTGCACTACCATTATTGCTCGACTTCCTGAAGAGGCGAAGAGCCAATCGCAAGGTCAATATTTTGGAGATGCCAAGTGCAAGGTTATAGGAGAACGAGTAGTAGGTGCCGCGTCATTTATAAATAGTTTTTTTTCTTCAGTGGCACGTACGCAATATGATAGGTTCATATGGAGAGAAAAGGAAACCGCTCCACTATATACATAGTCAGGACGGGCCAGCCTACACGGTTGCTTGCTGGGGTTGCTCTCTTCACACTCTCTCGCACAAAACGACTGTGGCCACATCTCTAACATCCTGGCGGATCACGTCCGCTTGGGGAAGGGTGCTTAGTGTAGATGCGGTGGCCGTCGCCGATGGTGAAAACCCACTGTCGGCACGTCCCGATCAGGGGTCCCCGCCGTTCTCTCCCACAAAGTCGGTGAGGTTGCCTTCGTCCCTTGCTCACTGCCGCAACGTGGACAGTTGCTGCCTCCCACCGCCCTCCTCAAGGTTGAGCTACGTCCCTCAGGTACAACTCCCTTTACAGCCGGCTTGCACCACTGCTCTAGCTGCCCACATCACTCCCTGTGGATATTTCTCTACTTCGTTGCCCCGCACATACCTCTACTGGCTTCTACGTACTGTATTTGTGATGAGTTTATGTCTCATCAACTAGTCCCAGTAATCTTATTCTAATCACGCTTGTTCAATTTCTTTGCCACAGGGATGCTCATCTCGATTTTGGTGAAACTGCACAAAATGATCCGATGGTCAAAAGGTTGCAAACTTCATTTATTAGGAAGCTCGAACGTTGCCAGCAAATTGAAGCCTGGTCAGGGTTCACGGTTCAAGGGCTAGGGATTGCATGGATCGTTTTTTTCTTTAGCTGCCTCTGTTCCAAAATAAATGTCAACTTAAGTAGTAGTACAACTTTGTACTAAAGTTTGCAAAAATTTGAGAAACTTATTTTGGAACGGAGGGAGTACATATTTGCTATGATCTGTCAATCATTGAGATGCAATAGCATGCATGTTAGTCTCCTTTGTATTTGATGAAATGTTGCAACGGGCAACCTTGGACGCAAGATACATGTAACAGAAGCTGGAAGCTTCATAACATTGTACAAATTTATCTCGCTGATAAATTACAGTACGTACTATACTAGTACTTCCTCCATTCCTAAATATAAGTCTTTGTAGAGATTTCACCATGAACCACATGCGGATGTATATAGATGCATTTTAAGTGTAGATTCATTCATTTTGTTCCGTATGTAGTGGAATCTCTACAAAGACTTATGTCTACTAGAAATAGATAGCCCCCACTACTAGGAATTCTCTATCCTCTCCTTGAGCCACGTCATCAAAATTGATGTAGCCGTTAGATGAAGTAAATCAGTCCATAATAGCCGTCTGATCTTGACGTTAAGAGGCTCCGCACTAAGCGACATGCAAGCATGCAGAAATACCGTGCTACATGCATGTGAGTGGGTTTTAAATCACATCAACATGTTTGCATGCAAGCATGCACCGGTAGCATGCATGTAAGTGAGCTTTTAAGTCCCATTAACATGTCAAAAAGAAAAATATAATCCCATTATGCAGTAGGAGTTGGCTGATCTTTTTTCCTTACGTGGGATGATCTAAATGATGATGGGAGTTTATTTAGTTTGGCTACCACATTTGTCATGCGGTTATAGAGTTTTTTTTGTTCTATGAAATCGGTAATTTTGCGCAGAGAGATATACCGATGTTCCGCGCCAACGCGCGGGGACTCATCTAGTAATATTTAGGAACTGAGGGAGTACTATGTAAAGAGTTAGGTGTCGCACGGTGATAGTGTGAGGTGGGCCATGTAATCACTGAGCCTGCTTGTTTTCAGTGCTCTTGCACGCCTCCGCTGTAAGAATGGAGAAAATTGTAACCTAGTAGTAGTAGTAGTATACCTCCTTTCGCCGAAAGCGTGGGACATCCAGCAGTCCTACCACCTCAGTAATAAAGACCAATGAGCCGTCAAATCACATAGACCCAGTAGTAAGTTGGACGGACGAAGAAACCATCACTCTTGCGCCAGTGAGTGGTCGCGTCCGCTCTGCCCGGGCATGAATGCGGCACCGATTCTTTGGAGCAGCGCTGACCGTTTCGGGCGAGAAGCGCGCGGGGGCGATGGAGGGGTTTGGGTGGGCCAGGCTGGTCAGGAGCGGGCGTGGCAGCTGTCCGCATGTCCCTACCGGACACGCCCGGAAACGAGAGGATGCACCGACTCTCGCGGCTAAAATTGTACACTACACAACATCTCTCTATAGGAGTAGGTCGATCTGTCGCTCTCTCTAACACACACATGGTGTTAAACACACACACACACACGCACCTTGGTCCTGTTGCACCTTCTAACGTGACTTATTACACCTAGACGGAAGGAGTAGTAAGTATACGAGATACGGTGGCACACTGACTTAAGTCGAATACAAGTGGCCAAAATTTGTGTGCATGTTATAATAAGGATGCACTTAAAATAGTACGTGAGCGAACAGAGGGATCAATTGGATAGTGTTCCGAGCAGTAGAGAGATGTGTGAGGTAAGATACACCGCTGGCGCTTTTAATTTTTCTTATTAATTTGTTTGTTTCACCCTCTGACTGGCGGGACCCAATGTACTACGTTGAGAGAGGTAAGGTGACTAAGGCTGCATTATTTCTACACCACTGTGGATAGTCTTACCACCAAAGCCACATGACATGATTAAGATTGAAATCCCAATGACTCTGACACACAAAAAAACACGGCATGCTTGTCACACGAATGCATGAATGTATAAAAGGTTATTTCCCTCTCTTTAAACATAACGGGAGGGTTGTGTAGCTGGTTAGCCTGTTCGCTCACTCGCTCGCCCTCTCCCGCTGGAGCCTCAGCGCTTGTAGTTGCTTTCTTCACACTCTCTCGCCCTCTCCAGATCTAAACAAGACTTCGTTGGCCTCTATCTCCCCTCACTGTTGCTAAAAGAGCTGGCAGGATCCGTCCGCCGGGAAGGGAAGGAGGCTTAACGATGTCGCCGTCGGCGAGGGACTACCAGCGCAGCTGTTCACTTTCCACCCGGGAGGGCCTCCGACCCCTTCTTCTTCGCCGCCGTCCCGTCGCCCACCGAACCACGCCCCAAGAACCTTAAGGTATAATTTACTTACTCCACATGCATTGCTCTAGCTGCATGTATACCATGAATCTAGGACGTGGTTCAAAGAGGAAAGGAGTGGGGGAAATTAGTGGGAAAAGTTGTATATAGCATGAATCTAGGACGTGGTTCAAAGAGGAAATGAAGGGGGAAAGTTGTATAGCATTAATCTAGGACGTGGTTCAAAGAGGAAAGGAATGGGGGAAAGTAGTGGGGAAATTTGTATCGCATAAATCTAGGATGTGGTTCAAAGAAGAAAGGAAGGGGCGAAAGTATAGTTCAAAAAGGAAAGGAAGGGACACGGCTGTAGAGTTTGAGCAGGACTAGTCACATAGGGAAAGGCGTCTAAAGATAACAAAACTAGGACCAACACAAATATGCTCCTTGGTTGCTTGTTCTTTGTTGCAACAGACTGTGCATGACCACAATACATCGGTAGATGCACATGGTGCTGGTGCATCCACTGTCCCGTGCAACTCATTAGCTGTTGTTAATCTAAGGCCCTGTTTGGTTAAAAACTCCCTAGTCCCTACCTGCTGGGTTCCAGGGACTAAACATGGACTAGAGGTTATTAAATGACATGCTAAAAGACCATTTTACACCTAGTAATGAACTAATAGAGACAAGGTGCGATGCGTGGTAGGGGCAACTGTTGGAATAAGTCCCAAAAAGACTACCTCGGGGTCTTCTTTCTTTAGTCCCAAATGCCCACTTTTAGTCCCTAAAAGTCCCTCCTCTTTGGTTTAGATGGGACTGACACGGAGTTTTTTTTAGTCCCTACACAAAAATGTCCCTGTAAACAAACACCCTCTAATAATGCCGCTGGAAAATTGATGCAATGTCACAGTTAAAAGCAAATTACATGTTTAACAAAATTTATTGTTAATATAATCTATATGTTAATATTAATCAATGCCACCGTTTGAGAAATGCTACTGTCTTGCTTTCTTTCCCATTTAGATAAGGTAGATGCTTCTTTTTGTTGGCTTCTATGTCATCCACCGTTATTGACCACTAATTGTTTCCTTTGCACCTCTTTGTAAACATGGTTATCTACTTCACCTCATTGCCATTGTGACCTTTTGTTGCACTGCACAAAACACTTTTGTTTTAAGAGTGTTTTGTGCAGTTCAACCAAAATGTCACACCGACAATGTTGCTTGATTGCTTGATCTTAGTGGAACTGCACAAGAGGAGATCTTACTTCCTATCCGTTAAGGCGAATTTGGTTCAGATATTCTTCTTGTGAGTTGTTTGAATTCCGCATCATGAGAGGTCAGCACTAGCCTTCTTTCACATGATTCTGCAGTGTGCATTCATATGTTGTGCTACTTGTATGATAATGTTGCTTGATTTTAGTGAACTGCACAAATGGAGACAAGACTTCCAATCTGTATGTGCATCATAATATCCCATTGAGGTAAGATAAGGATATTTCACAACTTCTGGCCTGTATTTTGCCACTTTCATCAGAAAATTAAGTTTACTACTATACTTGTGCTCCCTAATTGACATGCCAAATCTTACATTGAAGGCGAAGCTTGTTTGTTATTGAACCAAGTGATCAAGGGGAAGAACAAGGGGAAGAAAAACAAATATCAACTCCCGGTGCTGTAATGAAGCACTGGAACTGTGATGACACAAGTAATGATATAGTTTTGCATCTTAATTTATTGCTATGGCTGGAATGAGCAATTGTTTTGCCACTGATTTGATGCCACTCTTAATGTAATATGTAATTATCTCTACTTGTGCAAACAGGGATCTTCTTTGAAGATACCATATATTTTAGTGGAACTGCACAAGAAGATGTTGGAAACATTAAACTAATCGAGGAGTATATAGTAAGCATGGCCACCACCATAGATTGCAATAGATGGTTCCGGAGAATTGCTTCATCTGTATGCTCTAAACAATAAGCCTCCTGACAAAGGTTGGTACTCGCCCACTGATTTCATCCATATGTAGAGCACACTTTTAGATACTGTAATATTTCAAAAGTGGTATTGTCCATGAGAAGTGCTTCATCTGTGCTGTTTTAAATATTTCCTTTCCTTTTTTTGAGCAAACAGTGATGCTAGCATTTAGTAGTCCTCTTATCTTTGCACAACATGATCATCTTCCTCTGAAGAAGAGTATGGAGTACGTGAAGTGACTAGTTCCGATTATGCCAGGATGAAGAAGCCATGTCTATCTTATCATCAGAAGGAGCAGTTGAAGGATGGTTACATTACTCCCCACAAGACCAAACTAACTTCAGCTCAGAAGGACTGACAAAATCTCCATTTTTTTGCCATGATGCGCGAGTACAATGTTGTTCTAGGATTCTTTCTGGTGAGTTCTATTTTTCTAAAAGTGTGCTCTACATGGACCATGTATGTGCCTGTTGAAACTGTCAATTCATAGTACAGTTTGCTCTATACTAATCACTTTTTTGTATTTGTGCAAATAGGGGTGCTCAGCTTGATTTCAATGGGAACTGCACAAAATGTTCATGAATACATCGAATCATTCATTTCCACCACAAGAAAGGAGGTGTCGATAAGTTCAAGGCGTTGCAACATATAAGGGCGAAATCATACAAGCTACGCGCGAATTTGGTTGATTTTGGTGGAACTGCACAAAAAGAATAGCTGGTTTATTTAGCACGAGGTGCCATGTCAATGTCCGAACTAATGGCAAACCCTGCCCATTCCACAATCGCAGGCATTTCATATTTTGGAATGGGACAACCTTGTCAAATTTTGCTCATTGATTTTAGCAAGACATGCGTTTTATATTTTCGAATGGGACGCCCTTGCTGTCAGCAGCGTCGATCAATTTTTTCTTTATTCTTTAGTTGTGAAGTAAATATTGCCTCTGACATGTGAGTCGCTGAGATGCATAATCATCGATTGTTTTGAATGTTCTCTATGAATTGCTAGGCCTGTGTGTTTGATTGCAATGTACAGAAACGCTAAAACCCCGCTCAAACTCTTTGTACTCCTTCTGTTCCTTTTTTACTTCGCACATTGTGAAAGTGAATACATTTTTGTATAAGATTGGTCAAAGTAGAGATACTTTGTCTGCAGACAAAAATTGTATGCAGACTAGAAAGGACCGGAGGGAGTACATGTGAAACTACTGCAAATGAGGTGATCACCCTGGGAATAATGCTAGTACATATTGTTTTGCATGTTCATCCAATGCCAGTGATACAGGAATTCGAACTAATCGAAATAAATTCATTCATACATGGTCGGATTTCATACAAACATGCCAAATTTCATTACATTTCATACATTCTTCAACTAAAAAGGGGTGCGCTGGAGGTATAATTAATTAACCGAAGCTACCCACATGTGTCCCGCTGAGCCGAACAGAAGCTTCAGTGACTTAACTGCAGTGCAGTTGCGTAACTGACATGTGGCCTGTTGGGCCCATGTGTCAGTCAGCCAACTGCACCCGTAGTTAAGTAGAAGCAGCGTTATTCTCCAGCAGAACTCCCCGACTCCACGTCACCGCCAAGAAGCTAACCGGCCGTCAATGGTCAACCCGCCTAGCTTGGCTTCAACAGGAGGGTAGCAGCGGTGGCCTTACTTGGACCCGAGCGGCGGCGACCTACCGTGTTCTACTCCTCCTCGTTTTCTGTGTGGCGCGGCCTCGTTGGCAGCGGGGCGGGGCCTTGGCGGAGCCGGCGATGTCCTCTGTCTCGTTGCCGGCGGGCGCGCCTTTGCAGAGTGGTGGAAATCCTCCCTCGCATTGCCGGCAAGGTGGGGCCTCAGCTGAGCCAGCGATGTCCTCTGCCTTGTTGTTGGCGGGGCGGGGCCTCAGTGGAGTCGGCGGTGTCCTCTGCCTCGTAGTTGGCGCCGCGGGGCCTCGGCAGAGCAGGGCCTTGCCGACGCCAGCGGAGCGGGGACTCGTCGGAAACGGCATTGTCCTCTGCCTCGTCCTCGGTCTCGCCAAACAGCGCCTCGCCCGCTTCATCGCCCTCTTTGCTAGCCTCTTTGTAGGCGGCTGCAGCCTCCACCACCCGCATGCGGTCCCGCCAGCGCTCGAGGCGGCCCTTGCGGGCGGAGCGGTACAAGTCGAGCAGCGCCTCCTGCTCCGCCTGCTCCGCAGCGATCTGCTCCTCCGCCTGCAGGTGCTCCTGGAGGAGATGGTGGTTTTAGGCGGCGTCCGCCTGCGCCTCCCGGAACTGCTCCTGACGCATCTGCCTCACACTATCCATATATTGGGCATGGGCCTCGCCGATGGTCGTGGTGCAATGCACCGGCGAGGATGGCACGGAGGAGGGGGTTGGCGCCGGATCGTCGACTACCATGTTCTCCATTGGAACATCGTCGTCCTCTGGCTGCCTGCCGGCCAGCCGGTCGGCAGCAATGGCTGCCATCTCTTTGTGGTCCATCGTCTGCCTATCCCGAAGAGCGTTGGAGTGCGAGGAAGCCATGGTGGGCAGTAGTGGTGTGGACAGGAGAAAGGGAACGGATGCGGATGACTGCGGCTATGGCCGGGGCAGCAGTTTATATAGCAATGGTGGGCTGGCGGAGGGACCGACGTGTGGTGTCGGTATAGCCGCCTCGGCAACCGCGTATCATTAATGTGGGCGGCAGATGGACGGACGGACGACACTTGTGTCGTTTGAAGGCGGAGCAATCGCCTGCACCGGGAAGCGGGGCGGGCGGCGCTGACTGTTTCGGGCGGAAAGCGCGCACGGGCGAGGAGATGACTTTACTTGGAGAGGATGACAATGGGGACCCACCAGGTCCATAGCCTCACGTACGCAAGTGCCTCCTTATTATATATATATATATATATATGTATGCATAAAAATATACTCCCTTCGTCTAGGTGAATAAGTCGTATTAGAAGGTGCATCACGACCTAGGTGCAAGCAGATTGGTGGAAAAGAAGAATATTTCTCTCTTCTAAACACAACATTTAATCACAGCAGTTAAGATGATGCCTTATTAGCTAACCATGCAGGCCATCGTAATTCATAGCACGCAAAGCACTTTTATTTCTTGCCTAATAACCGCATGGACGTGTTGAATGCATTGGTCCTTCCCCAAGAAAAAAGGGAGGAAAGGGGTTTCCACGGGAGACAACGAGGCAGAGGTGGAAGCGCTCGCTGGAGTTATTTATTTTGCTTCCCTTGGTTTCCTGACATCACTGTCCGACACCATTGTCAACCTATGTAGTACTAGTCAATAAACGAGAGAATTGCACAAGAAGCGGCCGACAGCTGGGACCAAGCAGCTCGAGCAGTATTTGTATTTTTGAGGTGTGAGCACTGCAGAGTTTTTTGATGTTTAGCCCAGATATTAATTTTTCTCCTCTGAACAACAACGAAAACATCGCTGCAGGTATTAACTGGGCGGGCTGTGGCCCGTCTAGCCCAGGCCAGATATCCAGCCCAGATATTATTTTTTTTCAAGCTGAAAATGGCTAGCCCAGCTATACTTTTTTTAGGAATACCCAGGCAAGGTCAAGTTGTTATTCTCTGCCCCGCTGGGCTGCAAATCTTTCCTAGGAGGGATGCATTAGGCTTAACAAGAAAATGGGCATTAAGAAATAATAAATGGGATGTAATTATAAAAACTGGGCAGTAACTATAAAAAATGCACCAAAAACGTGATTACTTTATAAAATATTATTTTTGGATATTGAAAATTTTAATTTCATTAATTGTTGCGAGCGCAATGTTTTGTTGGATTTTTACGTAATGTAAATTTATATTGAAATTGTATTTAATCTGACTAGAAATTTTGGGATAAAAATATTTGGGATCCCATCAAAATGTGGGAAATTTTATTGAATTCTGTTTTGAACGGTTGGTTGAAATGGGCTGTACTTTTAAAAAACTGTAATTGGGCTGTAGTAAATTCCATTAGAATTAAAAAATGGGCTACACATTCTTACAAATCTCAAATGGGCTATAAGTTCTCTGCCACACACTTCTGGCCTTACTAAGTTGATGTGTGCCCTAAAATAATAGAGTTGACGCGTATGCAAGGCTTTGTCAACTTATAGTCAACACACGGTTCTAGCAGCAGTGGCCGTTGGATGTCCATCCAACGGATGCCGTGCTTCTTCTTCAATCTCGGATATTCTAGCTTCACCCGCCCAAAAAATGATTCCTCCCCCTGACATCTGGGGCGCACCGTTTCGGAAGATGACCTGTGGGCCTACTAAGTTGACATACCAAGGGCTTTGTCAACTTAGTCAATATAAATGATTCTAGCTGCAGTGACCGTACGATGTCCATCCAACGGCCGTAGTGCTTCTTCAACCTCTGGTCTTCTTGCTCCAGCCGCCCAAAGCAGCGCCGGTCATGCCGCATGCTCCTGCGTCCCGTGGCCGGCTGTGCTGCCGCAGAGGCCTCACCGCCCCTGCTATTCCCACCGCTGGCCAAGCCCTGCGGCGACGGCAGCCTCACACCGCAGCCGAACCAGTGAACCCTTGTAGTCCTCTACGCGCGGGCTTCCACTGCCGCGTTGTCCCCTTCCTAGGCCTCGCCGTCGTCCACCGCCGTGGTGCTCTCCGCGCGGCGTGGTCAACGTGGTCAAGGAACAACTTCCATCGGAAGAGTACTGTACGTGGAGAGGCTGACAGCTGGGTCCACGGCCACAGCACAGTTTTTTGTGATTTGCCAAGTAAGTCGCTTTGTCAGGCCTGTTGGGCTGCAAATCTCTCAAGACGAGGAGAGCTTTCATTCGGCTGGCCGAGAAAATGGCCCATCAGTAATGAGAAATGGGTTGTACATTTTTAGAACACATCAAACCAGCAATTAGTTTCAAATATCTTTTTTTTTCATTTCAAGATTTTAAATTACGTTAATTTTTATGCGTGGAGAATTTGTTGGATTTTATATTGATATGCATTTATTTTTAAAATCAGTTTGAATGTGAGTCGGAATTTTGGGATTAAAAACAGTTCGGACCGCACCGAAATATGCAAAATTTCGTATAATTTTTTAACCGTTCCCACAATATGGGCTGTAATGCTAACAAAAATAATATGGGCTCCAAAAAAACCTTAAGAATTAGCAAATGGGCTGTAAATTATTAGAAATAATGGCAGATGGGCTGTATGTTGTTTTCCACAGATTTGAGGCTTTCCTAAAAAAAGGTTGACGCACAAGCACTGACTGTTGGATGTCCATCCAACGGCCGTCGTGCTTCTTCAATCTCTGCTCTTCCTGCTCCAGCCGCTCAAACAAGCGCCGGCGGGACTGCCTGCTCCCTCCTCCTCGCGGCCGGCTGTGCTGCCGCGCAGGCCTCACCGCCCGACTGTACTACCATCGCTGGCCTAGCCATCCCTCTACTCACCCACACCTGCTGTTATTCTCTGGCGACGGCAGACGAACCAGTAAACCCTTGTACAGTTGTACTCCCCTCCGCGTGGGAAACAACTGCCGAGTCTTCCCTGCCTCCGTGTCGTCCCCATCCTAGGCCTCGTCGTCTTCCACCGCCCTGGTGCTCTCGGCGCGGCGTCATCAACGTGGTCAAGGAACGACTTCCATCGGACGTGGACTATACGTGGAGAGGATGATAGCTGGGTCCACGGCAGCAGCAAGGAAGTGCCTCCTTATTACGCGGAAAATAATGATTACTCCACCTGACAGCAGGGACCCACCAGA
Organism: Triticum urartu; assembly: GCF_003073215.2. Lineage (NCBI taxonomy): Eukaryota > Viridiplantae > Streptophyta > Magnoliopsida > Poales > Poaceae > Triticum > Triticum urartu. The sequence goes on along the minus strand of NC_053023.1, from coordinate 296,208,076 downwards.
CGGGCCACCAGTATTTTGCATAAAAAATCGTTTCCCCCTGACTGCTGGGACCCACCGGACGGGCCACCGTATTTCGCGAAAAAAACGTTTCCCCCGCTGTCAGCTCGGACCCACCGGAAGTGCCTACTTATTATGCACAAAAAAATGAATACTCCCCCGGCTAGCTGGGACCCACCTTGCTGGGAGGCTGACTTGTGGGCCTACTAAGTTGACGGGGACGAAGGGCTTTGTCAACTTAGTCAATATGAACGATTCTAGCTCAAGTGACCGTACGATGTCCATCCAACGGCCGTAGTGCTTCTTCAACCTCTGGTCTTCTTGCTCCAGCCGCCCAAAGCAGCGCCGGTCGTGCCGCATGCTCCTGCCTCCCGTGGCCGGCTGTGCTGCCGCAGAGGCCTCACCGCCCCCTACTATTCCCACCGCTGGCCAGGCCCTGCGGCGACGGCAGCCTCACATCGCAGCCGAACCAGTGAACCCTCGTAGTCCTCTCCGCGTGGGCTTCCACTCCCGCGTCGTCACCTTCCTAGGCCTCGCCGTCTTCCACCGCCATGGTGCTCTCCGCGCGGCGTGGTCAACGTGGTCAAGGAACGACTTCCACCGGAAGAGTACTGTACGTGGAGAGGCTGATAGCTGGGTCCACGGCCACATCACAGTTTTTTTGTGATTTTCCAAGTAAGTCGCTTTGTCAGGCCTGTTGGGCTGCAAATCTTTCAAGACGAGGAGAGCTTTCATTCGGCTGGCTGAGAAAATGACCCATCAGTAATGAGAAATGGGTTGTACATTTTTAAAACACATCAAACCGGCAATTAGTTTCAAATATCTCTTTTTCATTTCAAGATTTTAAATTACATTAATTTTTATGCATGGAGAATTTGTTGGATTTTATGTTGATATACATTTATTTTTAAAATCAGTTTGAATGTGAGTCGAAATTTCAGGATTAAAAACAATTTGGACCGCACTGAAATATGCAAAATTGCGTATCATTTTTTAACTGTTGCCACAATATGGGTTGTAATGCTAACAAAAAGAATATGGGCTCCAAAAAGACCTTAAGAATTAGCAAATGGGCTGTAAATTATTAGAAATAATGGCAGATGGGCTGTATGCTGTTTTCCACAGATTTGAGGCTTTCCTAAAAAAAGGTTGACGCACAAGCACTGACTGTTGGATGTCCATTCAACGGCCGTCGTGCTTCTTCAATCTCTGCTCTTCCTGCTCCAGCCGTTCAAACAAGCGCCGGCGGGACTGCCTGCTCCCTCCTCCTCGCGGCCGGCTGTGCTGCCGCGCAGGCCTCACCGCCCGACCGTACTCCCATCGCTGGCCTAGCCATCCCTCTACTCACCCACACCTGCTGTTATTCTCCGGCGACGGCAGACGAACCAGTAAACACTCGTACAGTCGTACTCCCCTCCGCGTGGGAAACAACTGCCGAGTCTTCCCTGCCTCCGTATCGTCCCCTTCATAGGCCTCGCCGTCGTCCACCGCCCTGGTGCTCTCAGCGTGGCGTGGTCAACGTGGTCAAGGAATGACTTCCATTGGAAGTGGACTGTACGTGGAGAGGCTGACAGCTGGGTCCACGGCAGCAGCAAGGCAGTGCCTCCTTATTACGCGGAAAATAATGATTCCTCCACCTAACAGCAGGGACCCACCGGATGGGCCACCAGTATTTTGCGAAAAAAATCATTTCCCCCTGACTGCTGGGACCCACCGGACGGGCCATCGTATTTCGTGAAAAAAACGTTCCCCCCGCTGTTAGCTCGGACCCACCGGAAGTGCCTCCTTATTACGCACAAAAAAATGAATACTCCCCCGGCTAGCTGGGACCCACCTTGCTGGGAGGCTGACTTGTGGGCCTACTAAGTTGACGGGGACGAAGGGCTTTGTCAACTTAGTCAATATGAACGATTCTAGCTCCAGTGACCGTACGATGTCCATCCAACGGCCGTAGTGCTTCTTCAACCTCTGTTCTTCTTGCTCCAGCCGCCCAAAGCAGCCGGTCGTGCCGCATGCTCCTGCCTCCCGTGGCCGGCTGTGCTGCCGCAGAGGCCTCACCGCCCCCTATTATTCCCACCGCTGGCCAGGCCCTGCGGCGACGGCAGCCTCACACCGCAGCCGAACCAGTGAACCCTCGTAGTCCTCTACGCGCGGGCTTCCACTGCCGCGTTGTCCCCTTCCTAGGCCTCGCCGTCGTCCACCGCCGTGGTGCTCTCCGCGCGGCGTGGTCAACGTGGTCAAGGAACGACTACCATCGGAAGAGTACTGTACGTGGAGAGGCTGACAGCTGGGTCCACGGCCACAGCACAATTTTTTTGTGATTTGCCAAGTAAGTCGCTTTGTCAGGCCTGTTGGGCTGCAAATCTCTCAAGACGAGGAGAGCTTTCATTCGGCTGGCCGGGAAAATGACCCATCAGTAATGAGAAATGGGTTGTACATTTTTAAAACACATCAAACCGGCAATTAGTTTCAAATATCTTTTTTTCATTTCGAGATTTTAAATTACATTAATTTTTATGCATGGAGAATTTGTTGGATTTTATATTGATATACATTTATTTTTGAAATCAGTTTGAATGTGAGTCGAAATTTCGGTATTAAAAACAGTTCGGACCGCACCGGAATATGCAAAATTGCGTATAATTTTTTAACCGTTGCCACAATATGGGCTAAAATGCTAACAAAATGAATATGGGCTCCAAAAAAAACCTTAAGAATTACCAAATGGGCTGTAAATTATTAGAAATAATGGCAGATGGGCTGTATGCTGTTTTCCACAGATTTGAGGCTTCCCTAAAAAAAGGTTGACGCACAAGCACTCACTGTTGGATGTCCATCCAACGGCCGTCATGCTTCTTCAATCTCTGCTCTTCCTGCTCCAGCCGCTCAAACAAAGCACCGGCGGGACTGCCTGCTCCCTCCTCCTCGCGGCCGGCTGTGCTGCCGCGTAGGCCTCACCGCCCGACCGTACTCCCATCACTGGCCTAGCCATCCCTCTACTCACCCACACCTGTTGTTATTCTCCGGCGACGGCAGATGAACCAGTAAACCCTCGTACAGTCGTACTCCACTTCGCATGGGAAACAACTGCCGAGTCTTCCCTGTCTCCGTGTCGTCCCCTTCCTAGGCCTCGCCGTCGTCCACCGCCCTGGTGCTCTCGGCGCGGCGTGGTCAACGTGGTCAAGGAACGACTTCCATCGGACATGGACTGTACGTGGAGAGGCTGACAGCTGGGTCCACGGCCGCAGCAAGGAAGTGCCTCCTTATTACGCGGAAAATAATGATTCCTCCACCTACCAGTTGGGACCCACCGGACAGGCCACTATATTTCGCGAAAAAATGTTTCCCCCTGACTGCTGGGACCCACCAGCTACATCTTCGCACGCAAGGAAGTGCGTCCGGGCAAAAAAACGATTTGCCCCCTGACTACTGGGACCCACTAGCTACATCTTCACAGGCAAGGAAGTGCCTGACAGTCGAGACCCACCTGGTCGAAGCGTACGTAGCGTTGTCATTCTGGTCGCGAACATGTACGTACATACTGGTCGATGTAGAGGCGCGCACGTGTCGTAGTAGAGGCGCGCACGTAGCATGTACACGTACGTACAGCGACCAGGGTCGGAACGGAATGCGTGGTCGTGTTCATCGGGAGGGCTTGGACGGAACAGACGATGGAAACGAGGCCTGGTGTACCGCACAACAGAGGAAACGGACCTCCTATGTTCGGAACGGGGTCCTGTTGATCGGGAGGGGTCTGGCGTACCGCAAAACGGAGGAAACAGACCTCCTACGGTCAAAACGGGGGTCCTGTTGATTGGGAGGGGTGCGGTGTACCGCAAAACGGACGAAACAGACCTCCTACGGTCGAAACGGGGGTCCTCTTCATCCTGAGGGGTGTGGCGTACCGCAAAACGGGACTCCACGGGATACTGTTCATCTCGACCCTCGACCCCCTCCAGCCTCCACGAGCTACTGTTCATCCACCGTCGACCTCCTCCAGCCTCCACCTGCGACTGTTCATCCACGGGCTCCTGTTCATCCAGCCTCCACTGCGCGCTACTCCACCGGCTACTGTTCAACCAGCCCTCTCCACGGGCTCCTATTCAACCACCCCTCCACGGGCTACTGTTCATCCTGCTCTCCACCGTCTACTGTTCATCCAGCCCTCCACCGGGTGGTCCTGTTCATCCAGCCCTCCACGGGGTCCTGTTCATCCAGTCCCAACCGGCTCGATCAATCAGGGTCCTGTTCATCTAGAGGCAACATCACGGGGTCCTGTTCATCCACCCCCACCGGGAACTGTTCATCCAACCCCCCCCCCCCGCAACGCTCACTGTTCATCCAGTGGCAGCATCGATCGGCTTCAGTTAGCAGCAGTAGCGAAGGAATCGCTTGATCGGGTTCAGTTAATAGCCATCGATCGATCGCTCGGGTTCAGTAACGCGTAGCCTGTAGTGCAATCACTCGGGTTCAGTTAGAGCCCAACTTCTCGCTTGGGTTCAGTTAGAGCCAATGCCTCGCACACACACGCATACATGTACGAGAGAAACGCGCATCGCTCGGCCCCCGACCTCCCACCGTAACCGGGAACTCCCCAAAATTTTCCTCCCCCTCGCTTCTACCACGGTTTTTTCCGTCACGGACGACCCAAAGAATGTCATGCAGCTGCGTCTCCGGCCCGCCCAGGACGAAAAGCCCATTTTCTGTCATGATTTTTTGTCATAGAAGTGGGAGCCCACCACATCTATGATGATACCGGGTTTTCTCACAATTATCGTCATAGAAATGTCATATGTATGACAGAATTTTTTTTCGTTCGGCCCAAAATGTCAAGGATGTGTCTTTTTTTTGTAGTGGTTGCTCTTGACGTTGTGCCTCGGCATCTTGTGCTTCTTGGTGTGGACACATTGAGGTTTGCTTGACGATCGTTCTGCGCAGCACGGCAAAGCGTGTTCAATGTCGGTGTACTGGATCCGGAGAGGGTGAAGTCGGAATGTCGACTTGAGCGGCTTCGTCTTGATGAGGACGAAGTGGAAGAAGAGTGGTTGAGCAACAAAGCACGAATCTCGTCCATTCTTGCGTCGTTCTCTTGCTTGTGATCATCGAGCTTGTGGTCTAAGTAGTCTCTTGTATGTTGCTTGGAGAGTCGCAAGTCGGTGGCGAGGTTGTCGATGCGTTCACTCATTTCTTGTTGCTCTTGATGCAAAGCACGTTGTGCACCAAAGAGGTGGCTCTTTGTGACATAGGAGTTCATGTCATCATCTTTCCCGATGAAGAGTGGGTTGGTAGAAGTACTTGGCCTATCCATCATTCCAAGAGAAATATGTGAGTGGGAGAAAGAGAAGAATGTATACCAAATGTACCTTGACCGAAGTTGAAGGTGGATCAATGATCACTCCAATGTGGAACAAGGAAATAGCACAATTGGTACCAATTCTTGTCGGTTTCTCACACCTACACAAGTAAAAGCTTATGGTGGAGCTTGGTTCGGATGGTGGCACAAAATTTGATGCAATTGTTAGTTTGCAATGCAACAAGTAGACCAAGAAAAATAAGGTACACGGAAACACACACGCAAAGAGATAAGTGGGGTCGTTCAACCAAGGATGAGCCAAAATGTGGAGTCCATAAAAATGATCTTGTTGCACAACACTAGAGAAACGCTAGCACGATTATACAATAGGCGGATACGAAGACTTGTGCACAACCTACTAAGCAAAAATGCAACGACTTCTATCCCAAGTATGCTCTATGTCTGGTGTTTCGATGATATGATCCAAGATGATCTAGTATGACAATCTTAATGTTGTATGATGCTATGGTTCTTACTTAAAAGCTCTTTGCTTATCTTCCCCTTTTGCTTAAAAGCTTGTTTGGCTCTTTGTTGTTTGAGATCTTTTCTCATGCAATGCTTCACGAACCAAGATAGCACTTGTGTATGCGATGACAACCTTGTGACACAAGAGATGATACCAAGATATGCACCGATGATATGTATGTATGCTATGAGAAGTATGATCACTAATGTGCACAAGTCACATTGCCAGCAATACTCAAAGGCTAGTCTCGATGGGTAAGCGACGCAAAAGACTAAGGCTATGATGGCTATCAATGTAATGGCAAGAATGATGTATCACTATACCAAGATGAGTTTACCTCTTCTTGCTTACGGTATGGTGTCAAAATGGTGGCACAAATACCAAGATGATATAGCCGATATGGTCGTTGTTGTTGACGTGTTCGAGGCGAAGATGAGCGGCGGTGATGTTGATGTCGAACCGTACCTAAATAGCTGAAACAAAATAGGACACGGAACCGCAACTCAAATTCTCAAGACAAAACGGGACAAAATTGTCAGAGTTGGTAGTGGTAAACGATGGTGGTGTATGTGGTATATGGCAGTGCTATGCGGAAGTGGTGGTGGTATGCAGAAGTGTATGTGGGCACCGGAACAAAATTTGGCGAAATATGGACAGAAAACGGGACGGTGGATGGAGATGTTGCTGCCAGGGGCTGGATGTCCGGGCTCTGGATATGTGGATGAACTCGAAGATCTTCGCGTGTAGAGGTCAAATCTGGGCAAAATTCGGAGAAATTTGTGGATGGAAATTGGGGAAAAGGTGGGGAAGGGCTAGATCTACATGCAACACACGAAATTCCGCGGATCAAATCCAACAAAACTTCATCACACCAACAAATCACACAAAAAATGGGGCTATTTTTGTGGGGAATTTTTCGAATTAGGGACAAAATCAACAAAAACAAGGCTAGAAACACAACGGAGAGGCTTCGAAATCATGATCAACGTGGCTCATGATACCAAGATAATATCATGAGACAAGCTGGCTCTGATCCAAGATGAGTAGGCTAGGAATCCTAGGGGCCGATCTTTCACGAAAGGAGCGGATCCCGCGAAGAACACGAGGAAGACGAGGGGTAAACGGGGGAAATCACGAGGGGAAACATGAGAGAATCACTAAAACCAACAAGAAATAGTCACACATATGCTAGATCCTCAAACACATAAGAGATACATGATCCACGGTCAACTATGGATGATACAAGTAGCACGATCTTCTCCGTGAGGAGGTCTTGAGGTTCTTCCCGTGAAGGGGTCTTAAATCCGCTCGGGGGATCTTCTCCAAAGGAGGCGCGATCTCCGAGGAGAAGGTAACCAAGTGGATGAGCAAAGCTCTCACACAAATATGAGCTAATCCTTTGCTAACCCTAAAACGTAGGTAGGAGGAGAGTATATATAGTCTAGGGGGTGAAAGGGTACATGGGCCTCGGCCCTTTACTATGCGCAGACAGACGGGGTCGGATGTACGGACGTCGGGTCGGATGTCCGGGCGTTCGCGGAAGGCCGGATGTCTGGGCTGGGGCCGGATGTGCAGGGCCTGTGCATGTCCAACAACTGGAAGGTTGTTGTAGCTGATGTCTCTAGCGGCTGAATGTCCGGGCTCGGGGCCGGATGTCCGGGCCCTGGAGATGCCTTCTTCTCCTTTTGGTCTTCCTCTTCATCCGTGGACTTGGTGGCTTGTCCGTCTTCACGTGCATCTTTGGGAGGGTCCTCTTGGTACCTAATCATGCACAACATCTCGGACTTAGGTAGTAGCCATGTCTTGAGAGGATCATATGTAATATCACTAAGGAGAGAATTCACCTCGGTCTCGAGAGATCTAGCTCTAGCTCGAGTCATAGGTCCTCTTGGCACTTCGTGAGACGATGGTAGGTCCATGGGGATGACCGTAGGATGCTCCGCAACAGCTAATAAAGCAAAATAGGAGAAAAATAAGAGTGAAAATCAGATTGTGGCAAAAGAATTTGAGCAACAAATGAAACCTAATAATAAACCATCTAGTGGTGCTTTTGAAATTAAATTTAAATGTGCATGTTTACTTGCCACAAAATCTGATATTGATGAGATAGATTTCAGCAAATCTGTTTGCTATGCTTTTGTTTGCAAAGAGGCATTATTTTCATTCGAGGACGTGCCTTCCTCTTTGCCCCCTCCTGTCACTCACATTTTGCACGAGTTCGCTGACGTCTTTCCACAAGATGTGCCACCGGGATTACCACCTATTCGAGGGATTGAGCGTCAAATTGACTTAATTCCCGATGCATCGCTACCCAACCATGTACCATACGTACCTATCCAGAGGAGACGAAGGAGATTATGCATCAAGTACAGGAGCTGCTCGACAAAGGTTATATACGCGAATCTCTTAGTCCTTGTGTTGTTCCTATTATACTAGCGCCTAAAAAGGATGGTACGTCGCTTATGTGTGTTGATTGTAGAGGCATTCATAATATTACTATTCGTTATCGTCATCCTATTCCTAGGCTAGATGATATGCTTGATGAATTGAGTGGCTCTACAATATTCTCCAAAGTTGATTTGCGTATTGGATACCATCAAATTCGTATGAAATTGGGAGATGAATGGAAAACAACATTTAAAACTAAGTTTGGTTTATATGAGTGGTTAGTCATGCCTTTTGGGTTAACTAATGCACCTAGTACTTTTCATGAGATTAATGAACGAAGTTTTACGTGCTTTCATTGGACGATTTGTGGTAGTCTATTTTGATGATATACTGATTTATAGTAAATCTTTGGAGGAACATTTGGAACATTTACGTGCTGTTTTAATTGCTCTACGTGATGCACATTTGTTTGGTAACCTTGGAAAGTGCACCTTTTGCATCGACCGAGTATCTTTTCTAGGCTATGTTGTTACTCCACAGGGCATTGGGGTTGATAAAGCCAAGATTGAAGCTATTGAGAGTTGGCCGCAGCCCAAAATGGTCACTCAAGTGAGGAGTTTCCTTGGCCTCGCTGGTTTCTATAGGTGTTTTGTGAGGAATTTCAGCGCCATTGTTGCACCTCTCAACGAGTTTACAAAGAAGGATGTGCCTTTTGTTCGAGCTACCGCACAGGAAGAAGCCTTTGCGGTATTGAAATATAAGTTGACACATGCTCCTTTACTCCAACTTCCTGATTTTAATAAGACTTTTGAGCTTGAATGTGATGCTAGTGGAATTGGATTAGGAGGTGTGTTATTACAAGATGGCAAACCTGTTGCATACTTTTCTGAAAAATTGAGTGGGCCTAGTCTGAACTATTCTACTTACGATAAAGAATTATATGCTCTTGTTCGGACCTTAGAAACATGGCAACATTATTTATGGCCCAAGGAATTTTTTATACATTCCGATCATGAATCTTTGAAAAACATTAAAAGTCAAGCAAAACTAAACCGTAGACATGCTAAATGGGTTGAATTCATTGAGACTTTCCCTTATGGCATTAAACACAAGAAGGGTAAAGAAAATGTTACTGCTGATGCATTGTGATGTAGGGTAGAACCCTAGTGGACCGATCTTTCACGATTGGAGCGGATCCCACGAAGAACATGAAGAACACAAGGGGGAAAACACGAGGGAAAAGAGAGGAAACACTCAAATCAACAAGAAACAATCACACATGTGCTAGATCCTCGAAACACAAAGAGAGATACACGATCCAAAGTTAACAAAGCACGATACAAGAGGTAACCGGTTCTTCTCTATGAGGAGGTCTTGAATCCACGAGGGGATCTTCCCATGAGTGGTCTTGAATCCAAGGTGGATCTTCTCCGTAGAGGCCGCGGTCTCTCTCGTGAAGTAGATCCATATGGCTAAGCGAGGATCTATCTCACAAATGAGCTATCACAACGCTAACCCTAGCTAGGAGGAGGTGGAGGAGTATATATAGTCTATGCCACGAAGGGGTAAGTGGGAGAGGGATACAAGGCCAAAGTCCTGCAGCTGCTCACAGGCAGGTACCGGACGTTCGGTGGGGGTCGGATGTCCGGTGGATCGGGATCCTCCGGACATCCGGAAGTCTTCGGACTTCCACTAACATGGTTCTGTGAAGGTGGCACCGGTCGTCCGGTCGGCATCGGTTGTCCGGGCACTGAAAGGTGTCGGACGTCCGGCGGCTAGTGGTCGTCCGGTTTCTGTAGAGTTGGGGCTGGGCCTTCTAGCTTGTGCAGCTTCCAAGCGTCGGACGTCCGGTCCAGACCGGTCGTCCGGTGGCTGTAGATTTCTGGTAGCTTCACTGTTTGGTCCTTGTACTTGGTTTCCTCGCCGTCTTGTCCATAGTCTTCCTCTTTGTTCCTGGTCGTGCACGGCACATATATTTGAGGTAGTAGCCATGTCTCACATGTGGAAAGTGATGGTTCGGAGAGGAGCGAGTTCACCTTGTGTCCAATGGCGTATAGTTGAGGTCTTCTCTTATGTCCTCTTGGGGCTTGGAGAGTAGTCGGAGTGTACATGGGGATGAACGTGGGATGCTCCGCATCATCTCCCCCCCCCTTGGGAAAGATCCGACCTCAGATCATGATCCTCATCACCATGTAAACGGTTGTCGTGGATGGACTTGTGGTTGAACGAAGTGGAAGTCATGGTGCAATCCAAGTACTCCAAGGTGTCGCCGGAGGAATATACATGCAAAAAGAGCAAACACAAACGACACTCGGAAATACAATGGTTAGCGCACACAAAGTGTCCATCATGTAAGAATGAGTCCGTGAGGCAAGATTGTTCATGACAAAGCACATGAATTTTAGCAAGATGATATGGAATGAGATGTAAAGCATTCATGGGAGCAAAAGCATTCATTGTGCACACAAATGTATTGTGAATGTGATCAACGCAACCATTGTGCAAAATGATGTCATAATGGGACGATTTATCAAAAGCATGAACATGGCAATTGGTGCTCAATGTGACTATGTGATCATGCAATTGATAGTGGGCAATATGATCATGATGTAAGAATATGCCATCAAGGAAGATCACAACAAATTTGCTAAGGAAATGCGCAAGCTCATATATCATAGATGACATGGGAATACAAGATGCAACAAGGCAATCATAATGTGAGTCAAACCATGCATAAGTTGCAAATTTGTCATGTGTATGATATGTCCAACGAGCATGACATGTGTGAGCATAATCAACAAATAAGGAGGTGTTGGTGTACCAATTCTCGATGTCGTGGCATGAGTGGAGGTTCGAAGGTGCACCCAATAAGGCCGAGCCAATCTTCAATGTCGTTCCTCCATTCGCGAGATGTATCATGTAGACAACAGGAATGAAACAACAATGAAAGAGTGACCCATCCAATATGCGTATTTTAAGATGGATCAAAGGGAAGGAGTTCACCTTTATGAGAATGTCGAAAATGTTGGTATCGTGCATCGTGTACGCCTTCACATAACCAAGTTGTCGCGTGATGGTACCACCTTGTGAATCCTTCAAAATGAAAGAACATGATAAACACTCGAAAAAACAAATGAGGTTAGCAGAAGTGCAAAACCTATCATTCGTGTGGTAAGATACCCGACAAGTATATGCATCATGCTCATCATAAGAAATGACAAGGGAGCATTTCATAGTATGGCGGCATATGATGCGAGAACAACCCAATAGAATAGGCTCAATGAAACAAGCATGCATCACAGGTAATATGTCCAAGTCTCCACGATCAATAAACATAGCATGTTGGCACTCAATACAAGTGGATATGAAGGATGCCACTAATGGAGACAAGAGACAATGATCAAGACAAATCATGTGAGAGGCATGAGCATATATGTAATCAACCCAAGAAAGCTTGTAAGAATGGAACATGGGTGATGCGACAAAGCAAGCAATCTTAGTGATCAAGTCAAGCAAGCTAGTAGTGTGAAGATGCAACGTACTAGATGGAATCATGGCAAGCATGTCATGTGTGCAAATAGTGGGCATGAATAATGCACGTGACATATCACAAGCATGAAGGCAAGATATGATGATGTAGGGCAGGAATCCTAGGGGCCGATCTTTCACGAAAGGAGCGGATCCCGCAAAGAACATGAAGAACACAAGGGGAAACACGAGGGGAAACACGAGAGAATCACTCAAACCAACAAGAACGATCACACATGTGCTAGATCCTCGAAACACAAAGAGATACAAGATCCAAAGTCAACAACGGACGATACAATAGGTAACCGGTCTTCTCCATGAGGAGGTCTTGAAGTTCTTCTCTGCAAGGAGGTCTTGAATCCAAAGGGATCTTCTCTGTAGAGGCAGCGGTCTCTCTCGTGGAGTAGATCTGACATGGATAAGCAATGCTCTATCTCTAAATATGAGCTAAACCAATGCTAACCCTAACTAGGAGGAGGGGGTAGTGTATATAGTCTAAGCCACGAAGGGGTAAGAGGGAAAGAGGGATACATGGGCCTTTGGCCCGACTCTGCGTGTAGGTAGGCGCCGAATGTCCGGGCTGGGGGCCGGATGTCCGGCTGTTCACGAGAAGCCGGATGTTCGGGGCGCTGGCCGGATGTCCGGCCTGGCGGTGGCCGAATATGTTCTTCTCTGGATAGGCGTCGCTGGATGTCCGGGTGTTGCTGAGGCGCCGGATGTTCGGCCACTGAAACTCTTGGCCTTCTGTTGGTGCAGCTCCTGGGTGGCTGCGCAGGCGCCGGATGTCCGGCTTGGGGCCCAGATGTCCGGCCGCTGTAGCGTCAGCAGCTCCATCTTCTTCCGTCGTCGCTTCCAGGCTTCCCTCGCGGATGGTGTACTTGTTCCTTGGCGCTTGCACTCTTCCTCGTCATCCGTGAAGCTTCGACAATACCTATGCATGCACACGGGAGAAGTGTCAAGTAGTATACCATCCTCGAAGGTGTCAAGTGAGCACGTGTAAAGGAGATGATTCACCTTTTTGTATGTGAAGTAGATGTTGCACGTGTCACTCGCCGAACAGACTCTTGACATGGTGATGTCGATAGGATAATCTGCATCATCTCCCCTCCCTTGGGAAAGATCCGACCTCGGATCAAAAACCAAATCACCATGGGAAAGATATGGCTTCGCCGTGTAGAAGCGGACATTCACCAAGGTTTCATCATCTTCAAGCTTGAAGTGGGCACTCTCCAATGTCGCACTGTCTAGTGATTCCTTCAAAAATAGCAAGGAAAACAAACACTTGGAAAAATAAATGTGGTTAGCGTTAGTGCAAAACCAAGCATTCAAGAGGTGATTCACCAAACAAGTGTCGTCATCATGAAAAGCATATGGTGTGACAAAGGATTGTGACATGGCATGTAAGCATATAAATCTTGCACAAGTAAAGAAATTATGGGGACAAGCATGTGAATGTGAGGTAGTGATGCAAATATGTGTGACAAGAGAAGAAGCATCTACCTCAAATTCATAGCAAGCATTCACAAATTGCTCAATGAAAGGTCTATGGTAGGCATAGGAATCATTCACAACAGCAAAAGAAATGAAGTGTCTAAACACATGGGTTAAGTGCAAGACAATCCAAGCATAACATGCATAGGGTGTAGTGAAGATAATGTGGCACTCAACACAATAGAAAGAGCAATTGTTCATAATGTGTGAGGCAATCAAGGCAAGAATGTATAATCAATGACATGGCAGATGTGAAGTGATGACATTGTTGCAACCAAACATATGGGAGGAGCAAGTAATCCAAGAATTGGATGCAACACACAAGGCATATATATCATAATGCATGGAATGGTGAAAATGACAAGTCAAAGCAAGATCTCTAACAAGTGTGCAATCAAGTGGTCCAAGATGAATAATAAGTCTCATGGTGCAAGAAACACAAGTAGTATGATCCGCAATATCCATGCTCATGGTTTGGGGGTTCTCGAAAGAGAAGGATATCACCTTGAAAGCATGTCCTTGTGCGTCCTTCACAATGCCGAAGTACAAGCAAGTGCGATGTAGAATCGTCGTGGTAGGAGGTGGTTCGCTCTCAAGAGCTCGAATGGTCAACTCACGTGACGTGGAAGTTGACACGAGGTCCAAGTGTCCTACACATGCACAAAACAAGGCAAAGAACATATGCGCATGGTAGATAAACACATCATCCATCATGATGGTTCTCTTCTTTTGCACATAACCATTAGAAGCACAAGTGCCTGAATAATATGATGCAACAATGGCAATATTCATGGCACTAGGTATATGGTGCAAAGAGGTAAGACAAGCATGCTTCACAAGAAATATGTCAAAATCTCCAAATATATGCGAGAACGCTATGGGGGCAAACTCATTATAAAGACTAAAGGCATAATTGCACTCAATACATGGCAAATCATCTAGCATGAGAGAGGCAACATATGGAGATATATGAAAACAACCAATAACAATCATGTGCAAAGCATGGTAATGGTTGTCATCAACCGCATGAAATGAGCAAGTATGAATCATTGGTGATGCAACAAGGCAAGAAATCATAGTAATCAAGTCGTGAAAGCTAGTAGTGCGAAGATGCAACATACTAGAGTAAATCATGGCAATCATGTCATGAGAGCAAATAATAGGCATAGAAAATGCACATGACATATCGCAAGCACGAACACAAAGCAAGATGAAAGTATCATCATAGGCATGGGGGACAAAGCAAACATGGCAATGGCAAGCAATATCTCCACCAAGCTTGCAAATACACATAGTACTAGAATCAATCATCATGTGCAATGCAAAGCATGGGTCAGAAATGCATGGCAAAGGTATAGGAATGAGCATATCATGCAAAGTGAACATGTCAAGATGGGCAAATGATATATAATGGACAATAACCCATAGCCAAGTGAGGGCCAAGTAGAATGAATGCGCGAAGTCTTTGCGCGAAGAGAGCGGTGGGAAAGACAATCCATGAGATCCCAAGTCATCATTGCTCTCTAGAGATCATTTTGTCAACTCGTGGGATTGCGAGGTTGACAAGAATTCGTGGGTACCTACACAAAAGAGACACAAACGAAAGAAATTGTGTGTGTGGTAAATGTACACATCATCCATCATGATGTGTATGTGCACGTGTGAGTTAGTACAAGATAATCATTGCTCAAACAAGTTTGATGCATGGTATAAGAACATGTTATCCATCATGAAAGAATAGTTATTGTGTATAACACGATGGGGATGCAAATTGAGCATACAAATATATGGCACATTGTCGGTATCAAAACTGGCGGATCTCGGGTAGGGGGTCCCGAACTGTGCGTCTAAGGAGGATGGTAACAGGAGGCAGGGGACACGATGTTTACCAAGGTTTGGGCCCTCTTGATGGATGTAATACCCTACGTCCTGCTTGATTGTTGTCGATGATATGAGTATTACAAGAGTTGATCTACCACGAGATCGTAGAGGATAAACCCTAGAAGCTAGCCTATGGTATGATTGTATCTTGTCCTACGGACTAAACCCTCGGGTTTATATAGACACCGGAGGGGTCTAGGGTTACACAAAGTTGGTTACAAGGGAGGAGATCTACATATCCGTATTGCTAAGCTTGCCTTCCACGCCAAGTAGAGTCCCATCCGGACACAACACGAAGTCTTCAATCTTGTATCTTCATAGTCTAACAGTCCGGCCAAAGGATATAGTCCGGCTGTCCGGAGACCCCCTAATCCAGGACTCCCTCGGTAGCCCCTGAACCAGGCTTCAATGACGATGAGTCCGGCGCGTAGTATTGTCTTCGGCATTGCAAGGCGGGTTCCTCCTCCGAATACTCCATAGAAGATTCTGAACACAAGGATAGTGTCTGGCTCTGCAAAACAAGTTCCACATACCACCGTAGAGAGAATAATATTTCCACAAATCCAATCTATTGACACGTTTGACAGCATGACGTCATGTCATGGCCCGGTCATTATTCGAACCGTTTTTCTCAACCAGCACCGCATATATCGCGGGGCGGTTTTCTTGACACGTCTTGTCAAAGCAGAGATCATGTCCCCCTTATTACGGGATTCTCATCAATACGGATGTGGGTAACCCGACCGCGCCATCAATTACGGTGCCTGGGAAATAAGCGATTTCACCAAGCAAGTGGGGAGGCGCATCGCCTCTTCCACCCTTACAAAGGGACAAGGATTCACCCCTTTTACCCACGCCTTCTACCTCCTTGCTTATCCATTCCCACGCACTCGAGCTCTAGCGCCCAAGTTCGTGTTCTTCTTCTCAAACCACTCCAAGCATGTCCGAAGCAGGAGGCAAGTGGATGGTCTCCTCCGTCACGGAGGAGCACATCGCAAAGTTATGGGTAGCCGGATATCTGGCCGCGGATATCGCGCACCGGCTGCCAGATGCAGGGCAGATCATCCCTACGCCCGAACCCCATGAGAGGGTAGTTTTTCTTACCCATTTCATCCGCGGACTGGGATTTCCCCTCCACCCGTTTGTTCGTGGGCTCATGTTCTACTACGGGCTGGATTTTCATGATCTGGACCCCAACTTAATCCTCAACATCTCGGCGTTTATCGTCGTGTGCGAGGCCTTCCACCGCATCAGGCCCCACTTCGGCCTATGGCTGAAAACCTTCAATGTTAAACCAAAGGTGGTGGTCGGCCAGCAAGCAGAGTGCGGAGGCGCCATGGTGAGAAAAATGCCTAACGTCACCTGGCTCGAGGGCACCTATGTGCATACCATAAAGGGGTGGCAATCGGGGTGGTTCTACATCACCGAGCCGCGCAACACCAACTAGGTGGCGGCCCCCAAATTTTGATCCGGAATCCCCACGCGGCTCACCTTCTGGAAAGAGAAGGGCCTGTCCTGGGGTTCTTCGGTAGAGCTGACCGGACTCCAGACCTGTATCAGGAACATGGTGAGCTAGAAAATCAAGCTCGTTAACATGGTCGAGGTCATGCTCTTTCGCCGGATCCTCCCGTGCCAACGACGGGCATTCAATTTGTGGGAGTTCGACCCAGCCAAGCACCAGACGCTACGAGAGATCTACGATACGACGCACAAGGATGTCTAGAGGGTGCTGTTCAAGGGCGCCGAGGTACCTCCTTCCGTCACTGAGGACCGCGGACTCGGCGCAAAGCGCCGTGCCAATCCGGTAAGTTTTAAATCTCACAGGGTATTTATTTGCCCCAGTTTAAATCATGTGCAGGATCTAAGCTTCCATGTCATTAACAGGACTGGACAAAGACAGCGGAGCAGCTTGATTGCCCAACCCCCATGCCTGAAGATCCTGTAGATGCTCTCCTAACGGAGATGCTGGCTCCGGCACCTTACGAGGTGCCTGTGAAGAAGACCAAGAAGAAGGCCACGGGGACCCGAAAGGGTCTCCGGCGCAAGGTTTTATCGAACTCATCGTCCGATGACTCCGACGCGCACTCCTCCCATGAAAATGAGGAGGAGGAGGAGGAGGAAAGTTCTCCCCCCCAGCCGGGGGAGACAAGAAAAGGAAGGCCGACCCAATCGGGGAGGCCGAAGGGTCCAAGAAGGGAAGGACCCTCCATCCGGACTGCTCCATGACGGCCGCCCACAACGACGACGACTGGTTCCCCAGGGACAAACCCCTGGCGAAGTCGTAAGTATCTGGATACCATAGTAATTCATGGTATGTTTTATTGCACTGCTTCTCCTTACGCCGAATATGATTATGTAGCCCGTCCCTAGCCCGTATCGACGTATCTTCGTCGGACGGTTCTTTGGACTCGTCGGATATGAACAGCGATTCACATCCGAACGCCTCCACCCCTTGCCCTACGGACAACATTGAGGTGTAGTCTCAAAAGGCACCGAGCCAAGGTGAAGTAGTCCTGGGGGCGCCTCGAGGCGAGCTTCCGGACCCTGGGCGCAAAGGGAGCAAAATTCCCACGGTCTCCATGTTCGGCCCCCAGCCGAACACTGCGCCGGAACCTTCGGTGGTTCCGGACTGCAGCAGGCGACCCCCCGTTATGAGGGGCAAGCCGCCCGTGCCGGTGGCCTCTGTCCATCCAGAGGCACCGGACAACTTGCTGGAAGCGCTTCGCGGCGCTTCCATCAATGAAGAGCACCGCACTATCATAAGTGCGGTGATCGAGAAAGTTAAGTCCGCCAAAAACGGACTAACCGAAGCTTGTGCCAGCCTCCTAACAGGCTTTGAGGTAAGCAATGAAAATATAGGAAAAATATTGCCGCATAGACATTAGCCCCTGATGCTCTGTTTGGCGTTCACGAAGAAAGGCCGAATAGAGGATCAAATGATAACTCAGGAGTCTAATCAGAATATGTCTATGTGTATGTGCAGGCTTCACTGCTGGCCACTGCCGCACGTACTGCGGAGGTCTCTGCACTGAAGCAGGACCTGGAGCGGTCCGAGGACGAGCTCGGCCTTACCAAGAGGCAGCTTGAGGAGAGCAAAGGTAAGCAATACCTTTGTCTGTATATTTAAAAAGAAGTTCAGGTGTAAAGTAATAGGATCATCATGAATTTGCCAGGGGCCACGACCGAAGTGGCAACCCTGAAGAAGGCACTGTACGAGGCCGAAGACAAAGCGGCCAAGGAGCGCATTGAGCGGGAAAAGCAAGAAGCCCAAGTAGGTGAGGTGCAGCAAGAGCTCGAGGCTCTCGCCATAAATCATGAGTCCTTGGAGCTTGACTCTAAGACGTTAGAGTCCGAGCTTGCGAAGGCGCTTGAGAACGCCCGGAGCGCCAAGGCTGAAGCCCACAAGGCCCTCCAGGAGATTGATGCGATGAAGAAGATAGCAACGGGTAAGGCATTCATTATGCAAAGCAAGCATGTGAACGAAACTTTCCTTTTACTTACCCGACTTCAGAGCTCTCCAGGAGCATTCGCAGATCTTTCACGCAGTGTACTAGATGCCACGGAGTTTTACCGAGCTGAGGAGGGGAGCTCGACGGAAAATTTGTTCTGGTCTCAGTATACTAGGACCGAACACCCAATGCCCTTGAGCGACTAGCTGAAGCAATTGGTCGAGCTTCACAAGGCGGCCGAACAGGCCATGAAGGGCCTTATAGTCCGGATGTGGCCTGGCGAGCCCCTGCCCGGCAGCTACTTCGATCTGGTGAGGCGGCTTGTGGATGCCTGCCCACGGCTTGAAGTCATAAAGCGGTCTGTCTGCATCGAGGGTGTGCGCAGGGCTTTTGCCCGGGCGAAGGTGCACTGGGCGAAGCTGGACGCTGTGAATCTGGTGAAGGAGGGGCCGCCGGAGGGCAAGGAGCATCGCTGCCCGGAAATGTATTATGAGAGTGTCCTGAAGGGTTCCCGCCTTGTGGCGGATTAATGTGCCAGGGATGTAATTTTTGAATAAACATGCTCATGTGGTCCTGTAATGTGAAACGAGTTCATTTGCGCTAGGCAACACTTTTTTAATTTAAAATATTACCTTCTGTGCGGCCGTTTATAAAATCCGAGAGTTGGCCAGTCGTCGGCTTCTGCCCCCATGTAACTAGTACTGGGGTGTTCGGGATAAACCTGAGCACTCTTTATCCCAATTTTGGGTCCTTCGAGGGAGGTGTTCAGCGCAACGAACTAGGCAATCGGACTATAAGGCTTTATAACTCTCACTTAGCCATAGAAGTCTACAATTTTAAATTTTGGCGAAGCCCCTAGTATTCGGAAGGCCGAATTTGGGGCGCTGTACACGCCTAAGTCGGGCAAGGCCGACTCCTCGCCCGAAGCGGAAAAAGTCTTGAAGGAGATGAGACCTCGCGAAGAGCGACCAGATCTCGCCTTATCATGACAATCAGTTTTCGGCTTTCTCTACTGAGGTGCTCGTCCGGAAGAACCGGGAGACAATCACAGTAGTTCTCCCACCGCTACCTTAGCCGATATAACAGACCGTAAGATACCAAAGCATGGGAGCTAGGAAAACCCAACTATTGACCCAAGACATGATTTAGAGCTGATGCATATAATGCTATAAGTTCGGGGTGCCGCACTTTCGAAAGTGTTCGGACTTCTCGTGCCGTATTATGGGGTAAACGAAAGCCCCTGGCGTACTGACCGTACCCGAATGTACGGGTGCAGATTGTCGTAAATGAACATATAAGAAAAAGGGGATGAATAATGCAATAATAGACTAATGCTATGCATTGTTATTTAAATAATACATCGAAGCGTACTGGTACAAGTAGTGCAATAAGAAGAAAGTATGACTATTTAACATGTCCAATCCAAGGGCAAGCTGCGTATGGATAGTAGAAAGCGGGTATATCGATTATTATTAGAGACCACCTGAGGGTTCCCGTGTACATCTTAGCTTCTTGCCTCCTTGGTTGTTCCTTCCCGTAATGTATCCGGCAATCGTACTACCGGAAAGGGCTTCTGGAGAGTTAGATCCTGAAAGAGAAAAAATGATAAAGGTATACAGCCCCTGAGGCGGTTAAGCCGCATTCCGGGACGTTCCCTGATCGTGCCCCCGCCTATGTCCATGGTATTTTTAGTGCATAATTATGTACACGTGGCACGGATTTCGTCACTTGACTGGGACTGGGACGGGGGCCGAATTGCTAGGCGAGCTCTGAACGTGCCAGGTGATCCTGTTGCAGTTTACTCCGGACTCGCTTGAAGGTGTCCGGGGGCTGTATCGCCGAATTAGTGGTTTGCCTTAAAAGGCTGCTTTGTGCTTCTGTTGCGAGGGCTGTAGTGTGCTCTTCCATGTGGAGCGAGCGTTTTGTGTTTCCATTCACTGTTATGACCCCCCTAGGTCCTGACATTTTGAGCATGAGGTATGCGTAATGCGGTACCGCATGGAATTTTGTAAATGCGGTTCGCCCGAGCAGTGTGTGATAACCACTGCGAAACGGGACGATATCGAAGATTAACTCCTCAGTTTGGAAGTTGTGTGGAGATCCGAAGACCACTTCCAGTGTGATTGAGCCCGTGCAATGGGCCTCTACACCTGGGATGACGCCCTTAAAGGTGGTTTTTGTGGGTTTGATCCTCGAGGGATCTATACCCATTTTTTGCACTATATCCTGATAAAGCAGGTTTAGGCTGCTGCCGCCGTCCATAAGGACTCGAGTGAGGTGAAATCCGTCGATGATGGGGTCTAGGACCAGTGCGGTGGATCCGCCATGATGGATACTAGTGGGGCGGTCCCTACGATCAAATGTGATCGGACAAGCGGACCATGGGTTGAACTTTGGGGCGACGGGCTCCATGGCATAGACGTCCCTTAGTGCGTTCTTCCGTTCCCTCTTGGGAATGTGGGTTGCATATATCATGTTCACCATCTTCACTTGTGGGGGGAACCCCTTCTGTCCTCCCGTGTTCGGCGGCCGGGGCTCCTCCTCGTCATCACTATGCATCCCCTTGTCCTTGTTTTAGGCATTTAACTTGCCGGCCTACTTGAACACCCAGCATTCTTTGTTGGTGTGATCGGCTGGCTAGTCGGGGGTGACGTGGATTTGACATGAGCGATCCAGTATGCGATCCAAACTGGACGGAGCCAGAGTACTTCTTTTGAATGGCTTTGTCCGCTGACCGGATCTAGAGCCTCTGAATCCGGGATTGACTGCCGTATCATCGATGTTATCACCGTTGTTGCGGCGCTTTGGTCTGTTACGACGTGGTCTTCCGTTGGCATCTTTGGTATCCGAAGTGCACGGATTCCTTGATGTGTTGTTGCTGCGAGCCAGCCAGCTATCCTCACCTACGCAATAGCGGGTCATGAGTGTCGTAAGGGCTGCCATAGACTTCGGCTTCTCCTGGCCGAGGTGGTGGGCAAGCCACTCGTCATGGATGTTATGCTTGAATGCCGCTAGGGCCTCTAC
Organism: Triticum urartu; assembly: GCF_003073215.2. Lineage (NCBI taxonomy): Eukaryota > Viridiplantae > Streptophyta > Magnoliopsida > Poales > Poaceae > Triticum > Triticum urartu. The sequence continues at coordinate 296,186,499 of NC_053023.1, read as the reverse complement.
ATCCGGACAGTCGACAATTTGGTTTTTATTAGTTAGGAACCGTGTCCAGAAATGCCTAGCCGATTCGCCTGGATGCTGAGTTATATGGCTCAAGTCATCAGCATCCGGTGGTCGCACATAAGTGCCCTAGAAGTTGTCAAGGAATGCGTCTTCCAAATCCTCCCAACTACCGACGGAGTCTGCTGGCAAGCTATTCAGCCAATGCCGAGCTGGTCCTTTGAGTTTTAGTGGGAGGTATTTGATGGTATGTAGATTATCACCGTGAGCCATGTGGATGTGAAGGAGGAAATCCTCAATCCATACAGCGGGATCTGTTGTACCATCAGTGAAACATAGGGGGTGTGCTCGCCTCTGTGCCGGGCGATATCACGACGCAGTTCATATGAGTCTTGTCTACTGTATTCGGCCCGGCCAGATTTACCTTCAGTATATCCGGCGCGATGGTCATCGTCCCGCGTTGGCGCACGCCCCCGTGACCCGTATATTGACCTTGCAAGTTTTGCCCTGCTGTCCAATACGTCTCGCAGGTCCCGTGTGTTGCCCCGGGCCTTGGTATTTTTGATTGAGTGGCGGCGGGGTGCAGGCTGAACTTTAGGCTGAAACGCCTCTCTAGCACGGCCACGTGGTGGACAGTCAGCCACATCATACACTAGTGATGGAGGTTTCAATGCTTCTTCCTCGAGGGGAGGTAGCAACCTGCGTTTTGGGTAACTCTTGGAGGGGCGCTCGAGTTCGTTTTCCTCGGCCGCAAGGACTTCAGTCCATCTTTCTGCTAGCAAGTCTTGATCAACTTGAAGCTGTTGTTGCTTTTTCTTTAGGCTATTTTTTGTGGCCATAAGCCGGCGCTTGAAGCGTTCCTGCTCGACGGGATCCTCAGGAACGATAAATTCTTCGTTGCCGAGGCTCACCTCGTCTTCGGAGAGAGGCATGTAATAGTCCTCCTCCGGCTCTCCATCTGTTTCCTGCTTTGGAGGGCTAGCTTGTTCATCCCCCGCTCTACATTGTGCTGGAGGGGATTGTGGTTGTCTTCGGCACTATTCGGAGTGTTATTGTCTCTTGTGCCGGTATCACTGCTTTTGTTGTGGCAGGACTTAGAGCGGCGCCGCTGATGTCGGCGCTTGGGTTGCTTCTCGGAGGGGTCATCCTCCGCTGTCTCGTCGGCATTGCCTTCTTTGGGGGTGTCCACCATGTATATATCATATAATGAGGTGGTGGTCGAGCGCCCTGTGGGCGGTGGTTCCTGTTCGTCTCCTGCATCGTCGTCCATACCGTCGATGTCTTCGGAGTCGAAGTCGAGCATGTCGGTTAAATCGTCGACAGTGGCTACTAAATGGGTGGTAGGTGGGCAGCGAATTTCTTCGTCGTCCGCATCCCATTCTTGCAGGACATAGTTCGGCCAAGGTTCTCCTGACAAGGAGAGAGACCTTAATGAATTTAGCACATCGCCGAAAGGTGAGTGCTGAAAGATATCCGCGGAGGTGAACTCCGTGATCGGTGCCCAGTCGGATTCGGTAGGCACAGATGCAGGCGGCTCGGAGTCCGTGGCCGGAGACGAATCCAGTGGTTCGGCGACATGGCTCTCGTAAGGGGTGAAGTCAGTATCCGGCTCCATCGCCACTGAGAGTGCAGCCTCCATGGCGGGGTCTGTCCCTCCGTCCTCGGATGGTGCAATTTGCTCCGGATTGAAGGCCGGGGTAGTTGCAGATGCGATCTCCCGAACACTGTCCGACGGCAGAGTTACGTCATGCTCATCGTGATTGTGCGACGGATCTGACATGGGCTCGAATCAGTCGAAGATCAAGTCTCCGCGGATGTCGGCCGTGTAGTTTAGGTTTCCGAACCTGACCTGATGGCCAGGGGCGTAGCTCTTGATCTGCTCCAGATGGCCAAGCGAATTGGCCCATAGTGCGAAGCTGCCGAATACAAAGATCTGTCCGGGGAGGAAAACCTCACCCTAGACCGCATCGTTACCAACGATCGAAGGAGCCATGAAGCCTTTTGGTGACGACACAGTGGAACTCTCAATGAAAGTACCAATGTCTGTGTCCAAACCGACGGATCTCGGGTAGGGGGTCCCAAACTGTGCGTCTAAGGCGGATGGTAACAGGAGGCAGGGGACATGATGTTTACCCATGTTCGGGCCCTCTTGATGGAAGTAATACCCTACGTCCTGCTTGATTGTTCTCGATGATATGAGTATTACAAGAGTTGATCTACCACGAGATCGTAGAGGCTAAACCCTAGAAGCCAGCCTATGGTATGATTGTATCTTGTCCTACGGACTAAACCCTCCGGTTTATACAGACACAGGAGGGGGCTAGGGTTACACAGAGTGGGTTACAAGGGAGGAGATCTACATATCCATATTGCCAAGCTTGCCTTCTACGCTAAGGAAAGTCCCATCCGGACACGGGACAAAGTCTTCAATCTTGTATCTTCATAGTCCAACAGTCCGGCCAAAGGATATAGTCCGGCTGTCCAGAGACCCCCTAATCCAGGACTCCCTCACACATCAATATCATGGTCGTACATGGGGAGCATATTGTGCACATAAGTATGAGGATCATGCAATGGATTGGATGGATCAAAATCTCATAAATGTATGAGGAAACTATGGGGGTCTCCTCATGAACAATATTGGAAACGTCATATGGAGAAAATGGATAACATCCAAAATAATGCATATCTGAAGCTAGGTGGTCATGGCATGGCATATGAGATAAATGATGCAAAGGGAGCATATCAATATCATCATAAGAAACATAAATGCCAATAACCATGGGCTTGTCATCTATGCCATAAGTGAAAATTGGGTTAATTGTAATGGCGTATGCATAGTCACTATGAAGAGATTGCAAATATGACATATTGTTGATCTCAGGCATAGCATATGACAAGTCAAGCGGCTTGTCAAACATGATGTGACCTATAGAATTGTCACAACAAATCCTATGTAACATGGCATCACAACTAATAGACTCCACATGGCAATCATCAAACTCATCATAAATGGGTAAATCATCGCATGGGGAAATCATACTAGCATGAAGCATGGAAATAGGTTGATCAACATCATGCAAGCAATCAATGTCATGATTGTCCACTAGTGGGACAAGAGCATCACCTTCACTTATGTTACTTTTGTCATTCCACTCATGTGGTGTAGGTGAGGTGGCAAAGACCAAATAATGGTCATCTTCATCTTGATGGAACCATGTGGGGGTGCATCATATTCTTCCATGTCCATCGTCTTGTCCAAAGGTAGGACGTAGTCGTCGAGAATTGGCGCGTCATCATATATGGGACCTAGCACCAAATGAGAAGACACAATAGAGGTAGAGGTCAAGTCGTTAGTGTTGAAAATGGCCTCACATGACCTATCAACTATCTCACTCTCTCTATGTGGTGGTTCACTCACTCCCTCAAGGAAGGTGCACTCAATGTCACATATGGTGGGGTCACTCATCTCACTCAAGTGGTGGGGGTTGTGGCTCTCCTCACATGGGAATTGTGGCAACACATCATATATCGTGCTAGTGGTGAAGTCACTCTCACTCTCAATATGGTGGCAAAAGTCACTCAAGTCATCATACATCGTCGTGGTCGAAGGGAAAATCCCATGCTCAGCCATCTAATCGCCATCGCCGTGGATGAAAGCCCAAGATGGCACATCATCACTCTCGCCTCCTAAGATGGGAGCATCATCCTTGCTCGTCACAGTGTCGCTCGCCTCCAAAGCTTGGTCCTTGATGGTCTCCGTAGTCGTAGTCGTCACCGCACCACCTTGAAAAAGAGTCGAAGTAGACTCGGCATCATCAATGCCACAAAGAGGGATCATGGTGTAGTCGAACTAGGGAGCATTGTCTTGGAGCTCATCGGTCTTGGACGTCATGGTGGTACTAGCCTCATGCTTGTTCTCATGGAGCTTGGTCGTCGCGAAGTGAGCTTGGGGTGGAGAAGCTTTGGACTTCATGAGTACTTGTTCTGCCTTGAGAGCACCAATGTAGTTGTCGTCGAGGGACTTGTAGTTCTCGAGGAAGATCATCCTGGAGATGTTGTTGTGCAATCCCATCATGAAGTGGAACTTCATCAAAATGGGGTTGTCCATGCCGGCTCGTCGCCAGGCCCTTTTCATCTCCTTGAAGTACTCATTGATGGACTTGGATCCTTGGATCGTGTTCTCCAATTGGCATTGAAGTTGTTCCGTGTAGGTTGGAGGCACGAACGCTCACCGCAAAGATCTCTTCGTCTTGGGCCAATTCATGCGTAGCTCTCCGAAGGTGTGTGAAGCCACCATGTGGACGCGTAGTCGTGGAAGTTCATTGTGGCGCACTTCACTTGATCTTCGGGAGGAACTTGGTGTAGCTTGAGGTAGTCGTCCATTAGGTGCTCCCACTCAAGATACTCCTCGGGTTCTTGAGTTCCATACAAAGGAATTTCATGGTCGATGTCAAGGTCGTAGTAGCTCGTGGAAGTCGCGGACTTGAGCTTGGGGAGCTTTTCTTGAGCGTAGTCTTGAGGTGCTTGTTGGCGAATATGCCGTATATCCGAAGGCGAAGATGCCTTGAAGTCGCTTGGCGAAGATGCCAAGGGGGATGGTGAAGTCGTTGAGAGGTTGTTGGTGTTGATCTCTTGACCTTCACGTTCGTGGTGGTGATGGTGTCGATGCTGATGTGACCTTGCCGGAGATGGTAGCTTGGAAGCATGTGTACTTGAGTGTATTTTCGAAGATGAGGAATATCGCTTGTAGGACTTGATGAGGGCCTTGATCTCTTCCATTTGAGCTTGCATCTTGGCATCGGTGTAGTTTTTCATGGCATCAAACTCGTCGTTGTTATTGTAGACCGAAGGTGAAATGCCTTGCCTATCCATCACAAAAACATTTGGGGCTATTTTGGGGGGGGGTTCAAATTTAGGACGAAATCAACAAAATTAGGCTAGAAAACAAAGAAGGGAGGCTCCGAAATTGTGATCAACATGGCTCTGATACCAAGATGATGTAGGGTAGGAACCCTAGGGGCCGATCTTTCACGAAAGGAGCGGATCCCACAAAGAACAGGAAGAACCCAAGGGGAAATATGAGTGGTAACATGAGAGAATCACTCAAACCAACAAGAACGATCACAGATGTCCTAGATCCTCGAAACACAAAGAGATACACGATCCAAAGTCAACAACGAACAATACAAGAGGTAAATGGTCTTCCGTGAGGAGGTCTTGAAGTTCTTCTCCGCAAGGAGGTCTTGAATCCTAAGGGATCTTCTCCATAGAGGCCGCGGTCTCTCTCGTGGAGTAGATCCGATGTGGATGAGCAATGCTCTATCTCTAAATATGAGCTAAACCAATGCTAACCCTAACTAGGAGGAGGGGGAGTAGTATATATAGTCTAAGCCATGAAGCGGTAAGTGGGAAAGAGGGATACATGGGCCTTTGGCCCGACTCTGCGCGCAGGAAGGCGCCGGATGTCCGGGATGGGGGTCGGATGTCCAGCTATTCGTGAGACGCTGGATGTCCGGGGCACTGGCCAGATGTCCGGCCTGGCGGTGGCCAAAACTGTTCTTCTCTGGATAGGCGTCACAGGATTTCCGGGGTTGGTCGCCGGATGTCCGGGCGTTGCTGAGGCGCCGGATGTTCGGGCTGGCGCCGGTTGTCCGGCCGCTGAAGCTCTTGGCCTTCTGTTGGTGCAGCTCCTAGGTGGCTGCACAGGCACCGGATGTCCGGCTTGGGGCCCGGATGTCCGGACGCTATAGCGTTAGCAGCTCCTTCTTCTTCCGTCGTCACTTCCAGGCTTCCCTCGCGGATGGTGTAGTTGTTCCTTGGCGCTTGCACTCCTCATCGTCATCCATGAAGCTTCGACAATACCTATGCATGCACATGGGAGAAGTGTCAAGTAGTATACCATCCTCGAAGGGGTCAAGTGAGCACGTGTAAAGGAGATGATTCACCTTGGTGTGTGTGAAGTAGATATCGCACGTGTCACTCGTCGAACGAACTCTTGACATGGTGATGTCCATAGGATACTCCACATCATATGAGCAAAATAGCATCAATAGCATGAGGCACATGATAAACATGGAAATAGCAACAATGATCTCCACAAAGCATGCAAATACACATATGAGTAGTAAAATGGTGAATCATGGGTAAATGCAAGCAAGGGTCACAATTGCATGGAAAAGGCATAGAAACAAACATAACATGCAAAGTGAAAATGCTAGAATGGGCATAAGGTAACAAGTGATATATAGCCCATGGCCGTGTGAGAGCCAAGTAAAATAGATGCGCGTAGTCATTGCGCGAAGAAAATGGTGGGAAGGACAATCCACGGGATCTCAAGTCATCATTGCTCACAAGAGCTCATTTTGTCAACTCTTGGGATTGAGAGGTTGACGAGTATACATGAGTACGTACACAAAACAAAGACAAAGGAAAAATTGTGTGTGCATGGTATATGTATACATCATCCATCATGATGCACATGTGTTTGTGTTGGTTAGCACAAAATATCCAATGCTCAAATAAATGAGATGCGTGATATATAAACATGTCATCCATCATGATAGGTTTGTTGTTATGTATAGCATAATGGAGACTCAAGTCATGTAATGCATCATGGGAAATATCTAGAGCATTGTTATGCGTGGAATGCATATGGTGCAAGAAATTATGAGAGTCATGCAAAGTATAGAATGCATCAAAATCTCCTAATATGTATGAGGAAACTATGGGCATCTCCTCATGATCATTTGTGGAAACATCACACGGAGAATATTGACAACATCCAAAACAATGCATATTTGTAACATTGTGATCATGGCATGGCATAGTGGATGAATTGCGCAAATCATGTAAAGGAAGCACGACAATATCATCACATGAAAAACAAAAGCCAATGACCATCATCTTATCATCTATGCCATAAGTGAAAATGGGATTTATTTTAATGGTACATGCATAGTTACTATGTTGAGATTGAAATGATGCAATATGGGAGATCTCACTCATAGCATATGACAAGTTTAATGGATTGTCAAACATGATGTGACCAAAAGAGTTTTCACATGATATCCTATGGAGCATAACATCACAACTAGGCAACTCAACATGCTCGTCATCATATTCATCATAAATAGGTAAGTCATGGCATGAGGAAGTCGCACTAGCATGAAGCATGGGAATAGGTGTGTCAACATCATGCAAGAAATCATTCGTAAAATAGTCCACTAGTGGGACAAGAGAAGCACCATCACCTATGTTACCTTTGGAGCATCACTGATGTGTTATAGGTGAGGTGTCGAAGACCAAGTCATGGTCATCTTCATCTTGATGGAACCATGTGGGGGTGCATCTCCTTCCACCATGGCCATCGTTGTCTCCGTTGGAGGTATGGACTCGTCAAGGATAGGCGTGTCATCATGTAGGAGACCTAGAACCAAAGAATAAAACACATTAGCAGTAGAGGTTAAGTCATTAGCAATCAAAGTGGCCTCACATGCCGTCTCAACTACCTCACTCACTAAGTGTTGTGGCTCACTCACTCCCTCTTCGATGCTCTCACTTATATGGTTGGTGGAGTCACTGAAATGGCTGTCAACCTCACATAGGATGTGTGGCATCCTCTCAAGTGTGGGGCTAGTGGTGGCCATACTCATCCTCTCATAGGAAATGCTCTCAATGTCACGTATGGTGGAGTCTCTCATGTCACTCATGTGGTGGTGGCTCTCCTCACATGGCAATTGGGGCATCTCGTCATGTGTGGGTGTCGGAGAGATGTAGGTGCAAATGTCTCCATGCTCAATCATTTCGTGGTCGTAGCCGTGGATGAAGGCCAAAGATGGCACATCATCACTCTCCTCTAAGACCAAAGATAAGGTCTCATGTGCGGTCTCGTAGCTTGACTCCGAGAATGAGTCCTTTGGGGGCGCCGTCTTCATGTAGTTTAAGAGGTTCATGCTTGTCGCCATGGTCGAAGGGGATGGCCCTAGCTCGACCTTCTTGTCATCGTCTTGTTGTAGGAGGCCCATATGATGTGGCACCTCGTAGCTCATCTCCATGACCGAAGGGAATTTCCCATACTCGGCCATCTTTCTTGAGGGGCTTCCGAAGATGGAAGTGTCACCCTCGCTCGCAGGTGGTCGCCTTGTAGTTGAAGATATTGATGTAGGCGAACTCATGGGTAGTAGGCAAAGATGTCGTACGTCCGAAGGCGAAGATGCCTTGATAAAACTTGTCGAAGATGCCGAAGTGGCCGGTGTAGTCGTAGCTCCGTTTTAGTGGTGCTCGTCTCGCGGTCTTCTCTTGTGCTCATGATGTTTGGACTTGGCGTGAAGTAGGGCTTGTTGGGACTTGTAAGTTTGCGCTTGACGAGCATCTTCATGATGATGGTGTCGTTGTCGTGCTTGAGCTCGATGGCGTTCATCGTCGTCGTGCACATGATGCTTGGAGGTGACTTGCCCTTCGTGACGATGTGGATCACGAACGTGATGATGGTCGCAATGGAGATGTGGACTTGGACGACTTGAACTTGCATCGTTTGGGCACTCCAAAGATGATTGACTTGCTCGCCGTCTCCTTGAGGATGATGAAGGGGAAGAACGGTGATGCAGAGCATCCCAAGGTCATCCCCATGGACCAACCATCGTCTCTCCTAGTGCCTAGCGGACCCATGACACGAGCACGTGCATGAGCTCTCGAAACCGAGGTGAACTCACTCCTCTCCGAACTACCAGTTTCTATGCATGAGACCTGGCTACTACCTCAAGCAGAAACCCTATGTGTGATCAGGCACTTGGAGGAAAGCCACAGACAAGATGGTGAGGATGCCAAGCTCAATGGACAAGAAGAAGGACAGGTCGAAGCTCCCAGACTCCAGACGACCGGCGAACCCCGGACGTCCGACGATCTCCAGGCACCGGACGTCCGACCTTCTCCGGACGACCGGCACACCCACACCCTAGCCAAAACTACGGATTTCCGAAGCCCTCTGGACGATCGACGCCCCGGATGCCCGACCCCGACTGGACGTCCAACCGAAGACTACCCGAGCCGAATCTACGGTCGTCCAACAAGCACCGGACGTCCAGACCCTCGCGAGTCTCCCGACGACCGGCAACTCCCGGATGTCTGACGCCTGTGTGCTGTTTGTGTGTTGGGCTGCAGCCCATGTACCCCTTCGCCCACCAAGACTATATATACTCTTCTCCTACCTACGTTTTAGGGTTAGCAAACGATTAGCTCATATTTTGTGTGAGAGCTTCGCTCATCCACTTGGTTACCTTCTCCATGGAGATAGAGCCTCCTTGGAGAAGATCCCCCAAGCGGATTCAAGTCCCCTTTACGGGAAGAATCTCAAGACCTCCTCGTGGAGAAGATCGTGATACTTGTATCGTCCCTAGTTGTCCGTGGACCATGTGATCTCTTATGTACTCGAGGATCTAGCATATGTGTAACTATTTCTTGTTGGTTTAGTGATTCTCTCGTGTTTCCCCTCGTATTCTTCGTGTTCATCGCGGGATCCGCTCCTTTCGTGAAAGATCGGCCCCCTAGGGTTTCCACTCTACATCATCTTGGTATCTAGAGCCACGTTGATCACGATTTCGGAGCCTCCCCGTTATGTTTCTAGCGTTGTTTTTGTTGATTTTGTCCCTAATTCGAAAATTTCCCACAAAATAGCCCCAATTGTTTTTTGTGATTTGTTGGTGTGTTGAAATTTTGTTGGATTTGATCTGTGGATTTGCTTTGCCTTGAGTGGATCTAGCTTTCCCCCTTGTCTCCACCTTTTCCATCCATGAAATCGCCTGGATTCGACGAATTTTGACCTCTCCACCACGTCCACGAGTTGTTCATCCCGTTCCCGAAAATCGCCCAGGCACTAGACATTCGACCGCCTCCCGATGTCCGATGACCGGACGACCGTAAAGCACCGGACGTGCGGTGTTCCCTGACGAAACTGAATTTTCTTCAGTTTAGTCACCACCACTGCCCCGCTTCCGCATATGCACTCCCACCACCTTTACACCATCACCACTTCCACATACCACCACCATTGCTTACCCGTTTCGCACTCCGACATGTGTTGCCACTTCGAGCTTTGAGAATTTGAGTTGAGGTTCCGTGTTCTATTCTATTTAGGCTATTTAGGTACGTTCGACATCAACATCATGGCCGCTCATCTTCGCCATAGACGCGTCATCAACAACGACCACCTTGACCACATCTTGGTATTCATGCCACCATTTTGACACCATACCGTAAGCAAGAAGCGGTAACATCATCTTGGTCTTGGATACATCATTCTCGCCATTACCTTAATAGCCATCATAGCCTTACTCCTTTGCGTTGCTTACCCATCGAGACTAGCCTTTGATTCTTGCCGGCAACGTGACTTGTGCACATTAGTGATCATACTTCCCATAGCATACATACATCATTGGTGCATATCTTGGTATCATCTCTTGTGTCACAAGGTTGTCATCGCATACACAATTGCTATCTCGGTTCGTGAAGCATTGCATGAGAAAAGAGCTCAAACAACAAAGAGACAAGCAAGCTTTTAAGCAAAAGGGAAAGATAAGCAAAGAGCTTATAAGCAAGAACCATAGCATCATACAACATTAAGATTGTCATACTAGATCATCTTGGATCATATCATCGAAACACCATACATAGAGCATACTTGGGATAGAAGTCATTGCATTTTTGCTTAGTAGGTTGTGCACAAGTCTTCGTATCCGCCTATTGTGCAATCATACTAGCGTCTCTCTAGTGTTGTGCAACAAGAGCATTTTTGTGGATTCCACATTTTGGCTCATCCTTGGTTGCACAACCCCACTTATCTCTTTGCGTGTCTGTTTCCGTGTACCTTACATTCCTTGGTATACTTGTTGCATTGCAAACTTGCGAATCTTTTCCAACATTATTGAATCTCACTAACAATTGCATCAAATTTTATGCCACCATCCTAACCAAGCTCCACCATAAGCTTTTACGTGTGTAGGTGTGAGAAACCGACAAGAATTGGAACCAATTGTGCTATTTCCTTGTTCCACATTGGAGTGATCATTGATCCACCTTCAACTTTGGTCAAGGTACATTTTGTATATGTTCTTCTCTTTCTCCCACTCACATATTTCTCTTGGAATGATGGATAGGCCAAGTACTTCTACCAACCCACTCTTCATCGGGAAAGACGATGACATGAACTCCTACGTCACCAAGAGCCACCTCTTTGGTGCACAATGTGCTTTGCATCAAGAGCAACAAGCAATGAGTGAACGCATTGACAACCTCGCCACCGACTTGCGACTCTCCGAGCAACATACAAGGGATTACTTCGACCACAAGCTTGACGATCACAAGCAAGAGAACGATGCAAGAATGGACGAGATTCATGCTTTGTTGCTCAACCGCTCTTCTTCCATTTCGTCCTCATCAAGACGGAGCCGCTCAAGTCGACACTCCGACTCCACCCTCTCAGGCTCAAGTACACCGACATCGAACACTCTTCGACGTGCCGCGTGCAACGATCGTCAAGAAAGCCTCAATCCTCTACAAGACACTGACTCTCAAGAGCACCGACACCGTCAAAACCAAGCTGCCTTTGCGTAAGCACCAGAACGGCAATGACAACGCCAACATGAAGAGGAAGAGCGAGCGCGTCTACACCAAGATGCACAAGATGCCGAGGAACAACGCCAAGAACAACAACTCTGTGAAGCTCAGGAACTTGAGACGCAACGTGCCCTTTCAGATTCAAGTCACGCCGTCGCCACACGCGACCGCCATCGGCGTGAACAAGAAGAAGCACTTCGTGAAGAAGTTCAAGAGAGGATTTACCAATCACGTGCGCATTGTCAAGTTCCGTAAGTTCATCCTCGAGCTCGACAGGCCCCTCCACAAGCTCCTCAAGAACCCCAAATTCACCAAGAGCATGAAGACAATGGAAATCCTCCACAGCAAGAGCAACACGAGGTTGACAACCCTCCTCACCAAGAGCAACACGAGTTTGCCAATCCTCAACAACATGGGCATCATCATCCCCGACACCAACACAATGAAGAGCAACGCTACGGCTAGCTAAAGTTCAAAATGCCCAAGTTCAATGGAAGCAACGATCCCGAAGATTACCTTTCATGGGCATTGAAGGTCGACAAAATCTTCCGCTTGCACAACTATGACGAAGAGAAAAAGACCGCGATGGAATCCCTTGAGTTCCAAGACTATGTCCTCATTTGGTGGGAACAAGTTATTGATGGCCGTGAGGCAAGAGGTGAACCACCCATCACTACTTGGGCGCAAATGAAGGATGTCATGAGAGCATGCTTCGTGCCTACATAGTACAACTGCGACCTCTTCAAGAAACTCCAACTACTCAAGCAAGGAACCAAGAGCGTTGAAGAGTACTACAAGGATATGGAGATTGAAATTATACGATCCAACATCACAGAAGATGATGAGCAAACTATGGCACGTTTCTTGAATGGACTCAACCATCCTATCAAGAAGATCGCCGACTTCCAACCATACTCGAACCTCATCGAGCTAGTGCATCAAGCTACAAAAGTGGAACGTCAAGTACAAGACGATTACAAGTATGCCAAGTTCTCATCCAAGTCATACGGCTTCTCCAACACCCAAGCATACTTGTGAGCTTGGGTATTGAAGGTCGACAAAATCTTCCGTTTGCACAACTATGACGAAGAGAAAAAGACCGCGATGGAATCCCTTGAGTTCCAAGACTATGTCCTCATTTGGTGGGAACAAGTTATCGATGGCCGTGAGGCAAGAGGTGAACCACCCATCACTACTTGGGCGCAAATGAAGGATGTCATGAGAGCATGCTTCGTGCCTACATAGTACAACTGCGACCTCATCAAGAAACTCCAACTACTCAAGCAAGGAACCAAGAGCGTTGAAGAGTACTACAAGGATATGGAGATTGAAATTATACGAGCCAACATCACAGAAGATGATGAGCAAACTATGGCACATTTCTTGAATGGACTCAACCATCCTATCAAGAAGATCGCCGACTTCCAACCATACTCGAACCTCATCGAGCTAGTGCATCAAGCTACAAAAGCGGAACGTCAAGTACAAGACAATTACAAGTATGCCAAGTTCTCACCCAAGCATACTTGTAAACATTCCACTATTTTGGAATTCACCTTAACATACTTGCAATTTAATTCTCATGCCCATTCTACCTCAAGTTCTTCCTCAAACTTTCCCAACAATTCTTGTCACTTCTTATCAAGGCTCCTCTAAAACCTCACTAATTCTGGACCTTCCTCACCCACTTTCTATCCAAACCCATTTGAATTAAATTCAAATGAGTGCGGATTTAGTTTGCCAAAACCTCTTCCAACCATTTTTGTTAAATCCTTCATATTTTTCTTGGTCCAAGAAAAATATTCTTGTTGGTCTAATTCTTTTTCTAACTCTCTCTTTCTTTTCTCCAAAGTTTTTTTAAAATAAAAGCCCATTTCAGCTTTCCAGGGTGGCCCCTCTCCTTCTCTCTCTCTCTCTCTCCCTAGTCTTCCTATAGCCCGACCCACCTAATCCCTAGGCCATCTGCACCTGGGCCGCCCAACCTCCCGCACCAGGCCCACCTAACCTTAACCCTAGCCCGATCACTCATCTCTCCCTCGCAGCCTTTTTCTCCCAGTCTCAGTGCTGCCATCACACTCGATCCCCACCTCTCTCGCTCGCAACGCCCCTCCCTCGATCCCCTCATTCTTCCTTGAATTGCTAGGGGGAGGAGTGAGGCCCCGCGCCCGCAGCCGTCGTCCTCCCTGGTCCACAGCTCCGCCACCTCTTCCCCTCTCACCCTCGTCCTCCTACCTTGCCCTCCTTCTCCAACCCGGTCACCTCGAGCTCCTGACCAGCAGGCCTGCGATGCCTCCCCACCGTCCTTCGCGACCCGGACGACCTGCTAGAGCCACCCATCTCCTTGCGCTCGTCTCCCTCTCCTCTGTTGCAGGCTCCCTTCATTGCCTTGCCTCGTCGCCGGCCCTTGCTTTGCCTCATCACACCTCTCTGACCATCGCCCGAGCCTCCCGACCGCAGCTCCCTCGCCCTGCTCGATCTGGGCGCTGGATCCCGAGCGCCTCGACCCGCTACCTGCTTGCCGGAGTAGCAACAGCATCCCCGTGCGTTGCCCGGGCCTCCCCTGCATCCTCCTCACTGCTGAACCGGTCTCCTCTCCTTCCTCCTCGCGCGTGCATGCAACAAGCATCACCAGCAGCACGGCATGCGCCCGCGCGTCGGTTGTCGGATCTCGGCAAGCAGGACCCGCCACCGGGGACCCGAAGGACGAGTAGGGCGCTCTGCCCCCATCTTCAGCAGTGCCTTCGGGGTTGTTTGCCAAGTCCCCGCTCCGATGTACACACATGCAACATTGACGACCGTCATGTACCTATGACCGTAGACCAAGTACCCTTTAGATATGCCAAGTACCATGACTTTGCCTCTTGCTTGACAAGTACCGCACCGAACTCCAAGTACCAGGACGTTGAGGACCCGCCAAGTTCATCTACGTGCGTGTACGACTACACATCCGGAGTGCGTCGAGTACCTCTACGGAAGACCCGAACGTCTACGAACCATGTACGACGACCGTTGCCAAAGACCGTCGAGTGAACATCTACCCATGCCGTCTTTTTTGGACCAAGTTCGATGACGACCTCCGAAGAACTCGGATTCACCAAGTTCCACTACCGTCGCCTTCGGAAACCTCGGATGCGTCAAGTACCTCTTTAAAAACGAACGTGTACCACTACCGGCGAGGACCAATAGTACCACTACTTATACTACCATCGCGGAACGACTACTTCCTCTACTTCCCTCGACGAACTCGAACTGTCCCGTTTGCACACTTTGAAGGTATAACCCGAGACGACGCTCGTGAACGTATGTTGTGTGATGTATGAGATGAACCCCGTGTCTGCACCATGGCCGATTTGATCCTTGCACATTCCTTGTTTCCTTCCCACCGTAATGTGGGACACCCAGTAGTAAGGAGCACCCCACCATCTTTCTCAACACGCTCCCGTCATTTTTCCTTTTGCACCGGTATCTCCATGAGCTACCGGAACCAATATGTTGCCGTGACATCATTTTCGGATTCGTTGTGGTGGCACCCCTTTTGATTCCGCCATGATGACAAATGCCTCTTAACCTGCTCATTAAACATTTTCATAAAATTTCATAAACTTGAACATGTCATCTGCATCATGATAATAACATTTAAAATGTTTGAAATTGTTGTTGCTTTAAATTGCTAAATGCATATGGGGATTTACCAGAATTTTTGTTTGTTGTTCCGGCCTCATTTAAATTGCTTAGATAGTATACTTTTATTATGCTTCACCTCTTGCCATGCTAACCAACATTTAATATTGTTGAGTACTTAAACGGGAGAGAACTAAATAAGTCACGTGGCGTTTCGTCAATATGCAACTCTTTGCATATTGAGCTCCACTTAATTTGTAGTATTGTTCGTGCACTTTTCCATGCCATACCTCGTTAAACCGGACATGCATCATACTTGGTTTTGCATCATGCCATGCTTATGTGATGGTTGTTTACTATGTTGCTTGCTTATCTCGTTAGCTTCGGTGTCATTCCGGAGTTGTGAGGATTCGTTCAACTGCGTCCGTTTGTCTTCTTCATGGACTCGTTCTTCCTCCTTGCGGGATCTCAGGCAAGATGACCATAACCTCGAAATCACTTCTATCTTTGCTTGCTAGTTGTTCTCTCTATTGCTATGTCGCGCTATGTACCACTTGCTATATCATGACTCCCATATTGCCATGTCAAGCCTCTAGCCCACCTTCCCTAGCAAACCGTTGTTTGGCTATGTTACCGCTTTGCTCAGCCCCTCTTATAGCGTTGCTAGTTGTAGGTGAACTTGAAGTTTGTTCCCTGTTGGAACATGGATATTGTTGGGATATCACTATATATATATTGTTTATTTAATGCATCTATATACTTGGTAAAGGGTGGAAGGCTCGGCCTTATGACTGGTGTTTTGTTCCACTCTTGCCGCCCTAGTTTCCGTCATACCGGTGTTATGTTCCTTGCTTTTGCGTTCCTAACGCGGTTGGGTGTTATGGGAACCCCTTGACAATTCGCTTTGAATAAAACTCCTCCAGAAAGGCCCATCCTTGGTTTTACATTTGCCTCACCTAAACCTTTTTCCCTTGGGTTTCCGGAGCCCGAGTGTCATCTTTATTTTAACCCCCCGGGCCAGTGCTCCTCTGAGTGTTGGTCCAAACTAGAGCCCCTTGTAGCGCCACCTCGGGGAAACTTGAGGGTTGGTTTTAGTTGTACGGACTGCTCATCCGGTGTGCCCTGAGAACGAGATATGTGTAGCTCCTCTAGGGATTTGTCGGCACATTCGAGCGGCTTTGCTAGTCTTGTTTTACCATTGTCGAAATGTCTTGTAACCGGGATTTCGAGTCTGATCGGGTCTTCCTGGGAGAAGGAATATCCTTCGTTGACCCTGAGAGCTTGTGATGAGCTAAGTTGGGACACCCCTGCAGGGTTTGAACTTTCAAAAGCCGTGCCCGCGGTTATGTGGCAGATGGGAATTTGTTAATATCCAGTTGTAGAGAACTTGACACTTAACTTAATTAAAATACATCAACCGCGTGTGTAGCCGTCATGGTCTCTTTCCGGCGAAGTCCGGGAAGTGAACATGGTTCTTGTGTTATGGTTGAACGTAACTAGTCTCAGGATCACTTCTTGATCACTTCTAGTTCACGATCGTTGCGTTGCTTCTTTTCTCGCTCTTATTTGCGTGTGTTAGTCACCATATATGCTAGTGCTTGTTGTAGCTCCACCTCACTACCCTTTCCAACCCATAAGCTTAATAGTCTTGATCTCGCGGGTGTGAGATTGATGAGTCCTCGTGGCTCACAGGTACTTCCAAACAGTTGCAGGTGCCGATGATACTAGTGTAGGTGACACAACCCAGCTCAAGTGGGAGCTCGATCAAGATCTTGATCGTTGTTTTGTTTCACTTCCTGTTGATCAGTAGTGGAGCCCAGTTGGGACGATCGGGGATCTAGCATTTGGGGTTGTCTTCTTTTATTTTTGGTTCCGTAGTCGGACCTTTGTTTGTATTTTGGATGTTGTATGTTATATTTATGTATTGTGTGAAGTGGCGATTGTAAGCCAACTCTTTATCCCTTTTCTTATTCAGTATATGGGATTGTGTGAAGATTACCCCTCTTGCAACAAACCTACCATCCGGCTATGCCTCTGAGTCGTGCCCCTACACATGGGAGATATAGCCGCATTGTGGGTGTTACATGACTTTACCAAACATCTTGGGCCAATAGTAGTTCTTTGAGAGCGTAGCGAACGTCTTGTCGCATCCAAAATGTCCCATTAAGCCTCCTCCATGAGATTCCTACAAAAGCAACAAACGAAGAGAAGACTCGGGGATGCAAAGCTTGTTTGCTCTCATAATATATCCATCTTTGATGTAATAGCGTTGCCAAGATGTGTGCTTCAAACACTTGGCATAAGGAGTAGCAAAAGTAGGATCATGCTCATACAAGTCTTTTATGTGCTCAAAGCCAAAGACATTCAACTCAAGTTGAGTAACAAGCATGCATATGCAGGAAAGGGCGTCCGCCACAATGTTTTTCTTACCTTTGATGTACTTGATGATATAAGGAAAAGAATTAATAAATTCACTCCATTTAGCATGACGCTTGTTTAACTTGGTTTGGCCCTTAAGGTACTTGAGCGTTTCATGACCGGTATGAATGATAAATTCATGAGGGCGAAGATAGTGTTCCCATTCATGCAAAACGCGGACTAAAGCACATAGCTCTTTGTCATAGATGGGGTCATTGAGTTGCGCTCCGTAAAGTTTCTCGCTAAAGTAAGCTATGGGGCGCTTCTCTTGCGCTAGCACACCTCCTATGCCATTACCGCTAGCGTCGCAATGAATTTCAAAAGGTTTGTCAAAGTTGGGTAAAGCAAGCACGGGAGCATGAGTAAGAAAGTTCTTAAGCTCATTGAAATAGGTATCTTGGGATGGTCCCCAAACAAAAGGCGCATTCTTCTTGCTCAAAGCATGCAAAGGAGAAGCAATAGTGCTAAAATCTTTCACAAAGCGATGATAGAAACCCACAAGGCCAAGAAAGCTACGCACTTGTTGCAAGTTGGTTGGTTGTGGCCAAGTCATAATAGCATTGATCTTGGACTCATCAACATGAACACCCTTGGAAGAAACAACAAAACCCAAGAAAACGAGCTTATCAATGCAAAAAAGGCATTTGTCCATATTAGCATAGAGACGCTCTTTTCGAAGAGTTTGTAAAACGGTTCGAACATGGGTGACATGCTGATGAGGGCATGACTACCTTGGATACGACCAAAAATAATGCATACATGCATATTCGTCAGGTGATTTCTAGTGCAAACTATTCAATAATCTATTTATGTTATCCAGAACAAAAATACTTCATACACTTTTGTGTTTTGTCTAATTGCAGGTGTATGGGACATTTGTACAATCCCCATATGAAGATAAGGGAAAAGGAGAAGTTTAGGTTCTGTTCAAAAAGTTCTCTCACGTCACTTTTGGGCCAAGAGAAGATAGAGTCTAAGTCTCTCACATTGTGGATTCAGATTCGGACTACACAAACATACCTGACTCAAAACGCCAACAACATTTTCATACGGACTCCGAATTGGCTGATTCTTTTTTTGTTGGAAAGTAGATTTCGTGCTCTTTCCAACCCAATTGGATTCACCTTCAAATTCGTCCGGAGCGTTGAGATATCGATGAAACAATCTGGCGCTGCAGCAGAATCTGAGTCAAACAAAAAAGGTGTTGCATCACCTCCACTTGGGCCCATGAGCCTTGTACGACCTAGGGTTAGTTTTAGGCTGCCTTGGGACGTCCTCCCACCTCCTTGGCCGCCACCCCTTGCTCCTATATAAGTAGATCCATCTAGTAGCTTTTTCCTTGGGATTTGTTTAGTTAAAAGTTAGCCATTGCAGCTTCGTGTACTTTGTTTGTGTCCAACGACCAGACCAAGACAGCTTTCGGATCCCCACCTTTATCAATACTTCATTTATATTCGCAATAGATTGCATTATCATATTCTTGCTTGTTCTTCGATTGCGTGCAGGAATAGACCTTCGTGGTTAGGCTGATCGTGCTTCCAGCATCGTCAGTAACCTCGGGAGATTCGTTTAGCGATTGCTAAGGCGCAACGTCGTGCACGTTTGTAGTCGGATCGTCAAAGTCGTCTCCACCAAATCGATACTTATCATCTCATTGAAAGATCGGGACACCCTCGCCTCTATCAAGTGGTATCAGTTTTTAGGTTGCTCGGTGAGAATTTCCAGTTATCCCTAGATTAGATTTATTTTCTTATCTATTCTCCAAGAAAAAGCCACACACAAAAAGTTAGATCTGTCCATCCTTTGTTCAAACCAGTCTGAGCCTTTGCAATTTTCTTTTCATTGTTTGCATTATTGAATTATCGGTTGCATAGTCGTGTCGAGTTGCTGGTCTTAGTGTCTAGTTCGTTTAGAGTTTCGAGTTCTGTTCACATTAGTCATGCCGCCGCTGCATCGTTATCCCTTTCGCTGTCCACCACCCATCCATCAATTTCCACCACGTGCTACCCATCGTTCATTGTCACAATCATAGTTGAGGTCGTTCACATCTTTGCGAGATCCAATCTGCATCTTATCTAGTTTGTTTTGGAAAAAGGGAGAGAGAAAAAAGAGAAAAAAAGTAAAAACAAATCAGAGAAAAAAGAGAAAGAAAAAGAAAAAAGGTGTGAGAAAAAAAGAGAGAATAAAAAAACAAAATTCGGATCTATCTAGACTCAATCTCGTAGTTCAATTCGGATTGGAATCAGTTTTGTGCACTGTTCAGTAAAATAGGCATAACTTCCTTATACGAAGTCTGTTTTAGCTCAGCGAGTACTCAAATGAAAGCTAGCGACGAGTCACATCTAAATAGTTGCAGAAGCTTGTTCAATATTTGTCACCTCAAAATCGGCTTCTAAATAGGTCTTTTTGCCCTCCGATGTTCACGAACACAATTTATTTCAGTTTTTCACATCAGTTTTAGAATTTTTTGACTCCTCATATCAACTCAGAATTGTGTGATTCCTTTTGCATTTGAAAGCTTGAGTCAGTACCATTCTTGAAAAAAATTATCAAAAAATTGGCACAAACTTTTCTAGAGTAAAGTTGGAGAGAAAGTTGTTGATATATCTTGTTTGGCTGTTGTTTCACATCATTATCTTTACGGCTATTATGATCTTCACTTATATTTTGCTGTCCAGAGCTACTTCATATCTTTTATTGATCCTAGTTGTGCTACAGCGTGACCTCATTAGTGTTCTAGGGTCGTGTCTCTAGTCCGGTCTGGACTAGGACCAGCACAATACCGTCGTTGAGCGTTTATTAAACATTGCATATCTGAATTGATTATTGCTAATCTTTTGCTACCATATATTTAAGCCTTACAAGCTCCAGATATTTCTACACCGTGTATACGTACATTCCCTTGGCAATCGTTTTACTTAATCTTCGGAGTTATTTGACACCGCTGGTTGGATGTCACCACCTGCTGCATGGTAAGAACTTGTAAGATATTGATTTTTGCTTTACTGTGAGTGCTTTACCACCACACCCTAGTAGTTCATAGGAACATTAATCATAAATTTTGTTTCTTGTTTCTACTAATCATGACAGGGTCCGAACATAGAAGTTATTGGACGATGGATACATCTTCACCATCATGAGAGGTGGGTCAACACACACAAGCATATGGTCAGGTTATCTCTTTACCATCATTTGAGGGTAGATTTAATCCTGCTATTTATCTAGCTTGGGAGCTTGAAGTAGAACAAGTTTTTAGTCACCATGATTTTTCTGAACTTGAGAGAGTACGAGCTACCACTAGAGCATTTACTGGTTTTGCTTCTGTTTGGTGGAGTGTGCATTGTAAGAAAAAACATTGATAACCAACCCACAACTTGGAAAGTTTTGAAAGCTATAATGAGAAAACAATTTTTTCCTCCTTACTATTGTCGTGAATTGCTTCACAAATTGGAACAATTAAAACAAGGCAGTAACACTGTTCATGCTTACTACCAAGAGTTCAAATCTTATATGCATCATTGTGACATAGAAGAATCTGAGGATGATACAATGAATAGATTTTTTGGTGGTTTGAACCATGATATCCGTGCAAGATTTCAGTATATTCCTTGTTGCATTACTGGTATGTATGTTTGCGCTTGTACCTTTGAGAGACAGATACATGAGGATGCATTGGGTGACAACAAGAACTACTATTCCAGTTCATGCTCACCACCGCCGACTGGTTCCTCCACTGTTGCACCTACTAGAGCAACCCCACCTCAGATTGTGAGCGCGACATCATCTCAAGAGTATGGTACATTGTCAACGTCCGTACCTACAGCAGCTACGTCTTTGCGACAAGGTAACAGTAAATGTATTGATGATATAACTTCACATGAGAATGATGCATGCCTAGTTAAATTGAATGCATCATGTGTTTAGTTACATGTTGATTTGAGCGCATCACCTATTTTAGAGAATCATGTTACTGTCATGAATGCGTCATGTGATCAAACAACTGAAATACCAACAATTTTGAGTGCACCCATTCAATTAATTGTTGATGCAAAAGAACCAATGTTTAATCATTTTGATATGACATCTAATCTTGGTGATGATTCTGTGTCCAATGACCTATTGCATGTTTGCTTATTTAAGCATGTTGTCGCGTGTAAATTTGATGCAAGTAAGATTTATTCACCAATGTTGGGATGGTTTAATGATGAATATTGTCAATCTTTTGATATGAATAAGAGCTTCACTTATATGTGCAAACTAAATTGCAATATTTTCATGCCTTCTACTTATTATAATATTTTCGCTTTATATTTTATGATCTATGAAAGTTACTCAGGTATACATGTGTCATATGTGCAAAAATCAAGGGAAGTAAAAATGGATGACATACACATATACAACATGTACACCATGTCTCTTTTGTTAGCCACATTTCAGATTAAGCAACACCGAGGACGGCTTTGTTTTCAAGAAGGGGAGGATGATGAGGGCATGACTACCTTGGATACGAGCAAAAATATTGCATACATGCATATTTATCAGGAGATTTCTAGTGCAAACTATTCAATAATCTATTTATGTTATCCAGAACAAAAATACTTCGTACACTTGTGTTTTGTCTAATTGCAGGTGTATGGGACATTTGTACAATCCCCATATGAAGATAAGGGAAAAGGAGAAGTTTAGGTTCTGTTAAAAAAGTTCTCTCACGTCACTTTTGGGCCAAGAGAAGATAGAGTCCAAGTCTCTCACGTTTTGAATTCAGATTCGGACTGCACAGACATACCTGACTCAAAACGCCAACAAATTTTTCATACGTACTCCAAATTGGGTGATTCTTTTTTTGTTGGAAAGTAGATTTCGTGCTATTTCCAACCGAATTGGATTCACCTTCAAATTCATCCGGAGCATTGAGATATCTACGAAACAATCTGACGCTGTAGCAGAATCCGAGTCAAACAACAAAGGTGTTCCATCACCTCCAGTTGGGCCCATGAGCCTTGTACGACCTAGGGTTAGTTTTAGGTTGCCTTGGGACGTCCTCCCACCTCCTTGGCCGCCACCCCTTGCTCCTATATAAGTAGATCCATCTAGTAGCTTTTTCCTTGGGATTTGTTTAGTTAACAGTTAGCCATTGCAACTTCGCGTACTTCGTTTGTGTCCAACGACCAGAACAAGACCGCTTTCGGATCCCCACCTTTATCAATACTTCATCTATATTCGCAATATTCAGATTGCATTATCATATTCTTTCTTGTTCTACGATTGCGTGCAGGAGTAGACCTCCGTGGTCAGGGTGATCGTGCTTCCGCATCGTCACTAACCTCGGGAGATTGGTTTAGCGATTGCTAAGGCGCAACATCGTGCAGGTTTGTAATCGGATCGTCGAAGTCGTCTCCACCAAATCGATACTTATCATCTCATCAAAAGATCGGGACAACCTCGCCTCTATCACATGCTTTTTGAGAGACTTGCTAATAACAAGGATATGATCGAAGTAGACCACAACAAACACACCAATGTAAGGGCGAAAGACACGATTCATAAGACGCATAAAAGTACCCGGTGCTTCCAAGAGACCCATAGGCATGACTAACCACTCATACAACCCAAATTTGGTTTTGAAAGCGGTTTTCCATTCATCACCCTCTTGTATGCGGATTTGATAGTAACCACTCTTAAGATCAATTTTTGAAAAGATAGTGGCACCACTAAGTTCATCAAGCATATCATCAAGGCGTGGAATGGGATACCTATAAAGAATGGTGATAGCATTGATAGGTCTACAATCGGAGCACATGCGAAAGCTACCTTCTCGTTTTGGCACAAGAATGACCGGGACAGCACAAGGGCTCAAACTTTCACGCACATGTCCATGGTCTATGAGATGCTTTACTTGCATTGGTATTTCTTTGGTTTCTTCGGGGTTGACTCGGTAGGAGCTTTCTTCGGAAGTGGTTCTCCGGGGATGAGGTCGATGCGGTGCTTGATTCCTCGTAGTGGAGGTAGTCCCAGCGGTAGCTCGTCGGGGAAAACATCGTCAAATTCTTGCAAAAGAGAAGACAACACTAGAGGAAGAGTGTGAGAGGTGTTAGTTTGTGGTTCACTGTCCTTGCACAAAAGGACGTAGTGTAGGACACTAGATGGGTTCTCACACACTCCTCGTATCTCACTTTTGGTGGCAAATAGGACTAAGTTCTTCTTTTCGCTCATCGTGGAGGTGCTCGATTTGGGCTTGTGGCGCTCACTCTCTTTTTGGTGGCTTGCTCTCTCGCTATTGTCTCCATGATGGGTGGCTTGCTTGTCGGTGACAACTTGGCTTGGGGACGTGGGACGAAGTACGTACTCCTTGCCCTTCATCTTGAAGATGTAGTGGTTCGTTCGACCGTTGTGGATGACTCCTCTATCAAATTTCCATGGGCGTCCAAGGAGAAGGTGGCAAATGGTCATTGGGATGACGTCACACTCTATGGTGTCTTCATAGGCGCCAATTTTGAAGGAGACTTGTACTCAATGCTCGACTTGGATAGTGCCGGAGTCGCTAAGCCATTGCACTTTGTATGGACGTGGGTGCTTCGTCTTGGGCAATTGGAGCTTGGAGCAAAGTTCTTCACTTGCGAGATTATGACAACTCCCTCCATCGATGATGACCTTGATGGATCTTCCATTGATGCCGGCCTTGGTGTGGAATATTTGGCATCGTTGGTCTTCTTTTTGGTGATGTTGGGGAGTCAAGACCTTGGAGACAACAAGAGCGGGACTTGAATCTTCATCGCAAAAGACTTGTTCTTCTTCGCCGTTCACTTGCTGGTGCATGGCGACTTGCTCAAGAGCGTCCATTTCTCCTTCACTCATCGAGTCGTAGGTGCCGCCATTGTTGAGGATCATGGTCCGCTTGTTGGTGCACTCGTAGGACTTGTGGCCTCGACCTCTGCATGTGAAGCATTTGAAAGAACTCGTCTTGAAGGTCTCATCAGTTGGAGTGGATGATGATGCAGCTCTCGACTTGAAGTTGCTTGTAGTAGGAGGATGACTCGGAGTTGACGAAGCTTTCTTGGAACTCGAGTTGTCAACGTTGCTTGTAGAAGGCTTGTGTAACGCCCGAGACCGATGTGCCAGGTGTCTTCCAGTTATTCGCTGTTGTTGCCTTATCATTTGCTTGCGTGTCATGAATTTCATATCATGTCATCATGTGCATCGCATTTGCATACATGTTCATGTCATGCATCCGAGCATTTTCCCTGTTGTCCGTTTTGCAATCCGGCGCTCCTATGTCCTCCGGCGTCCCCTTTTGCCTCTTTTCATGTGCGAGTGTTAAACGTTCTCAGATTGGACCGAGACTTGCCAAGCGGCGTTGGTATACCACCGGTAGACCGCCTCTCAAGTTTCGTGCCATTTGGACTTCGTTTGATACTCCAATGGTTAACCGAGGAACCGTAAAGGTCTCGTGTGTGTTGCAGCCCAACACCCCTCCAAAGTGGCCCAAAACCCATCCAAACCCCCTCCATCTTCTCGGTCGTTCGATCACGATCACGCGGCCGAAAACCGCACCTCATTTGGACTCTCCTGGCTCCCTCTACCTATTAATATGTGTCTCCCGCCGATTTTCTCTCGTAGATCAAACCCTAGCACCGCTCCCCTCGCGCCGCCGGACGTTTCTTCCTCCGCACCGGACATGTCCAGCCGCTACCTCACTCCATGCAATCAGAAGCCGCCATGTCGCCCCGCCGCCGCTCTCCTCCAACCACAGCTTGCCACCTGTCCTCGCCGGCTCCGCCGCCGGGCGGCCCGCCCAGGCCCATCCGGGACCCCCGCGGCCCATTCCTCCACCGCCCGGGCCCGAGCACCTCAGCCGCCGCCCGAGCGCTCGCCCCGCTCCACCGCCGCCTCACTGCCGTCCTCGCCGGCCGTCTCCGGCGACTACACCTCACCGGAGCACGTTGCGTCGCCGCCTTCCTCCCTCACCTACCTCGCCGGATCTCGCCGCCCGAGCACGGAGCTCCACGCCGCCCGCGTCGTAAGAGCCTCGTCGACCCCGCCGTCACCGGATCCGGCAGTTGGTCGGCCGGATCCGCCCGTTCCCGCTGTCGGCCGGCCGAACCCGCTGACGTGCCGCCGCTTACCTGCCGTCGCCGGCGCCGCCATGGCCTCACTCGGCTCTTGTCGAGGAGACGACGAGCGCCCACTCATGGGCCGCCTCCCCCTCGCGCCCGTGGGCCCCGTCTTGGGCCACCCCAGCCGCCGGCCCAGCAGCGCCTCTCCCTCAGGCCCACCTCGCCTCTTCTCCTCTTGGGCCAAGCCCACTGGGTGAGCTGCCCATAAATCCCGCTGCGAGCACACTTTACTATTCTACGTTCAGTTCCAGACTTGGTGTTTTTCCACTAAGTCCCTGAATCCTGACATTTTCATGCCTACTTCATCATGCCATAACTTCGTGCTCGTTGCTCCGTTTTGCATGCATGATATATCAAATTGCTCATCAGGATGTCCTCTTCATTTCATTACATTGCATCATGCTTGTTTGAGTCCATCTTGATGCTTAAAATGCTGTTGCAGGAGTGCTATAAAATGTTAGTTTCTGTATCATAACAGATTATGGACATTTGTCATTTTTGCCATTATTATTGTGTGCCTCATATGAGCATGAGCTCTACATGTGTTTTGGGCTATGCCATGCCATCTTTACAGGGGTGTATGCCATGTATTTTCGTGATCAATATGGTGACTAGCACAAGCATGCAAAGTAGCTCTCATGATGTTGCTGATTTCAGGGACTTAGAATTCTTATAAGTCATTTCCCTGATGTTATTTTTATGCCATGTATTCATGTTGCTACAGAGTGATCCATGCCTCTTTTGAGCATGTTCAATAAGGATGATTTTGAGATATGGTTATGCTCTATCCATCCATGTCTTTGTTTGCAATTATGGAGTACCCTAGCATGACTCAATCTTGCTCTACTTTTGCTATAAAATGTTCCTGGCAGATTGTTTACGTGTTAATCAATTTTGCCGAGCTTGTTGTAGTTGATCCTTGCATACTATGAGATTGTTCTTGCCATGTATAGCTTGATCATGTCTTCTTGCTGGGTGTATGCTTAGCTTGTCATGCAATGCCTTGTGTTGAGTGCATCGAGCTCGCAAACATGCCTTCGTAATTCTGTTCATGCCATGTCCAGTTTTCTGCTAAGTTTGAATCTGTTAACGAAACTTGCTATGTTTACATGGGTACCATCATATTTTCTGATCATTTTTGGCTTATGGTCAGTACTGGACTTTTGTTATATGCTTTGAGTAGTTTCATGCCATGCCTTGATTTGCCATGATATGTTCCTGTAGCATGTTGTTATCTTGCTCTAAACATTGCTTCCTGATGTTAAATCCTGACATGTTGTTATTTTGACCAAGTCTGTGAACCTGATATCTTTTGCACTTTTGCCATGCTTGTTTGAACCTGCTATTGAGTGATTTAGCCGTATCTCAGTGTTCGTCTTTTGTCAAGAATCTTGAGTGGATCACTGCCATGTGCTTTGTTGCTATGTTGGAGTGCAGTAGCTTAGTTTCTTGTTTCATTCTAGATGGCATCGTGATGTTAATCGCAGAATTGTGCCACTATTGTTTTGCTTGCCATTTGCAAACCGTGCATCCGATTCCGGTGATCTTTATATAGATTTCGACCGAAATCAACTCATCTTTCCAGCGGCACGCTTGGTTTGCCTAGTTGAGGCCTGGTTCAATCTTTTCCTTCTGGAGCACGCATATGCATTGCATATCACATCCCGCATATCATGCCATGTTTTGCATCATGTTGCTTGCGCATTGCACCATGTTTGATTGTGGTTTCCTTTGCTTGTGTGCTTGCCTTGGGTAGAGCCGGGAGACGACTTCGTGATTGAGGAACCCTTTGAGTACGCTTATGAGGATCAAGCTTTTCGTCTTCTCAGAGAACTTTGCAGGCAAGATGACCATACCCTCGAAATCACTTCTATCTTTGCTTGCTAGTTGCTCGCTCTATTGCTATGCCTATGCTGCGATACCTACAACTTGCTATATCATGCCTCCCATATTGCCATGTCCAACCTCTAACCCACCTTGTCCTAGCAAACCGTTGTTTGTCGATGTTACCGCTTTGCTCAGCCCCTCTTATAGCATTGCTAGTTGCAGGTGAAGATTGGACTTTGTTCCATGTTGGAACATGGATATTTGTTGGGATATCAAAATATCTCTTGTTTTAATTAATGCATCTATATACTTGGTAAAGTGTGGAAGGCTCGGCCTTATGCCTGGTGTTTTGTTCCACTCTTGCCGCCCTAGTTTCCGTCATACCGGTGTTATGTTCCTTGATTTTGCGTTCCTTACGCGGTTGGGTTATAATGGGAAACCCTTGTAAGTGCATCTAGTGCCCCATAGTGATTTTGGTGTATTGAAGACTTATAGGTTAAGGGACTAATGCGTGTGTGAGTGTACACAGGTCTATAAGTCTATGAGGAGTTTGATATTTACAGGAAAAGTCAGCCCCTAAAAATGAATATCTTTGACTGAAGATTTTGGTATTTCTGAAGACTTTCATGAAGACTTTGAAAGTGAAGAAATTGGTGTGTCCGTGAAGACTTGATATTCATGCGAGGAATATGAAGCTTGAAGACTTTTGTTTTCATAGTTTTGTTTTTCTCTTTCTTGAGTCATAGGAAACACCGTACTGTTAAAGGGGGTCGAGGAAATACTAAGGAAAAATTTCCATGTGATGCTCAACTCAAAATCCTAGACCTACCAATCCCTTCGAGTGAAGCCAATGGAAATCTTATACAGTTCAGTCAATTTCTTCAGTGACAAAGACGAAGTTCTTCTGGTCTCTGAGGAATTTGTCCTGACTGAGGAGTTAGGAATTCGCCAGTGCGGATTGCCTACACAGTGAGGAACATGATAGCCGTGAGGATTTTGGTACTCAAAATTCCGACCGTTGCTGTGCTATGCGCCAGCTGTTCCAAAATATCTATCCACCTAATGGTCATATCATTGAAGGGCATTTATGTCTTATCATGTCGGGCTGCTCCCTAGGCTATAAATAGCCGCCCCCTACAACCACTAGGGTAGAGGCTGCTCTGAGAGAAACCGACACTTGTCATTTGAGAGCAACCCATCCTCCGAGGACTTTGAGCGAAAATCATCAAGTGAGGAAAAACCAAAAATCCAAAACCCAAACACCTACAAACCCCAAGTGATTGAGCATCACTGAAGAGATTGATCCTGAGTGGATCCGACGCTTGTTACCTTTGAAGATTGTGCTTCTTCCAGACAGTTAGGCGTCATGGTCTAGAGCATCCAAGAGGAATTGTGGATCACCGAGTGACCAAGTTTGTGAAGGTTTGAAGTCGCCTGAAGACTTACCACGAGTGATTGGACGAGGTCTGTGTGACCTTAGTTCAAGGAGAATATGGTGAGGACTGGGTGTCTTGGACTAAGTGTCCTTGACTGGGTGTCCGGGACTTTGTGTCCTTGAGTTTAGATACTCAGCCGCTCCAACCAGACGTACAACTGAGACAGAAGTTAGAACTAGTCTACCAAATCATTGTCTTCACCGAGCTTACTGGTTATATTTTCTCAACTCTTTCATTTCCTCATAACTGTGTTCTGTGTTTGCTCATATCTGTGTTTGAAGACTTTGACTGAAGACTATCTCAATTTCCTCAGTTCAATTTCTTTAGTCTGTTTGTCTTCATCCTGTGTTATCCTGTGATTACGCTTCCTGTACTCTGTGCCTGTCTTCATTTCATCATGATGACTATGCTTGTATTCTGTTATGTTTACCTTTGAGTACTTATTCCGCTGCTAGTAGTTCTTCGCTAAGGAATTTCCTCACCGGCAAATTCCTCAGTGAAGAATTTCATAAAAATCGCCTATTCACCCCCTCTAGTTGATATAACGCACTTTCAATTGGTATCAGAGCAAGGTACTCCCTTGTTCTGTGTGATTTTGGTTTAACCGCCTGGAGTTTTAGTTATGTCGACCGCAGGTATGACGAAGGTGACATGCCCCATCTTTGACGGTCACGAGTATCCCAAGTGGAAGGCCATGATGAAGAAACGCCTCATGGCGATGAACAGCAAGTTGTGGACCGTCACTGAGATTGGCCTGACTGATCTGTGCAAGATGGCGGATGCTGATGACATTCGCAAGTATACTCTTCTCAACCTCACGGCGAAGGATGTCATCTGCTCTAGCCTGTCACAAAATCAGTTCAGAAATATCATGCATCTCGATCATGCGAAGCTCATCTGGGACCGTCTCTCTGAGGTCTATGAAGGTCATCGAACTTGTCATGATCCTTGGTTTGAGGACTTCAAGGAATCTCTCAAAATGATGACATTCGAACAAGAATCATCATCTTCTGCATCATGCCTTATGGCAAAAAGATGCTGAGGTAACCGAATACTACCTATCCGAGTCCAGTGATGATGAATCTGGTGATGAATTTGGACCCAGCTATGTCAAACTTGCTTCCCTTGCTACTAAACAAGAAAGAGCTTTGGAAAAATCTCACTATATGCTAAACAAGAGCGATGATATGTTGGGTGAGGAAAGGGATTAGTCAAAAGCTTTGGCTGAAAGTATTCAAAGACTTCATACTAAGTATGACACTCTTCAAGGTCAACATAACACTCTCTTATCGGATCATGAGAAGCTTTCTTATGAATTTCTTCAAAGAAAGCAAGACCTTGAGAAGCTAAGAGTGAGTTATGAAGATCTTCAGAAGGAGCGCGATTCATTACTTGCTCAACAAATCAGCGCATCTCAGGAAGAATTTGTTCCTCCATGCTTGAAGTGCATTGAACGTGAATCTGCTAATTCTTCACCTGAATGTTCAAATGCTGCTAATGTTTCAAATTCTTCACATGCCTCTGCTATCACTAATTCCTCATCTAAGGACATTTCTAGTATCACTGACGATGCGGGGCTGAAGGAATTGTACACGACAGGCATGTACAAAAGCCTCAAAGGGCATCAGGCTCTTCGTGATGTGCTTAAAAAGCAAATCCTCAACAGGAACCCTAGGAAAGAGGGTATCGCCTTTGAGAGGAAACTCAATGTTGATGGTACATATTGGAAGCCTGAGCAGTACCCCAAAACTACATGGGTTGCTGCAAAGGGACCTCCAGTTGATCCATCTAACTTATCTAGATTTGCATGTGAATCTCCTCACTCTGATGATGAGTCAATTGACTCCAACTATAAGCTATTCAAAAATCAGAATGGTGAAGTATTTGCTAGATATGTTGGCACTAACTGCAGGAACGGCTCCCCTGTGAAGAAAATCTGGGTTCCCAAAAGATGCCTTGAAAATCTTCGGGTGAATGTCATCATGACGCCACCTGTGAAGAATAGGAACCCCAGATCAAATTCTTCATATGGACCAAATTCTTCATATGGATCAAAGTCCTCATATGAACATCATCGTGCTAACCTGTTTGTTTCGCAGGGAAGATCTAAGGATTATGGATATGTGCATTATTCTTCAAATCATTATGTCCATAAGTCCTCGAAGAATTTCTCTTCTTACCCTTATGCTTACTCTAACCCCTCTTATGTGAAACGAAATGGACTGGCTTCTATGCCATCCTTCTCGTATGGAGCTCGCAGAATGATGAACTCTTTGCCACCCCTTCAGATGTGGGTGGTGAAGAAAAAGAACTAATCTCTTCTGCAGGGTTAGGTCTCCAGATGCACGTATTCGTCTGAAGAATTTGCTGGAGACCTGAGCATGCCTGAAAGGACGCAGGCTAATCATGAAGAAATGAACTTTCATTTCTCACATCCTCATATTGCTTTATCAGTTCTTTTACTTGATGAAATTGATCTGATGAATTGATGTCATATTCTTCACTGATGAAGTATATGAGTTTGTAAGCTGCACTAATTCATCTGCAGGATGATCAACCCAAAGCCACTGAGTGGGTCCTCGATAGTGGATGTACAAACCACATGACTGGTGACAAGAATCTATTGATGGATGCTCCATTATCACCGTCGCATCTGAAGCATATCATCTTTGCTGACAAAGGCAAAAGTCAGGTATTGGGTCTAGGTAAGATTGCGATTACAAAGGATCGACACATGGACAAAGTCATGCTTGTTGAGTCCTTAGGATACAACCTTATGTCTGTCTCAATGCTTTGTGATCTTGATATGGTTGTTGTCTTCAACAAGTACCGTTGTGTTGTGGTTGTGGAAGCTGGCAATTCCAAAGTCTTCGAAGGCTTTAGGAGAGGAGACCTGTATATTGTTGATTTCTCTACAGGACCACAACCAGCCGTGTGCTTACTTGCAAAAGCTTCAGAAGGCTGGCTCTGGCATCGACGACTTGGTCATGCAGGCATGAGGAATTTGCACACGCTTGCGAATAAGAAGCATGTCATTGGCATCGAGAATGTCAAATTCCTCAAGGATCACCTATGCGGAGCCTGTGAAGCTGGGAAGATGACCAAGGCCAAGCATCCAGCGAAGACTATCATGACCACCACTCGCCCATTTGAATTGCTTCACATGGATCTCTTTGGTCCTAATCGTTATTCTGCTATCTCAAATGAAGCATCTCAATATGGCTTTGTTATTGTTGATGATTATTCTCATTACACATGGGTACACCTTGTTACTTTACAAAAATGAAGTGCAGGAAGTCTTCAAACAATTTTCCTCGAGGGCTTCAACCAACTTTGGTGTGAAGATCAAGCACATCAGAAGTGACAATGGCACTGAGTTCAAGAATTCTGGTCTCAATGACTATCTTGATGAAATTGGTATTACTCATGAGTTATCTGCTCCTTACACTCCTCAGCAGAACGGCGTTGTGGAGCGCAAGAACATGACTCTTGCTGAGATGGCTCGCACTATGCTTGATGAATACAAAACGCCTCGTCGTTTCTGGACTGAGGCAATTGATACTGCGTGCCACATCATCAACAGAGTATATCTTCACAAATTCTTCAAAAAGACTGCCTATGAACTCCTCACTGATAAGAAACCAATGTAAGTTATTTCAAAGTCTTCGGTGCTAAATGTTGGATTAGAGATCCTCATCACAACTCAAAATTTGCACCGAAAACACATGAAGGTTTTATGCTTGGTTAAGGAAAGGACTCGCACACCTACAGAGTCTTCAACAACGTTCTTCACAAAGTTGTTGAAACTGTAGATGTGCGGTTCGATGAAACTAATGGCTCACAAGGAGAGCACCTACCTACTATGATAGAGGAACCAGCACCTGAGGAAACTATCAAGTTCAAGGCTACTGAGGATGTCATTCCTACTGAAGAATCTGCTGAAGAATTCATTCCAGAACATGAAGAACATCGAGCTAATGCACCTGAAGAAAATGGTGCTGAAGAAAACGCTAATCAAACTCTTCAACGACAACCAGCTCATCCTCGCATTGCAAAAGAAGTGCAAGTTGAAAAGATCATCAATGACATCAAAGTGCCAGGTCCTCTCACACGCTCAAAATCTTCACATTTGTCTAACTTTTGTGGGCAGTATGCTTTTGTCCCTATTACAGAGCCCACTAAGGTAGATGAAGCATTTCTGGAGCCTGAGTTGATTCAGGACATGCAAGAAGAATTATATCAGTTCGAGCTCAACAATGTCTGGGAACTGGTCAAACGTCCATATCCTCGCAAGCACAATATCATCGGCACAAAGTGGATCTACCGCAACAAGCAAGATGAAAATGGCCTTGTTGTGAGGAATAAGGCACGGCTTGTAGCTCAAGGCTACACACAGGTTGAAGGAATTGATTTCGATGAAACTTTTGCACCTGTTGCTAGACTTGAGGCTATTCGCATATTACTTGCTTATGCTAACCATCATGATATCACTCTATATCAAATGGATGTGAAAAGTGCATTCCTCAATGGTAAGCTTGAGGAGAAGTATATGTTGCTCAACCCCCAGGTTTTGAAGATCCAAAGAATCCTGACAAAGTCTTCAGACTCAACAAGGCCCTCTATGGCCTCAAGCAGGCCCCGCGGGCTTGGTATGATACTTTGAGGAACTCTTCATGAAGAAAGGCTTCAAACCTGGTTCACTCGACCCTACTCTTTTCACCAAATCTTATGATGGTGAATTGTTTGTGTGCCAAGTATGGGAGAGTTGAAATTTTTCTTAGGTCTTCAAATTCGTCGACAACACAATGGCATATTCATATCTCAGGAGAAATACCTCAAGGATGTACTGAGGAAATTCGGCATGCAAGATTGCAAAGGCGTCAAAATTCCTATGCCCACAAATGGCCATCTGTGCACTGATGAAAATGGTATTGACTTCGATCATAAGGTATACCGCTCCATGATAGGTTCCTTATTATACTTATGTGCATCTAGGCCAGATATAATGCTTAGTGTTTGCATGTGTGCCCGATTTCAAGCTGCACCAAAGGAATCACACCATAAGGCTGTGAAGCATATTCTTCTATATCTAGCTCACACACCAACACTTGGATTATGGTACCCCAATGGCTCGGCTTTTTATCTTGTTGGATATTCTGACTCTGACTATGCTGGTGATTGTGTGGATCGCAAGTCAACATCTGGTACATGTCATTTCCTCGGACGATCTTTGGTCTGTTGGTCCTCGAAGAAACAGAACTGCGTATCACTATCTACTGCTGAAGCTGAGTATATTGCCACTGGTTCTTGCTATGCCCAATTGCTATGGATGAAGCAAACTCTCAAGGACTACGGCGTCAACATGAAGAATGTACCTCTCTTCTGTGACAATGAGAGTGCCATCAAGATTGCTCACAACCCAGTTCAACACTCGAAGACAAAGCACATTCAGATTCGTCATCATTTTCTTCGTGATCATGTGTTGAAGGGCAACATTTCTATTGAGCATGTGAAGACTGAAGAACAGCTAGCCGGTATCTTCACAAAGCCCTTGGATGAGAAGAGATTTAGCAAGTTGCTATGTGAGCTAAATATTCTAGAATCTTCGAATGTTCTTTGAAAAGGACACTCATCCTAACACTTATTCAAAATTGATGACTTAGATGTGCAACACATGAAGAAACGTTTTACTTCAATCAATGAAGAATAACACCTTAGTGTGAAGAAATTAATGAAGAATTTTATTCTCAGAACCCTACGATAATTGTACGCGGTGACTGAAATCATCATTCTTATACGGTGGGTCACGCCACCACCAAAAGTTGAAATTCCTCAAATTAGTCATATTCTTCAACTTTGCATAGTCTTCACTGGTTCCGTTGTTTTTCTTCATTGGCCATATATATATATGAGTTTATGTCCCCTACAGCATTCACTTATTGCTATTTCTTCAAGTTGGTTTTCTGCTAAGTGAATGTGATCGGACCCTTTCCCTCTATGCTATACTCAACCCAATCTGTTCACAAATTCTTCATGCGCTTTCTATTTGAAACTCTTTCAAAATCTTCACTGTGTCCTTGTCAGCTGAAGAAATTGAGAACAGAACTTTAAAACTAATCTTATCCAAATTTTAGGTTTTGCCGCTCAAATCGTTCCGCATCCCATGATAATTTTTTAATTCACTCATGATCTTACACGATCTCCACTATACAGTACGTGGGTGACACATGTCGTGCGAGGGAGAAGGGTCAGGGGCACGTTCGTCCCAAATCTTCGGGCGAACAGTTTTTCACTGCTACTATAAATACCCCCTCATCCCTTCCTCACTTCCTTTACTTTGCTCGATCTCTCTCTCCCACTCGAGCTTCCCAAACCCTAGCGCCGCCGCTACTCCATCGTCGCCGGTGAGGAAGAGCTTCACTGCCTCGACCTCGTCGTCGTCGTACTCGCGCCGACCGCGGAAATCTTCACCTCCGCCACCGCCGTAGACGTCTTCCTCCGCCAAGTTAGGGCACGGAAGATCTACACCGACGAACTCCACTGTTTCACCTCACTGTTCGTCGTGTTCTTCATTCAGGGTAATTAAAAGTTACTTTTACTGCCCTCTTTGATTCGAAGTTTCTCTATAAAATCTTCAAAGGTGTTTTATTCTTCAAATCTTCACATACTAAACACCTCACATGTCATCTGTTCTTGATTCATTTCTCTAAGCATCATTTTTCTTCAAGATTCCTCAATTGTGTGGATCTTCAATCTATACAACTCTGGAACCTAAGACAAAGAACGCTTAGTGAAAATCTTCAAGACTCATCTAGTCAAATTCCTCAAACTTGTTCTTTTTGAAAAACCTTCTGAGAACGCATATGACCTCTCCAAATTCCTCGCAACTATACTCTATTCACAGGTACACATGTTAGCTGCTGAATCACTAGGTTCTCATCAACTTAACTCATTTGCAGCGTTCCTGGAAGAAAAGTTGCATACTTCTTCAGAGAATTCGATTGTTCAAATTCCTCAACTGAAGAAAATGGCTGATGGTAAAAGGCCACAGAAGGGAGGAAAGAGGCCTGAGGTAAATACAACGTTTGAGATCCCTGATGACATATATGTTGGGTACTACACACCTACTGAGGAAACCAAGGATGAGCGCAAAGTGCGCAAACAGAGAATAGAGAGGAGATGGGCAAGAGAATGGAGGGAGTACAGATATGTCACTCCTAAGTACATGATGAAATTCGCACTCAATCCTCCATGCCGAAGAGCTCCATTGGCACCTGGCCAAGTAGCAGATCCCACCAGCCTCAAGCGCGGTGAGGACTATCCTGATGAATGGGCCAAGCGCCAAGGCAAGTTGGCCAAGCAAGCAGAGAAGCAGTGAGGAAATTCAATGAAGACTCTGCTGTGGCTGCTGCTGCCTCTGCTGAGGCCTCTGTCAAGCCAAGGAAATCCATGTCTAAGAAGCCTGCTCATAAGCCAAGTGCTTCACCAACAGTGCCCTCACGGCCAAGTTCCTCAGCTACGCCCTCACGGCCAGACTCTTCAAGGTCCTCACGACCAATCCCTCAAGCTGCTCCTTCAAAATCCTCAGCACCTCCTCCAAAGCCCTCAGCTGTTCCGACAAAGTCCTCAGCACCTGTGCATCTGGCCTCATGCCAAAGGACTACGAGCATCTCCTTTGCCTCTGGTGTCTCAGCAAGCTCCTCAGCTGCACCAAATTCTTCATCTGGCCCCACTCTGATGAAGACCAAGGCAACTGCTGGATGAGGTCCTCGGCCAAGTCCTCAAAATAAGCAAGTCGCTTTCCAAGTGCCACCTGAAGAAGATGAAGCTGATGATGATGAACTTGCAGAAATCATCAGAGACAGACAAGTTAGGGCCGCTAGAGCCAAAGGCACACCTGTGCCACTGCTTTTGGATCCCAAGCTGATCCTCGACTACATTGATCTCTGGCACAAGGACCCAAATACTCCTATGCCTGACTTCAAGCTGACGCCTGGTCAAAATCACATGCTGACTCATTTCATCCAAGAGGAGAAATGGAAATATGATCAGGCCAGGCAGATCAAGAAGGCCCAGTACAGAAAGGAGAAATACCTGAAGAACAACGTTGTCACTATGACCACTGATGAATTTGTAAAAATCCAATCTGGAATCAAAACCCTCAGCGATGACTTCCAAGCCTACTATGCTAATTGGCAAGGAGCCAAAGTTAGATTTGGAAAGATAACTGAACAGTTCACTTCAAATGTTGCTGCCCCAACGCAACAGGAAATTCCTCAGGCTGAAGCATCTGCTCAGCCAACTGAAGAACATGCCAGCACCGCTGATGACAATCAGGCTGCTGAAGAAAATGTGAGTTCCAGGGCTGATGACTGCATTCCAGCCACTTAAGAAATTGCCAGGGCACCCACTAGTGGTGTGCCTGAAGAAACTAAAGAACTCAGGGCAACTGCATCATTTGTGCCTGAAGAAAATCAACCAGATTCCTCAGCTGCTCCTGCACTAACTTCAACTTCAATCCTTCCATCTGCTTCAGATGTGAAGAAGACCAAGGCTGCAGAGCGTGCTGCAGTGAAGAAAAGGAAAGCATCAGCTGCTTCAGATTCTTCAGCTCCGAAGAAAATGAAGCCTATGACAAGCTCATTTGCACATCCGATTGATGTTATTCCCATCTCAACCAGGCTATCAAAGGACCTTGTTCCTTTTGATGAAGAATATGTGATTCCCAGCGGATCTGATGAAGAAACTCCTTCTACTGCTTCGTCTGAACCGTTGGATGAAGAAATTGAAGTGGATGTGATCCCTTCAACACCTATCATCTCCTCGCCTATGCCTCAGTTCATAGCTGAAGAGGCTGGCGTTGAAGAAATGGAAGATGAAGATGTGGACATTGGCTGCTCCACACCCATAATCAATGATGAATTCTGGGAAAGTCAGCATCCAAACTCTCCAATGTTCACCCCTCTACAACAAATTCCTCAGTTCCCCACACAAACTGTTCACATGGGCTCTGAAGAAACTCATCCCACTGCATCTGTCCATGAGGAAATTCCATCCACTAGCGCTAAAGAAACTGCTGCTGCTGAACAACCAAATACGTGGACTGCTACTGAGGAAGAACCAGAAATTCCTCAGCCTGAAGAACCTGCGATTGAGATTCCTGAGGTCGTGATGCAACTCACTGACACTCCTCTGCCAAACCAAAGGATCCATTCTCACGCAAGCAAAAGTTCAAGGCTGATGATTTCTTCGGCGAGCACGTATTCTTTGAAGATTATAATCCATATGACTCTACTCGCATTAGGAAGAGGCGTTTCTGGACTGCTAGTCAAGCCAATTTCTATTCCTCAGTGTTGTTCAACAAGGAGAATATTTTCTACCATAAGCATAATCCTCACGTGGATATGGAATCTCTGTCGTGCTTCGCACCAGTCCTCAGTGTTCTTCACGATGCTGGACTGCTCAATTTTTGCTCTGACATCTGCGATTGGAATGAAGACTGATTCTTCAATTCTATGCAATGCTGCACATCACCGGAAATGCTGAAGATGTGAATTCATGGGTGCTAGACTGGATGTCTGAAAACACTCACTACACTGCACCAGCCTCTGAATTGCTTCGTGCTCTACCACTCAGTCCTCCCCTTGAAGAAGCTCGCTGCATCTATAGTGAACCTGAGCTCACACATCATTACATGCAAGTGCTGATGAAGCCTTTGAAACCAGGTCAGGCACCACGAACAAAATTCCTCGTGAAGGAATTGCTGTATGTGCCCAGAACTGTCTATCATATTCTTACGAGGACAATCAGTCCTATCAAAGGCCACGACTCATCTGATGAGGAAATTGTTGGCATCATCAAGAATCTGGTATTCAACATCGTTCATGGCATTCCTGTCAATTATCATGATTTCTTCATGAGGACTATGGACAATGTTGCACTGTCTCCGTTTGAGCTAAAGCCTTATGCACCTTGGATCATGAGATTCCTCAGGACAAGGTCTTCACTCAACTACAAAGCTAATTTCCAGAATCATCTCAGCTACTTGCCCCCAATTGAAGTCCTCAAGCAGACATATTCCTCAGTTGATGGAAAGGGAAAGGCACAAGCTGTAATTGATGAAGGCATTCGTCCATTGGATGGTCAGTTTCGCAAAGATGCATCTTATTCCACCAATGATGACTTTGCCACACATGACTCTCCCAATGCACCTAAGTCCACTCCTCAAGCCACTGCTCCGCGCGTGATGACAGACCATGAACTTGTGCTTAGTCTTCACCAGAAGGTGGATCGAAATCACAAATGGGTTAAGCGTCAGTTTGGTTCACTTCTTCACAACATGACTGCCACACACAATGCAGTGAAGAAAAACCACTACTACTTCCATCAAGTCTTCGGTCGCACCTGGGCAATCCTGTCACACCTGTATGGTGAAGAAGATCTGAAGAACATGGGTCTTAATGAAGATTTTGACTGGTCTGCACCTCCACCAAAGAAATTCAAGAAGGTCAAGGTTCCTTCTCTGGTGGCCAGATCATATTCTTCATCGCGCGACACTGATGAACATGAAGATTTAGATGACACTGCGGCAGGCCCTACATCAACCAACGACCCCAACAACGCTGGCGCTCCTTCATCAACTTGATTATCTTCAGGGGCGTTAGTCCTCAGTTTCGATCCTTTTGGTCATTTGATGACAAAGGGGGAGAAATTTGAGTTAGTCTTCAAGCGGGTCTATTTTATCGCCCATATACAACGTTTTTTTGCTAAGTTACAACTCTCGTTCTTCTGAAACTTTATTGGATCGAGTTGTAATCTTAAACCCGATGGTACTCTGATACTTTTGATGCACTATGCTCTGATACTCTTTTCTGCATGCTTATTCCTCGTTAATATTATTGCACGCATGCTGAATTTCATCAGGCACCATATTTCATCATGCATTTCAAATTCTTCATATTATATGTTAAATGCGTGTATGAATTACAAGATATAGGGGGAGATCTCCATGATTCAACTCTTCAAGTGTGCATTGCTTCAAAAGCAAATTCCTCACTATGCACATCTTCAGGGGGAGTTCTTCTATATCTTGCAATCAAATTCCTCAATATCAGTATTTACACTAGTGGATCATGTGTTGTTCATGTACCTTTTGGATCATGTGTGTTTGATTGTCTAGTGGATGTGTGATTGGACTTGTTCTTGAGTGTTTCCCCTTGTGATTTCTCTCTGTTCTTCCCCATGTTCTTCGCGTTCTTAGTTAGGATACGCTCCTTTCATGAAAGATCAGCCATATAGGGTTCCACCCTACATCATCCTCATTGTGTTCGGGATGGGGATGATGACGTCCTTGACGAGGAGGATCGTCTCTCACAATTTCCTCTTGTCGTGGAGGATTTCCATTTTCTTCTTGTTCTTGTTGAACTTGATGTTCTTGGCGAGCTTGTGGAGGTACTTGTCGAGCTTGACGTTGCACGCGAGCTTGAAATCTTCGTTCGTGAATTTCTTCATGAAGTGCTTCTTCATGTTCACGAGCTTGTCGGCCTCGGTTGGCTACGGCTTGACTTGAATCTCGGAGGGCTTGTTGCGCCTCAAGTGCTTGAGCATCTCGCAATTGTTGCTCTTGACGTTGTGCCTCGGCATCTTGTGCTTCTTGGTGTAGATTCGCTCTCTCTTCCTCTTCGTGGTGGCGTTGTCGTTGCAGTTGTCGTGCTTGCGCAAAGGTAGCTTGGTTTTGACGGTGTTGGTGCTCTTGAGAGTCGTTGTCGCATAGACGATTGAGGCTTTCTTGACAATCATTGTGCGCGGCACGGTGAAGAGTGTTCGATGTCGGTGTACTTGAGCCGGAGAGGGTGAAGTCGGAGTGATGACTTGAGCGGCTTCGTCTTGATGATGACGAAGTGGAAGAAGAGCGGTTGAGAAACAAAGCACGAATCTCGTCCATTCTTGCATCATTCTCTTGCTTGTGATCGTCGAGCTTCTGGTCGAAGTAGTCTGTTGTACATTGCTCGGAGAGTCGCAAGTAGGTGGCGAGGTTGTCGATGCATTCACTCATTGCTTGTTGCTCTTAATGCAAAGCACGTTGTGCACCGAAGAGGTGGCTCTTTGTGACGTAGGAGTTCATGTCATCGTCTTGCCTGATGAAGAGTGGGTTGGTAGAAGTACTTGGCCTATCCATCATTCCAAGAGAAATATGTGAGTGGTAGAAAGAGAAGAATGTATACCAAATGTACCTTGACCAAAGTTGATGGTTGATCAATGATCACTCCAATGTGGGACAAGGAAATAGCACAATTAGTACCAATTCTTGTTGGTTTCTCATAACTACACAAGTAAAAGCTTATGGAGGAGCTTGGTTAGGATGGTGGCACAAAATTTGATGCAATTGTTAGTGAGCTTCAATAATGTTGGAAAAGATTCGCAAGTTTGCAATGCAAGAAGTAGACCAAGCAAAGAGATAAGTGGGGTCATGCAACCAAGGATGAGCCAAAATGTGGAGTCCACGAAAATGCTCTTGTTGCACAACGCTAGAGAGACGCTAGCACAATTGCACAATAGGCGGATACAAAGACTTGTGCACAACCTACTTAGCAAAAATGCTACGACTTCTATCCCAAGTATGCTCTATGTATGGTGTTTCGATGATATGATCCAAGATGATCTAGTATGACAATCTTAATTTGTATGATGCTATGGTTCTTGCTTAAATGCTCTTTGCTTATCTTTCCCTTCTTGCTTAAAAGCCTATTTGGCTCTGTTGTTTGAGCTCTTTTCTCATGAAATGCTCCACGAACCAAGATAGCACTTGTGTATGCGATGACAACCTTGTGACACAAGATATGATACCAAGAGATGCACTAATGATATGTATGTATGCTACGGGAAGTATGATCACTAATGTGCACAAGTCATCTTGCCGTCAATACTCAAAGGCTAGTCTCGATGGGTAAGAGACACAAAAGAGTAAGGCTATGATGGCTATCAATGTAATGGCAAGAATGATGTATCACTATACCAAGATGAGTTTACCGCTTCTTGCTTACGGTATGGTGTCAAGATGGAAAGAATGATGTGTCACTATACCAAGATGAGTTTACCTCATCTTGGTATTGGATACATCATTCTTACCATTACTTTGATAGCCATCATAGCCTTACTCCTTTGCGTCGCTTACCCATCTAGAGTAGCCTTTGAGTATTGCTGGCAGCGTGACTTGTGCACATTAGTGATCATACTCCCATGGCATACATACATCATTGGTGCATATCTTGGTATCATCTCTTGTGTCACAAGGATGTCATTGCATACACAATTGCTATCTTGGTTTGTGAAGCATTGCATGAGAAGAGAGCTCAAACTACAAAGAGCCAAAAAAGCTTTTAAGCAAAAGGAAAAGATAAGCAAAGAGATTTTAAGCAAGAACCATAACATCATACAACAATAAAATTGTCATACTAGATCATCTTGGATCACATCATTGAAACAGCATACATAGAGCATACTTGGGATAGAAGTCGTCGCATTTTTTCTTAGTAGGTTGTGCAAAAGTCTTCGTATCCGCCTATTGTGCAATCGTGCTAGCATCTCTCTAGTGTTGTGCAACAAGAGCATTTTCGTGGATTCCACATTTTGGCTCATCCTTGGTTGCACGACCCCTTTTATCTTTTTGCGTGTGTGTTTCTGTGTACCTTATATTGCTTGGTATACTTGTTGCATTGCAAACTTGCGAATCTTTTCCAACATTATTGAAGCTCACTAACAATTGCATCAAATTTTGTGCCACCATCCTAACCAAGCTCC
The DNA here is from genome assembly GCF_003073215.2 of Triticum urartu. Taxonomy (NCBI): domain Eukaryota; kingdom Viridiplantae; phylum Streptophyta; class Magnoliopsida; order Poales; family Poaceae; genus Triticum; species Triticum urartu. Next base: position 296,143,673 of record NC_053023.1, on the reverse strand, counting down.
ACCATAATCTTTTACTTGTGTAGGTTTGAGAAACCGACAAGAATTGGTACAAATTTTGTTTTTTCCTTGTTCCACAATGGAGTGATTATGGATCCACCTTCAACTTCGGTCAAGGTACATTTGGTATGCGTTCTTCTCTTTCTCCCACTCACATATTTCTCTTGGAATGATGGATAGGCCAAGTACTTCTACCAACCCACTCTTCATCGGGCAAGATGACGACATGAACACCTACGTCACCAAAAGCCACCTCTTTGGTGCAAAACGTGCTTTGCATCAAGAGCAACAAGCAATGAGTGAACGCATCGACAACCTCGCCACCGACTTGCGACTCTCCGAGCAACGTACAAGGGACTACTTCGACGACAAGCTCGATGATCACAAGTGATGAGGACATCAATACCATTGTTACACCCACAGCCCCTACTGTTACATATACTGGACCAATTACTAGAGCTCGCGCACGCCAATTAAATTACCAGGTATTTTCGTTTCTTGGTAATGATTCTAATGTTCATGAGATTATGATGCTGCCTAAATTGGATACATTTGTTTTTCTTACAAATGAAGGGCCTAGCTTGGAGAAGGATGAACATTGGAGCAAGAACACGCATGGAGTTGATGGCATGCGCAAGGGGATCAAGAACGGAGTTACAAGTGATGATTTCAGGACTTTGAAGCCGCCATAAGGAGTGCATGAAGCCTTGGACGAAATATACAAGATGCCACTTCATAATATTCGTCCATAGGCTATTCTAGGTGCTGCATCACCTTATTAATGGGCCAGGCCCATGTAATTTCGAAATACTTAAGTATAGGATATTTTTAGAGTCCGTATGTGTGGGGAAACAAGAGTTAGGGTTGGTTTCGGACCCCACCCTCAAGGGCCACGAAATTCCCCCCTCTTCCTCCATATATACAGCCCTTAGGGCGTCGTTTAGACTTTGGGTTTTGTTTAGATTAAAAGTTCGCCATAGCTGCAACTTCGCGTACTTCTTTTGTGTCCAACGACCAGACCAAGACGTCACAGAACCCCACCTTGATCAATAAAGCTTTCATCTTATATTCGCAATATCCCGATTGCAATCTCAGTTTCTTGCTTGTTCTTCATTTGCTCGCAGGAAACAGACCCTCATGGTCAGGTTGATCGTGCTCCGGCGTAGTCAATAACCCTCGGAAGTTGGTTTAGCGATTGCTAAGGCGCGACGTCTCGCACGTTCGTAGTCGGATCGTCAAGGTCGACTCCCACAGAAAACGATAGCCACCATCTCATCGAAACATCGGGACACTTTAGCCTCTATCAACAAGCAAGAGAACGACACAATAATGGACGAGATTCGTGCTTTGTTGCTCAACCGCTCTTCTTCCACTTCGTCCTCATCAAGACGGAGCCGCCCAATTCGACACTCCGACTTCACCCTCTCCAAATCAAGTACACCGACATCGAACAATCTTCGACGTGCCGCGTGCAACGATCGTCAAGCAAGACTCAATCCTCTACGCGACACCGACTGTCAAGAGCACCGACACCGTCAAAACCAAGCTGCCTTTGCGCAAGCACAAGAACGACAATGACAACGCCAACATGAAGAGGAAGAGCGAGCGCGTCTACACCAAGATGCACAAGATGCCAAGGCACAATGCCAAGAACAACAACTCCGTGAAGCTCAAGAACTTGAGGCGCAACGTGCCCTTCGAGATTCAAGTCACATCGTCACCACACGTAATCGCCATCGGCATGAACAAGAAGAAGCACTTCGTGAAGAAGTTGAAGAGAGGATTTACCAATCATGTGCGCATCGTCCAGTTCCTAAAGTTTGTCCTCGAGCTCGAAAAGCCCCTCCACAAGCTCCACAAGAACCCCAAGTTCACCAAGAGCATGAAGACAATGGAAATCCTCCACAACAAGAGCAAGATGAGGTCAACAAACCTCCTCACCAAGAGCAACACAAGTTTGCCAATCCTCAACAACATGGGCGTCATCATCCCTGAGCCCAACACAATGAAGAGCAACGCTATGGCAAGCTAAAGTTCACCATCCCCAAGTTTTCCGAAAGCAATGATCCCGAAGAGTACCTATCATGTGCATTGAAGGTCGACAAAATCTTCCGCTTGCACAACTATGACGAAGATAAGAAGATCGCGATGGCATCCCTTGAGTTCCAAGACTATGTCCTCATTTGGTCGGAACAAGTTATTGAGCGCAGTGAGGAAAGAGGTGAACCACCCATCACTACTTGGGAGAAAATGAAGGATGTCATGAGAGCACACATCGTGCCTACCTACTACAATCACAACCTCTTCAAGAAACTCCAACTACTCAAGCAAGGAACCAAGAGCGTTGAAGAGTACTACAAGGAGATGGAGATTGCAATGATACGAGCCAACGTCACGGAAGATGATGAGAAAACTATGGCACGTTTCTTGAATGGACTAAACCATCCTATCAAGAAGATCGCCGACTTCCAACCATACTCGAACCTCATCGAGCTAGTGTATCAAGCTACAAAAGCAGAACGTCAAGTGCAAGACGATTACAAGTATGCCAAGTTCTCATCCTAGTCATACGGCTTCTCCAACACCCAAGCTTCAATGACTCCAACACCGCCTTCCTCTACCAAGCCTTCTACAAGCAATATCGACAAGTCGAGTTACAAGAAAGCTTCATCAACCCCAAGTCATCCTCCTACAACGAGCAACTTCAAGCCGAGAGCTTCATCATCATCTGATGAGGACATGACTACATTGGATACGACCAAAAATATTTCATACATGCATATTTGTCAGGTGATTTCTAGTGCAAACTATTCAATAATCAATTTATATTATCCAGAACAAAAATACTTCCCACACTTTTGTGTTTTATCTAATTGCAGGTGTATTGGACATTTTTACAATCCACATATGAAGTTAAGGGAAAAGGATAAGTTTAGGTTCTGTTCAAAAAGTCCTCTCACATCACTTTTGGGCCAAGAGAAGATAGAGTCCAAGTCTCTCACGTTCTGGATTCAGATTCGGACTTCGCAGACATACCTGACTCAAAACGCCAACAACTTTTTCATACGGACTCCGAATTGGGTGATTCTTTTTTTGTTGGAAACTAGATTTCGTGCTCTTTCCAACCCAATTGGATTCACCTTCAAATTCGTTCGGAGCATAGAGATATGAATGAAACAATCTGACATTGTAGCAGAATCCGAGTCAAACTACAAGCCCAAAACTGTTGCATCACCTCCACTTGGGCCCATGAGCCTTGTACGACCTAGGGTTAGTTTTAGGCTGCCTTGGGACGTCCTCCTACCTCCTTGGCCGCCACCCCTTGATCCTATATAAGTAGATCCATCTAGTAGCTTTTCCCTTGGGATTTGTTTAGTTAAAAGTTAGCCATTGCAACTTCGTGTACTTCGTTTGTGTCCAACTACCAGACCAAGACCGCTTACGGATCCCCACCATTATCAATAATTCATACATATTCGCAATATTCAGATTGCTTTACCATATTCTTGCTCGTTCTTCGATTGCTTGCATGAATAGACCTTCATGGTCAACCTGACCATGCTTCCGGCATCGTCAGTAACCTTAGGAGATTGGTTTAGCGATTGCAAAGGCGCAACGTCGTGTGCGTTTGTAGTCGGATCATCAAAGTCGTCTCCACCAAATCGATAGTTATCATCTCATCAAAATATCGAGACACCCTCGCCTCTATCAAGTGGTATTAGTTTTTAGGTTGCTCGGTGAGAATTTCCAGTTTTTCCTAGATTAGATTTATTTTCTTACCTATTGTCTAAGAAAAAGCCACAAAAAAGTTAGATCTATTCATCCTTTGTCCAAGCCAGTCTGAGCCTTTGCAATTTTATTTTCATTGCTTGCATAGTTTAATTATCGATTGCATCGCCGTGTCGAGTTGCTGGTCTTAGTGTCTAGTTCGTTTAGAGTTTCGAGTTTTGTTCACATTAGTCATGCCGCCGTTGCATCTTTATCTAGTTTGTTTTGGAAAGAGGGAGAGAGAGAAAACAGAGAAAAAAAGACAAAAAAAATAAACACAAAGTTAGAGAAATAAAAGAGAAAAAAGAGAAAAAAAGAAAAAAAAGTGTGAGAAAAAAAGAGAAGAAAAAAAATTCGGATCTTTCTAGACTCAATCTCGTAGTTGAATTTGCATTGGAATCTATTTTGTGCACTATTCAGTAAAATAGGCATAACTTCCTCATACGAAGTCCGTTTTGCCTCCACGAGTACTCAAATGAAACCTAGCGACGAGCTGCTTCTAAATAGTTGCAGAAGCTAGTTCAATATTTGGCACCTCAAAATCGGCTTCTAAATAGGTCTTTTTGCCCTCCGAACTTCATGAACACAGCTTATTCCAGTTTTTCAGGCCAGTTTTAGAATTTTGTGACTCCTCATATCAACTCGGAATTGAGTGATTCTTTTTGAATTTGAAAGCTTAAGTCAGTACCATTCTTGAGAAAAATTATCAAAAAATTGGCACAAACTTTTCCAAAGAAAAGTTTGATAGAAAGTTGTTGTATATCCTGCTTGGCAGTTGTTTTTCATCATTATCTTTACTGTCGTTGTGATCTTCACTTATATCTTGTTGTCCAGAGCAACTTAGTATCCTTCATTGATGCTAGTTGTGCTACGCCGTGACCTCATAGTGTTCTAGGCTCGCGTCTCTAGTCCGGTCTAGCCTAGGACCAGCACGGTACCGTCGTTTGAGCGTTTATTCAACATTGCATCTCTGAATTGATTATTGCTAATCTTTTGCTACCATATATAGCCAACCCAGCTCCACATATTTCTATACCGTTTATATGTATGTTCCCCTGGAAATCGCTTTACACAATCTTCAGAGTTATTTGACACCGCTGGTTGCCTGTCACCACCTGACGCGTGGTAAGAACTTGTAAGATATTGATATTTTCTTTACTGTGAGTGCTTTACCACCACACCCTAGTAGTTCATAAGAACATTATTCTTGAATTTTGTTTCTTGTTTCTACTAATCATGATAGGGTCCGAAGATAGAAGTTTTTGGATGATGGATACATCTTCACCATCACGAGGTGGGACAACACACACAAGCATATGGTCAGGTTATCTCTTTACCATCATTTGAGGGTAGATTTAATCCTGCTATTTATCTAGCTTGGGAGCTTGAAGTAGAACAAGTTTTTACTCACCATGATTTTTCTGAACTTGAGAGAGTACGAGCTACCACTAGAGCATTTACTGGTTTTGCTTCTGTTTGGTGGAGTGTGCATTGTAAGAAAAACATTGATAACCGACCCACAACTTGGAAAGATTTGAAATATGTAGTGAGACAACAATTTTTCCCTCCTTTCTATCGTCGTGAATTGCTTCACAAATTTGAACAATTTAAACAAGGCAACAACACTATTCATGCTTACTACCAAGAGTTAAAATCTTATATGCATCATTGTGACATAGAAGAATCTGGGGATGATACAATGAATAGATTTTTTTGGTGGTTTGAACCATGATATTCAGACAAGATTTCAGTATATTCCTCGTTGCATTACTGGTATGTATGTTCGTGCTTGTACCTTTGAGAGACAGATACAGGAGGATGCATTGGGTGACCACAACAACTACTATTCCAGTTCATGCTCACCATCGCCGGTTGGTTCCTCCACCGTTGCACCTACTAGAGTAGCCCCACCTTGGATTGTGAGAGCGATATCATCTCCAGAGTATGGTACATTGTCAACATCCATACCTACATCTTTGCAACAAGGTAACAGTAAAGGTATTGATGATATAACTTCTCATGAGAATGATGCATGCCTAGTTAACTTGAATGCATCATGTGTTGAGTTACCTGTTGATTTGAGCACACCACCTATTTTAGAGAATCTTGTTACTATCATGAATACGTCATGTGATCAAACAACTGATATATTAACAATTTTGAGTGCACCCATTGAATTAACTGTTGATGCAAAAGAACCAATGTTTAATCATTTTGATATGACCTCTAATCTTGGTGATGATTCTGTGTCCAATGACTTATTGCATGTTTTCTTATTTAAGCATGTTGTGGCATGTAAATTTGATGCAAGTAAGGTTTATTCACCAAAGTTGTGATGGTTCAATGATGAACATTGCCAATCTTTTGAAATGAATAAGAGCTTGACTTATATGTGCAAACTGAGTTGCAATATTTTCATGCTTTCTACTTCTTGTGATAATTTTTTGGTTATAGATTTTATGAACTATGAAAGTTACTCATGTATACATGTGTCATATGTGCAAAAATCAAGGGAAGTTAAAATGGATGACATATACATATACAACATGTACACCTTGTCTCGTTTGATAGCCACATTTCAGATTAAGCAACGCCGAGGACGACATTGTTTTCAAGAAGGGGAGGATGATGAGGACATGACTACCTTGAATACGACCAAAAATATTGCATACATGCATATTTGTCAGGTGATTTCTAGTGCAAACTATTCAATAATCTATGTATGTTATCCAGAACAAAAATACTTCACACACTTTTGTGATTTGTCTAATTGCAGGTGTATGGGACATTTGTACAATCCACATATGAAGTTAAGGGAAAAGGAGAAGTTTAGGTTCTGTTCAATAAGTCCCCCCACATCACTTTTGGGCCAAGAGAAGATAGAGTCCAAGTCTCTCATGTTCTGGATTCATATTCGGACTGCACACACATACCTGACTCAAAATACCAACAACTTTTTCATACGGACTCCGAATTGGGTGATTTTTTTTGTGGGAAACTAGATTTCCTGCTCTTTCCAACCCAATTGGATTCACCTTCAAATTCGTTCGGAGCATTGAGATATGAACAAAACAATCTAAAGTTGTAGCAGAAACCGAGTCAAACTACAAGCCCAAAAGTGTTGCATCACCTCCACTTGGGCCCATGAGCCTTATACGATCTAGGGTTAGTTTTAGGCTGCCTTGGGACGTCCTCCCACCTTCTTGGCCGTCGCCCCTTGCTCCTATATAAGTAGATCCATTTAGTAGCTTTTTCCTTGGGATTTGTTTAGTTAAAAGTTAGCCATTGCAACTTCGTGTACTTCGTTTGTGTCCAACAACCGGACCAAGACCGTTTACGGCTCGCCACAATTATCAATACTTCATATATATTCGCAATATTCAGATTGCTTTACCATATTCTTGCCCATTCTTTGATTGCTTGCAGGAATAGACCATCATGGTCATGCTGACCGTGCTTCTGACATCGTCAGTAACCTCAGGAGATTGGTTTAGTGATTGCTAAGGCGCAACGTCATGCACGTTGTAGTCAGATCATCAAAGTCGTCTCCACCAAATCGATAGTTATCATCTCATCGAAAGATTGGGACACCCTCACCTCTATCATCATCTATCCCAACCGATGAGACCGTCAAGGTGAGTTCTTTCAAATGCTTCACACGCGGAGGCCGAGGACACACGTCCTATGAGTGCACCAACAAGCGGACCTTGATCCTCAATGACGACGGCACTTATGACTCAATGAGTGAAGGAGAAATGGAAGCCCTTGAGCAAGTGGCCATACATAGGCAAGTGAACGAAGAAGGCACGGAACACGTCTTTTGTGATGAAGATTCAAGTCTCGCTCAAGTTGTCTCCAAGGTCTTGACTCTTCAAGATCACCAAGAAGAAGACCAAAGATGCCACCTATTCCATACCAAAGCCGGCATCAATGGAAGATCTGTCAAGGTCATCATCGATGGAGGGAGTTGTCATAACCTCACAAGTGAAGAACTTTGCTCCAAGCTCCAATTGCCCGAGACAAAGCACCCTCATCCCTACAAAGTTCAATGGCTTAGCGACTCCGGCACCATCCAAGTCGAGCATCGAGTACAAGTCTCCTTCAAAATTGGTGCCTACGTAGATACATTGGAGTGTGATGTCATTCCAATGACCGTTTGCCACCTTCTTCTTCGATGCCCATGGTAATTTGATAGAGGTGTCATCCACAATGTCCGAACGAACCACTACATCTTTAAGATGAAGGGAAAGGAGTACGTACTTCGCCCTATGTCTCCAAGCCAAGTGATCACCGAAAAGCAAACAACCCATCGTGGAGAGAATAGTGAGAGAGCGAGCCACCAAAAAGAGAGTGAGCGCCACAAGCCCAAATCGAGTGCCTCCACGATGAGCGACAAGAAGAACTTAGTTCTATTTGCCACCAAAAGTGAGATACGAGGAGTGTGTGAGAACCCATCTAGTGTCCTACACTATGTCCTTTTGTGCAAGGATGACACATGAAAAACTAACAACTCTCACGCTCTACCTTTAGTGTTGTCTTCTCTTTTGCAGGAATTTCAAAATGTTTTCCCCGACGAGCTACCTCTGGGACTACCTCCTCTACGAGGTATCAAGCACTGCATCGACCTCATCCCCAAAGCCCCACTTTTGAACAAAGCTTCCTACCGCGTCAACCCCGAAGAAACCAAAGAAATACAAAGGTAAGTAAAGCATCTCATAGACCATGGACATGTGCGTGAAAGCTTGAGTCCTTGTGCCATTCCGGTCATTCTTGTGCCAAAACGAGACGGTAGCTTTCGCATGTGCTCCGATTGTAGACCTATCAATGCTATCACCGTTCGCTATAGGTATCCCATTCCATGCCTTGATGATATGCTTGATGAACTTAGCGGTGCCACTATATTTTCCAAAATTGATCTTAAAAGTGGTTACTATCAAATCCGCATACAAGAGGGTGATGAATGGAAAACCTCTTTCAAAACAAAGTTTGGTTTGTATGAGTGGTTAGTCATGCCTATGGGTTTATCGGAAGCACCGGGTACTTTCATGCATCTTATGAATCATGTCTTTCGCCCTTACATTGGTGAGTTTGTCGTGGTCTACTTCGATGATATACTTGTTTATAGCAAATCCATCAAAGATCATGTCATCCATGTTCGAACCGTTTTGCAACTCTTTGAAACGAGCATCTCTATGCTAACATGGAAAAGTGCCTTTTCGGCGTTGATAAGCTCGTTTTCTTGGGTTTTGTTGTTTCCTCTAAGGGTGTTCATGTTGATGACTCTAATGTAAATGCTATTAAAACTTGGCCCCAACCAACCAATTTGCAACAAGTGCATAGTTTCCTTGTTCTAGCCGGTTTCTACCATCGATTCGTGAAGGACTTTAGCACCATTGCTTCACCTTTGCATGCCTTGAGCAAGAAAAATGTGCCTTTCATTTGGGGACCATCCCACGATACCGCTTTCAGTGAGCTTAAGAAATTGCTTACTCATGCTCCCGTGCTTGCATTACCCAACTTTGACAAGCCCATTGAGATTCATTGTGATGCTAGTGGTAATGGCATAGGAGGTGTGTTAACGCAAGAGAAGCGCCCCATAGCTTACTTTAGTGAGAAACTTTCCGGAGCGCAACTCAATTACCCCATCTATGACTTATATGCTTTAGTGCAAGTCTTGCATGAATGGGAACATTATCTTCGTCCTCATGAATTAATCATTCATACTGATCATGAAACGCTCAAATACCTTAAAGGTCAAACTAAGCTGAACAAGCGTCATGCCAAATGGAGTGAATTCATTGAGTCTTTTCCTTATGTCATCAAGTGCGTCAAAGGTAAGGAAAATGTTGCGGCGGACACTCTTTCCTGCATATGCATGCTTGTTACTCAACTTGAATTGGATATCATTGGCTTTGAGCACATAAAAGACTTGTATGAGCATGATCCTACTTTTTCTACTCCTTGTGCCAAATGTTTGACGCATACCTCTTGGGAACGCTATTACATCAAAGATGGATATCTTATGAGAGCTAACAAGCTTTGCATCCCCGAGTCTTCTCTTCGCTTGTTGCTTTTGCAGGAATCTCATGGAGGAGGACTAATGGGACATTTTGGATGCAACAAGACTTTTGCTACGCTCTCCAAGAACTACTATTGGCCTAAGATGTTTCGCGATGTCAACCGCTTCAGCAACCGATGCTCTACATGTCGCAAAGCTAAGTCTAAAGCTCAATCCCATGGCCTTACATGCCTCTCCCTATTCCATATCAACCATGGGAAGATATTAGCATGGATTTTGTACTTGGATTGCCTAGGACTAGAAATGGAAAGGATTCAGTATTTGTCGTTGTGGACCGTTTCTCTAAGATGGCACATTTCATTCCTTGCAACAAGATAGACGATACTTCACATGTTGCCAATCTCTTTTGTAGGGAAATATTGCGTCTACATGGAGTGCCAGAGACCATCGTCTCGGACCGCGACGTCAAGTTCCTAAGCTACTTTTGGAAGACCCTGTGCACCAAGCTCGGAATCAAGCTACTATTCTCCACGGCGTATCATCCACAAACCGACGGCCAGACAGAGGTGACCAACCGCACACTCTCCGCTCTACTTCGCATGCTTATCAAGAAGAACATCAAGGAGTGGGAGGAGTGTCCACCTATCGCCGAGTTCACCTACAACCATGCAAGATACTCAACAACTGGCAAGTCCCCCTTCGAGGTCATCTACGGATTCAACCCGTTGTCCCCATTGGACATTCTTCCTCTACCACTACAAGAGCGCATCAATATGGACACAAGTGCACGAGTGAACCATCTCAAGAAGGTGCCTGAAGATACAAGGCACACCATCGAGTGCCAAGTACAACAACTTGCGACCAAGCTCAACATCAACAAGCAACCCATGGTATTCGACATTGGCGATCTTGTGTGGCTAAACCTTCGCAAAGACCGCTTCCCCACCGAATGCAAGTCCAAGCTTCTACCTCGAGCAGATGGACCCTTCAAGGTTCTTGCACGCTACAACAAAAAACGCTTACAAGATCAACCTCCCGCGCGACAAGTACAACGTGAGCGACATCTTCAATGTCAAGGACCTCTCGCCCTACCATGGTGATGAAGAATTTGATCAGAGGTCGGATCTTCCCCAAGGGAGGGGAGATGATGCAGAGCATCCCAAGGTCATCCCCATGGACCTACCATCGTCTCACCAAGTGCCTAGCAGATCCATGACACGAGCACGTGCCAGATCTCTCAAAACCGAGGTGAACTCACTCCTCTCTGAATTACCAATTTCTATGCATGAGACCTGGCTACTACCTCAAGAGGAAACCCTATGTGTGATCAGGCACTTGGAGGAAAGCCACGGACAAGATGGTGAGGACGCCAAGCTCAATGGACAAGAAGAAGGATAGCTCGAAGCTCCCAGGCTCTGGACGACCGGCGAACCCCGGACGTCCGATGATCTCCAAGCACCGAACGTCCGACCTTCTCTGGATGACCGGCACACCCCCACCCGAGCCAAACTATAGATTTCGGGAGCCCTCCGGACGACCGATGCCCCGGACGCCCGACCCCGACCGGACGCCCGATCGAAGACCACCCGAGCCGAATCTATAGCCGTCCGACAAGCACCGGACGTCCGGACCCTTGCGAGTCTCCGGACGACCGGTAACTCCCGGATGTCCGACGCTTGTGTGCTGTTTGTGTGTTGGGCCGTAGCCCATGTACCCCTTTGCCCACCTAGACTATATATACTCTTCTCCTACCTATGTTTTAGGGTTAGCAAAGGATTAGCTCATATTTCATGTGAGATCTTTGCTCATCCACTCGGTTACCTTCTCCTCGGAGATAGCGCCTTCTCCGAGAAGATCCCCCAAGCGGATTCAAGACCCATTTACGGGAAGAACCTCAAGACCTACTCACGAAGAAGACCGGCTACCTTTGTATCGTCCTTAGTTGACCATGGATCGTGTGATCTCTTATGTACTCGAGGATCTAGCATATGTGTGACTATTTCTTGTTGATTTAGTGTTTCTCTCGTGTTTCCCCTTGTGTTTCCCCTCGTATTCCCCCTCGTGTTCTTCGTGTTCATCGCGGGATCCGCTCCTTTCGTGAAAGATCGGCTCCTAGGGTTTCTACCCAACATCAAAGATGATATAGCCGAGATGGTCGTAGTTGATGATGCGTCCGTGGCGAAGGTGAGCGGAGGTGATGTTGATGTCGAACCGTACCTAAATAGCCAAAAAACAATAGGACACAGAACCGCAACTCAAATTCTCAAGACAAAATGGGACAAAATTGTCGGAGTTGGTAGTGGTAAACGATGGTGGTGTATGTGGTATATGGCGGTGCTATGCGGAAGTGGTGGTGGTATGCAGAAGTGTATGTGGGCACCGGAACAAAATTTGATGAAATATGGACGGAAAACGGGGCGGTGGATGGAGATGTTGCTGCCAGAGGCCGGATGTCCGGGCTTGATGGTCGGATGTCCGGGGTGCCAGATGTTCGGTTTGTCGGGCCGGATGTCCGGGCTCTGGATCCGGACAAACTCCGCATGGAAGGTGACAAATCCAGGCAAAATTCGGAGAAATTTATGGATGGAAATTGGGGAAAAGTGGATGGAAAGCTAGATCTACCTGCAACACACGAAATCCGCAGATCAAATCCAACAAAACTTCATCACACCAACAAATCACAAAAGAAATTGGGGCCATTTTTGTGGGGAAATTTTCGAATTAGGACAAAATCAACAAAAACAAGGCTAGAAACACAATGGGGAGGCTCCTAAATCGTGATCAACGTGGCTATAGATACCAAGATGATGTAGGGTAGGAACCCTAGGGGCCGATCTTTCTCAAAAGGAGCGGATCCCACGAAGAACACGAGGAACACGAGGGAAATCACGAGGGGAAACACGAGAGAATCACTAAAACCAACAAGAAATAGTCACACATATGCTAAATCCTCGAGTACATAAGCGATCACATGATCTACGGTCAACAAAGGATGATACAAAGTTAGCCGGTTCTTCTCCGTGAGGAGGTCTTGATGGGGCCACCCTAAGGGGGGGTCTTGAATCCAAAGGGATCTTCTCCGAAGAGGGGCCGCGGTCTCTCTCGTGGAGTAGATCCGATGTGGATGAGCAAAGCTCTATCTCTAATGAGCTACTACTTTGCTAACCCTAAAATGTAGGTAGGAGGAGAGTATATATAGTCTAGGGGGTGAAAGGGTACATGGGCCTTGGCCCTTTACTGTGTGCAGACAGACGGGGCCGGACGTCCGAGCATCGGGCCAAATGTCCGGGCTGGAGGGGCCGGATGTCCGGGCTGGTGGGGTTTCTCTTCTGTCCTCTGTTGCAGCTTGTCCGGATATCCGGGCGTTGGGGCCGAATTTCCGGGTCGGGCCGGATTTCCGGGCTAGGGCCAGACGTTCGGGGCCTGTAGATGTCTAGCGGCTGGAAGGCTACTGCAGCTGATGTCTCCAGCGGCCGGATGTCCGGGCTCGGGGCCGGATGTCCGGGCCCTGGAGCTACCTTCTTCTCCTTTTGGCGCTCCACTTCACCCGTGGACTTGGTGGCTTGTCCGTCTCCACGTGCATCTTCAGGAGGGTCCTCTTGGTACCTAATCATGCACAACATCTCGGACTTAGGTAGTAGCTATGTCCCGAGAGAATCACATCTAATATCACTAAGGAGAGAAGTCACCTCGGTGTCGAGAGCTCTAGCTCTAGCTCGAGTCATAGGTCCTCTTGGCACTTTGTGAGGCGATGGTAGGTCCATGGGGATGACCCTAGGAGGCTCCGCATCAGGAAACATATGGAGATATATGACGGCAAGCAATAACAATCATGTGCAAAGCATGTAGATGGTTGTCATCAACCGCATGAAATGAGCAAGTTTGAGTCATCGGTGATGCAACATGGCAAGCAAACATAGTAATCTAGTCGTGCAAGCTAGTAGTGCGAAGATGCAACATACTAGATTAAATCATGGCAATCAAGTCATGAGAGCTAATAATAGGCATAGGCAATGCACATGACATATTGCAAGCACGAACACAAAGCAATATCATAGTATCATCATAGGCATGGGGCACAAAGCAAACATGGAAATAACAAGCAATATCTCCACCAAGCTTGCAAATGCACATACAAGTATCAGAATCAATCATCAATATCTCCACAATGACATCATATATCGGGCTAGTGGTGAAGTCACACTCACTCTCAATATGGTGGCTAAAGTCACTCAAGTCAACATATGTCATCGTGGTCAAAGGGAAAATCCCATGCTCAACCATCTCGTTGTCGTCGCCGTGGATGAAGGCCGAAGATGGCACATCATCACTCTCGCCTCCTAAGATGGAAGCATCATCCTAGCTCGTCACCATGTTGCTCGCCTCCAAAGCTTGGTCCTTGATGGTCACCGTAGTCGTAGTTGTCGCCGCACCATCTTGAAAAAGAGTGATGTAGGGTAGAACCCTAGGAAGCCGATCTTTCATGAAAGGAGCCGATCACGCGATGAACACGAAGAACACGAGGGGGAAAACACGAGGGGAAAGAGAGGAATCACTCAAATATGAAAGAAACAATCACACATGTGCTAGATCCATGAACACAGAGATACACGATCCAAATCCAACAAAGGACGATACATAGGGTAACCGGTTCTTCTCCGTAGAGGAGGTCTTGAGGGGGGCCGCCCAAGAGGAGTCTTGAATCCAAGGGGATCTTCTCCGTAGAGGGGCCGCGGTCTCTCTCGTGGAGTAGATCCGTAATGGATGAGCAAAGCTCTATCTCTAATATGAGCTAAACCAATGCTAACCCTCAAATGGAGGAGGGGGGAGGAGTATATATAGTCTAAGCCACGAAGGGGTAAGTGAGGGGCGAAGGGGTACACGGGCCTCGTCCCAAGTCACGCGCGCAGGCATGGTCCGGATGATCCGGATGGGGTCCCGGATGATCTGGGCGTCGGGGTTCCGGATGATTCGGGTGGCCGTCTGGATAATCCGGCTTCGTCGAGCAGGCTTCGGGTGTCTTTGGGCACGTTAGCCAGATTGTCCGAGTGGTTGTTTAGGCTCGGTCCAGATCGTCCGGCTGGGGGTCCGGATGATCCGGGCAAGTCATGTCTTGTCCGTTCTTCCATGCTTGGCCTTGGTCCTTTCGTTCTCCATGGTCATCTCGGATGTACCTGGGTATATGCAAGGTCCATGCATGAGGTAGTAGCCATGTCTCATATGTGGAAAGTGATGGTTCTAAGAGGCGTGAGTTCACCTTGTGTCCAGTGGCGTATGGTCGAGGTCTCATCGTATGTCCTCTTGGGGCTTGGAGAGTAGTTGGAGTGTACATGGGGATGAACGTGGGATGCTCCGCATCATCTCCCCCCCTTGGGAAAGATCCGACCTCGGATCATGATCCTCATCACCATGGAAATGGTTGTCGTGCAAAGACTTGTACTTGGACGGAGTTGAAGACATTGCGCAATCCAAGTACTCCAAGGTGTCGCCGGAGTGGTATACTTGCAAAAAGAGCAAACACAAACGACACTCGGAAATACAATGGTTAGCACACACAAAGTGCCCATCATGTAAGAATGAGTCCGTGTGGCAAGATTGTTCGTGACAAAGCACATGAAGCATTCTTTTGTGACAAAGTCCCCTCCTTTTCTAGCCTTCTTTTGTTTGATTTTGTCCTAAATTTCAAAAATCCCCACCAAAAATAGCCCCAATTTTTTTTTGATTTGTTGGTTTGATGATGTTTTCTTGATTTTGATACATGGATTTGCTTGGTTTCAAGTGGATCTAGCATCTCCCCAAGTTTACCCACCTTCAGTCCACAAAATTTCCTCAATTTTCACCCGAAAATCATCTATTTCCGCCCAAAAAATGGACTCCGAGAGAAAATCCCGGATCAACTGGACCATCTCCCGTATGTACAGATGCCCCAGACCACAGAAATCTGGTTGACGAACCCGGATCATCCGAACCTACTCCCGGATGTCCGGGTAACCCTAAAACTGACTATGCTGAAATTTTGTTTTGGCCATATCTAATTCATCTGAACTCCGTTGTTGACGTTCTTTAGCTCATTTTGAAGCTCTTGACATCCCCCCTTCCCACAAAAATACTACCACTAACATTGGACTCCATCAAATTTCTAGAACTTTGGCATCTTTGCCTAGGGCTTCCACCACAACCTCCGCATAACCACCACTGACTTCCGCAACCTAACCAATTGTGATCAATATAGCATTAGTGGTTGCTTGAGGTGTGATTCGAGTCTCCTAAGGTGTTTAGGCTACTTAGGAATTGTTGCTTCTTCATCAACCACCACCGAGCTCATTCCTTAGTTGCACGACCCCATTTATCTATTCGTGTGTGAGTTTTCGTGTGCCATTCATTGCTATTGGTCTACTTGTTTCACTTGCGTTTTTGTGAATCTCTTTCAAAATTATTGACTCTTCCTAACATTTTGCATAAAATTTTTGTGCCACTATCCTCACAGAGCTCCACCATAAGCCTTATTTGTGTAGGTGTGAGAAATTGACAAGAACGGTACCAATTGTGCTATTTCCTTGTTACATCATTGAGTGATCATTGATCCATCTTCAACTTCGGTCAAGCTACATTTGGTATAAGTTCTTCTCTTTCTCCCACTCATATTTGCTCAAGTCTTGTAATGGATAGGAAAGGCATTTCATCTCTGGTCTTCCACAACAATGATGGCGCGTACAACTACAACAACAAAACTCCCCACTTCGGACTACAACGATCAATGCAAGTCATCGACAACATCACCACCGACTTACGACATTCCGAAGCTAGGTGATGTAGGGTAGAACCCTAATCGCCTGATCTTTCACGAAAGGAGCGGATCCTGCGAAGAACACGAGGAACACGAGGGGGAAAACACAAGGGGAAACACGGGAGGAAACACTAAACCAACACGAATAGGTCACACATGTGCTAGATCCTCGAGTACATAAGAGAAGATACACGATCCACAACAAACTTGGGACGATACAAAAGGTAGTCGGTCTTCTCTGTGAGGAGGTCTTGAGTTCTTCCCTAAAAGGGGTCTTGAATCCTCTTGGGGGATCTTCTCCCGTGGAGGCTCTAATCTCTGAGGAGAAGGTAACAAAGTGGATGAGTAAAGCTCTCACACGAAATATGAGCTAATCCTTTGCTAACCCTAGAAAGTAGGACGAGGTGGAGTATATATAGTCTAGGGGGGCGAAGGGGTACATGGGCCTCGGCCCTTACACTGTGCACAGATAGGGGAGGCCGGATGTCCGGGCGTTGGGCCGGATGTTTGGGCGTTCGTGGAGGGCAGATGTCCGGGCTGTGGAGGCCGGATGTCCGGGCTGGTGGAAGCTGGCCTTGTTGCTCTCGGGTTCAGGGGAGTCCGAATATCCGGGCTGGCTGCCGGATTTTCGGGGGCTTGGGAAGGGCCGGATGTCCGGGCTGGCGAGGTCAGATGTCCAGGACCTGTAGTGTCCTGGCGGCTGAGCGGATGTGGTGGGTGAAGCTCTAGGGGACGGACGTCCGGGGTCGTGGCCGGATGTCCAGGGCCTGGGAGGTGTCCTTGACTCCTTCCGTTGGTTTTCTTCATCCGTGAACATGGGGGCTTGTACATCTTTGCGTGCATCTTCGGGAGGACCCTCTTGGTACCTAATCATGCACAACATCTCGGATTCAGGTAGTAGCCATGTCTCGAGAGGATCATATGTAATATCACTAAGGAAGGAAGTCACCTCGTTCTCGAGAGCCCTAGCTCAAGCTCATGTCATGGGTCCTCTTGGCTCTTGTTGAGGCGATGGTAGGTCCATGGGGATGACCGTAGGATGCTCCACATCACTAGGAGAAGGGACTACTTCGACAACAAGTTTTCCGCACAAAAGGAGGAGCAAGATGCAAGGATGGAGGAGACTCGGACCTTGTTGATCAACCATTCTTCCCCTTCATCATCCTCAAGGCGACGGCAAGCAAGTCGATCATCTACGAAGTGCCCAAGGGATGCAAGCACAAGTCATCCACGTCCACATCTACATGGCGACCACCATCACATTCATGATCCACATCGTCATGAAGGCAAGTCACCTCCAAGCATCATGTGCACAACGACGATCGCCATCGAGCTCAAGCACGACAATGCCATCATCAACATGAAGATGCTCCACAAGCACAAATGCACAAGTCCCAACAAGCACTACTTCACGCCAAGTCCAAGCTTCATGAGAACAAGAGAATACCACGAGACAAGCACCACCAAGATGGAGCTACGGCTACTACCACCACCACTTCAGCATCTTCGTCAAGTGTTCTCAACACATCTTCGCCTTTGGACGTACGACATCTTCGCCTACTTCCCACGAGTTCGCCTACATCGACATCTTCAACAACGAGGCGACCAACTACGAGTGAGGGCGGCACTTCCATCTTCGGAAGCCCCTCAAGGAAGATGGCCAAGAATGGGAAATTCCCTTTGGTCACGGAGACAAGCTATGATGTGCCACATCATATGGGCCTCCAACAACAAGACTTTGAGAAGAAGGTCGAGCTAGGGCCAACCCCTTTGACCACTGCGGCGAGCATGAACCTCTTCAACAACATGAAGACGACACCCACATTGGACTCATACTTCGAGTCAAGCTACGAGACCGCACATGAGACCTTATCTTTGGTCTTGGAGGAGAGTGATGATGTGCCATCTTCGGCCTTCATCCATGGTTATGACTACGACATGATTGAGCATGGAGACATTTTCACCTACATCTCTCCGACACCCACATACGACGAGGTGCCCCAATTGCCATGTGAGGAGAGCCACCACCCCATGAGTGAGACGAGTGACTCCACCATACATGACATTGAGAGCATTTCCTATGAGAGGATGAGTGTGACCACCACTAGCCCCACACACGAGAGCATGCCACACACCCTAGGTGAGGTTTAGAGCCATTTGAGTGACTCCGCCAACCATAAGAGTGAGAGCATCCAAGAGGGAATGAGTGAGCCACAACACTTAGTGAGTGAGGTAGTTGACATGACATGCGAGACCACTATGATTTCCAATGACTTAACCTCTACTCCGAGTGTGTTTTCTTCTTTGGTGCTAGGTCTCCTATATGACGACATGTCTATCCTCGGCGAGTCCATACCTCCAATGGAGACGACGATGACCATGGTGGAAGAAGATGCACCCCCACATGGTTCCATCTCGATGAAGATGACCACGACTTGGTCTTCGATACCTCACCTACAATACATGAGCGATGCTCCAAAGGTAACATAGGTGATGGTGCTTCTCTTGTCCCACTAGTGGACTATTTTATGAATGATTGCTTGCATGATGTTGACACACCTATTCCCATGCTTCATGCTAGTGTGACTTTTTCATGTCATGACTTATGTATTTATGATGAATATGATGACGAGCATGTCAAGTTGCCTACTTGTGATGTTATGCTCCATAGGATATCATGTGAAAATTTTTTTGTCACATCATGTTTGACAATCCATTAAACTTGTCATATGCTATGAGTGAGATCTCCCATATTGCAACATTTCAATCTCAACATAGTAACTATGCATGCCACATTAAAATAAATCCCATTTGCACTTATGGCATAGATGACAAAATGATGGTCATTGACTTTTGTTTTTCATGTGATGATATTGCCATGCCTCCTTTACATGATTTGCGCAATTCATCTACTATGCCATGCCATGATCACAATGTTCCAAATATGCATTGTTTTGGATGTTGTCTATATTCTCCGTGTGATGTTTCCATTAATGCTCATGAGGAGACCCTCATAGTTTCCTCATATATATTAGGAGATTTTGATGCATTCGATACATTGCATGATTCTCATAATTGCTTTCACCGTATGCATTCCATGAAGAACAATGCTCTACATATTTCTTGTGATGCATTACACAATTTGAGTCTCCATTATGCTATACATAACAACAAACCTATCATGATGGATGACATGTTTCTATATCACACATCTCATTTATTTGAGCATTGGCTATTTTGTGCTAACCAACATTTGCACGTGCGCATCATGATGGATGATGTGTACATATACCACGCACAAACAATTTTCCCTTTGTCTTTGTTTTGTGTAGGTACTCATGTATACTCGTCAACCTCTCAATCCCAAGAGTTGACGAAACGAGCTCTTGAGACCAACGACGATTTGGGATCCGTGGACTATCCTTACCCCCGTTCCTTTTGCGCAAGGACTACACACATCTCTTCTACTTGGTTCTCACACAGCTATGAGTTATATACTACTTGTTCATTTATGCCCATCATACCATGTTCATTTTGCATGTTATGTCTATTTCTATGTCTTTGCCATGCAATTGTGACCCTTGCTTGAACTTACCCACGATTCATCATTTTACTCCTATGTGTATTTGCATGCTTGGTGGAGATCCTTGTTGCTATTTCCATGTTTATCATGTGCCTCATGCTATTGTTGATTCTTGTGTTGGGAGAGTCATGCTGTTCCATTGCTATTTACATAGGACTTCTTGCCAATACTATGATGATACATTTCTAATATCTTGCTTTCATGCTTTTGGTATGTCATGTGCATTATCAATGACCCCTATTCGCACACATGCCCTGCTTGCCATGACTACCTCTAGTACATTGCATTTTGGCACTACTAGCTTGCACCACTTGATCATTATGATTGCTTGCTTTGTCGCATCACCCATGTTCCACTCTTACTTGCTTTCTTGGGTTCAGGACATATATGTTCATGCCTCTCACATGATACATCTTGTTCATTGTCGCTTGCCTCCAATTGTTGCATCTATGATTATTGATCTTGGAGACTTGGACACTTTACTTGTGATGCATGCTTCCTTGATTGCGCCTATTCTATTTGGTTGTTCTCGCATCATATGCCTCCATACTATGAAATTCTCCCTTGTCCTTTGTTATGATGAGCATGATGCACACACTTGTTGGGTATTTTACCACACGAATGATAGGTTTTGCACTTCCGCTAACCTCATTTGATTTTCCACGTGTTTGTCATGTTCTTTCATTTTGAAGGATTCACAAGGCGGTGCCGTTATGAGACAATTTGGTCATGTGAAGGCATACACGATGTGCAACACCAACATTTGCGAGAATTTCCTAAAGGTGAACTCCTTCCCTTTGAGCCATCCTCAATTAGGCATATTGGATGGGTCACTCTTTCGTTGTTGTCTCCTTCTTGTTGTCTACATGATACATCTCGCGAACGGAGGAGCGATATGGCAGATTGGCTCTATGGACCTTTACATTGAGGAGCGCTCGGACTTATTGGATGCACCTTCGAACATCCACTCATGCCACGACATCGAGCATTGGTACACCAACACCTCCATATTTGTTGATTGTGCTCACACATGTCATGCTCGATGGACATATCATACACATGACAAATTTGCATCTTATGCATGGATTGACTCACATTATGATTGCCTTGTTGCATCTTGTATCCCCATGTCATCCATGATATATGAGCTTGTGCATTTTCTTAGCAAATTTGTTGTGATCTACCTTGATGGCATATTCATACATCATGATCATACTGCCCATCATCAATTGCATGATCACATACTCATTTTAAGAAACCATTACCATGTTCATGCTTTTGATAAACCGTCCCATTATGACATCATTTTGCACAATGGTTGCTTTGATCACATTCACCGCACCCTTGTGCATACTACAAATCCTATTGTTCCCATGAATGCTTTGCATATCATTCTATATCATCTTTGTGAGCTTCATGCGCTTTGTCACGAACAATCTTGCCGAACGGACTCATTCTTACATGATGGACCCTTTGTTTGCGCTAACCATTGTATTTCCATGTGTTTTTTGTGTTTGCTCCTTTTGCATGTATACTCCTCTAGCGACACCTTGGAGTACTTGGATTGCGCCATGACTTCCACTTCGTCCAACTACAAGTCCGTCCACGACAACCGTTCCCATGGTGATGAGGATCACGATCTGAGGTTGGATCTTTCCCAAGGGGGGGGAGATGATGCGGAGCATCCCATGTTCATCCCCATGTACACACCGACTACTCTCCAAAACCTAAGTGGACATATGATGAGACCTCGAATATACACCATTGACAAGGTGAACTCGCTCCTCTCTGAACCTTCACTTTCTACATGTGAGACATGGCTACTACCTCCAACGTGTGTGCTATGCATGATCAGGTACTTAGAGGAAAGCCACAGAGCCACCACATCCAACGGACGAGCTAGCGAGGACGCCAAGTACAAGGACCAAGGGAAGAAGCTGCCCGAAGTCTCCAGCCTCCGGACGACCGGACAACACCGGACGTCCGACGCCTGGACACTCAGCCAGCCAGAAGGGCCAGCCGACGGAAGCTATAGAGGTCGAACAACCGGCAAGTACCGGACGTCTGACACACCCCAGGCACCGGACGACCGAGCGCCACCGGACGACCAGTGCCACAGCGATAGAACAAAATCTACGGAAGTCGGAAGACCACCGGACGTCCGGACCATCCTGAGCCTCCGGACGTCCGACACCCACCGGACGTCCGACGCCTGTCTATGCACAGAGATCGGGCCCGAGGCCCATGTATCCCCGACTTACCCCTTTGTGTCCCTAGACTATATATACTCCTCCACCTCCTCCTAGTTAGGGTTAGCAAAGTAGTAGCTCATTAGAGATAGAGCTTTGCTCATCCATTACGGATCTACTACACGAGAGAGACCGAGGCCCCTCTACGGATAATATGCCTTGGATTCAAGACCCCCTTTTGGGTGGCCCCCATCAAGACCTCCTTTGGAGAAGAACCGGTTACCGTATATCGTCCCTTGTTGATCGTGGATCATCTATCTCTCTTTGTGTTCATGGATCTAGCGCATGTGTGATCATACTTGTTGGTTTGAGTGATTCTATCGTGTTTCCCCTCATGTTTCCCCTCATATTTCCCTTCCTGTTCTTCGTGTTCTTCGCCGGATCGGCTCCTTTTGTGGAAGATCGGCCGTATAGGGTTTCACCCTACATCAAGTGTCTAAACACATGGGTCAAGTGCAAGACAATCGAAGCATATTGTGCATGGGGTGTAGTGAATATCGTGTGGCACTCTACACAATGTAAAGAGCAATTGTTCATCATGTGTGAGGCAATCAAGGCAAGAATGTATCAATCAATGGGACATGGCATATGTGAAATGATGACATTGTTGCAACCAAACATATGAGATGAGCAAGTAATCCAAGAATTGGATGCAACCCACAAGGCATATATATCATGATGCATGGAATGGTGAAAATGACAAGTCGAAGCAAGATCTCTAACATATGTGCAATCAAGTGGTCCAAGATGAACAATAACTCTCATGGTGCAAGCAACACAAGTAGTATGATCCGTCATATCCATGCTCAAGAAAGATGTCACCTTGTAGGTGTGTCCTTGTGCGTCCTTCACAATGCCGAAGTACAAGCAAGTGCGATGTAGAATCGTCGTGGTAGAAGGTGGTTCGCTCTCAAGAGCTCAGATTATCAACTCACGTGATGTGGAAGTTGACACGAAGTCCAAGTATCCTACACATGCACACAACAAAAGAAAGAATGTATGCGCATGGTAGATAAACACATCATCCATCATGATGGTTATCTTCTCTTGCACATTAACCATTAGAAGCACAAGTGCATGAATAATATGATGCAACAATGGCAATATTCATGGCACTAGGTATATCATGCAAAGAGGTAAGACAAGCATGCTTCACAAGGAATATGTCAAAATCTCCATACATATGCGA
Organism: Triticum urartu; assembly: GCF_003073215.2. Classification (NCBI taxonomy): domain Eukaryota; kingdom Viridiplantae; phylum Streptophyta; class Magnoliopsida; order Poales; family Poaceae; genus Triticum; species Triticum urartu. Next base: position 296,120,081 of record NC_053023.1, on the reverse strand, counting down.
GAATGCTGTGGGGGCAATCTCATTAGCAAGACGAAAATCATTGGTGCACTCAATACATGGGAAATCATCTAGCATGATATAGGCAACACATGGAAATATATGACAAGAAGCAATAACAATCATGTGCAAAGCATGTAGATGGTTGTCATCAACCGCATGAAGGGAGAAAGTATGAATCATTGGTGATGCAACATAAGCAGGCATAGTAATCAAGGCATGTAAACTAGTGGAGGTAAGATGCAACACACTAGAGGAAATCATGGCAATCATGTCATGTGAGAGAATAATAGGCAAAGGCAATGCACATGACATATCGCAAGCACGAGGACAAAGCAAGATCATAATATCATCATAGGAATGGTCATAGATGGAACATGGCAATAACAAGTAATATCTCCACCAAGCTTGCAAATACACATACAAGTATGAGAATCAATCGTCATGTGTAATGCAAAGCATGGGTCACAAATGCATGGTAATAGGCATGTGAATGAGCATATCATGCAAAGTGAACATGGAAAGATGGGCATAGAATATGTAATGGACAATAACCCATAGCCAAGTGAGGGTCATGTAGAAGAAATGTGCGAAGTCTTTGCGCGAAGAGAGCTGTGGGAAAGACAATCCATGGGATCATTTGTCATCGTTGCTCTCTAGAGCTCGTTTTATGAACTCGTGGGATTGCGAGGTTGACAAGTATTAATGGGTACCTACACAAAAGAAACACTAACCAAAGAAATTGTGTGTGTGGTAAATGTACTCATCATCTATCATGATGTGTATGTGCATGTGTGAGTTAGCACAAGGTAAGCATTGCTCAATGCATGGTACAAGAACATGTCATCCATCATGAAAGAATAGTTGTTATGTATAACACGATGGGGACGCAAATTGAACATACAAGTATAGCAGGTGTGTGGCACAACAATATAATTTTTATTCATGGGGAGCATATTGTGCACACAAGTTTTGCGATCATGCAATGAATGGGATGAATCAAAATCTCCTAACATGTACGGGGAAACTATGGGGGTCTTCTCATGAGCAATATTGGAAACATCATATGGAGAAAATGGACAACATCCAAAACAATGCATATCTGATGCTAGGTGGTCATGGCATGGCATATGATATAAATGATGCAAAGGGAGCATATCAATATCATCACAAGAAAAACAAATGCCAATAACCATAGGCTTGTCATCTATGCCACAAGTGCATATTGGGTTAATTTGAATGGCATATGCATAGTCACTACGATGAGATTGCAAATATGACATATTGTTGATCTCATGCATAGCATATGACAAGTCAAGAAGGTGGTCAAACATGATGTGACCTAAAGAATTGTCACAAGAAATCCTATGTAACATGGCATCACAACTAATAGAATCCACATGAGAATCATCATACTCATCATAAATGGGTAAATCATGGGGAAGTCGCACTAGCATGAAGCATGGTAATAGGTTGATCAACATCATGCAAGCAATCAATGTCAAGAATGTCCACTAGTGGGACTAGAGCATCACTGTCACCTATGTTACCTTTGTCGTTCCACTCAAGTGGTGTAGGTGAGGTGGGAAAGACCAAATGGTGGTCATCTTCATCTTGATGGAACCATGTGGGGGGTGCATCATATTCCACCAAGGCCATCGTCTTGTCCAAAGATAGGACGAAGTCGTCGCAAATCGGCGTGTCATCGTATATGGAACCTAGCACCAAATGAGAAGACACAATAGAGGTAGAGGTCAAGTCGTTAGTGTTGAAAGTGGCCTCACATGACCTATCAACTATCTCTCTCTCTGTGTGTGTGGTGGTTCACTCACTCCCTCATGGTAGGTGCACTCAATCTCACGTATGGTGGAGTCACTCATCTCACTCAAGTGGTGGGGGTTATGGCTCTCCTCACGTGGGAATTGTGGCATCACATCATATATGGGGCTAGTGGCGAAGTCACTCTCACTCTTAGTATGGTGGCAAAAGTCACTTAAGTCATCATACATCACCGTGGTCGAAGGGAAAATCCCATGCTCAACCATCTCATCACCGTCGCCGTGAATGAAAGCCGAAGATGGCACATCATCACTCTCGCCTCCTACGATGGAAGCATCATCCTTGCTCGTCACCATGTCGCTCGCCTCCAAAGCATGGTCCTTGATGGTCTCCGTAGTCATAGTTGTCACCGCACCATCTTGAAAAAAAGTCGAAGTAGAATCGGCATCATCAATGCCACAAAGAGGGATAGCGGTGAAGTCGAACTTGGGAGCATCGTCTTGGAGCTCGTCGGGCTTCGACATCATGGTGGTACTAGCCCCATGCTCGTTCTCATGGGGCTTGGTCGTTGCGAAGTGAGCTTGGGGTGGAGAAGCTTTGGCCTTCATGAGTTCTTGTTCAGCATTGAGAGCACCAATGTAGTTGTCGGCAAGGGACTTGTAGTTCACGAGGAGGATTGTCTTGGAGATGTCATTGTGCAATCCCATCATGAAGTGGAACTTCATCGAAATGGGGTCGTCCATGCCGGCTCGTCGCAAGGCGATCTTCATCTCCTTGAAGTACTCGTCGATGGACTTGGATCCTTGGATGGTGTTCTCCAATTGGCGTTGAAGTTGTTCCGTGTAGGTTGGAGGCACGTACTCTCGCTGTGTAGCTCTCATCGTCTTGGGCCAACTCATGTCGTAGGTCTCCGAAGGTGTGTGAAGCCACCATGTGGATGCATAGTCATGGAAGTTCCTTGTGGCGCACTTCACGTGATCTTCGGGAGGAACTTGATGTAGCTTGAGGTAGTCGTCCATCAAACGTTCCCACTCGAGATACTCCTCGGGTTCTAGAGTTCCATAGAAAGGAATCTCATGGTCGATGTCGAGGTCGTAGTAGCTCGTGGAAGTCGCGGACTTCAGCTGGGGGAGCTTCTCGTGAGCGTAGTCTTGAGGTGCTTGTTGGCAAAGATAACATATATCCGAAGTCGAAGATGCCTTGAAGTCGCTTGGCGAAGATGCCAAGGGAGATGGTGAAGTCGTTGAGCGGTTGTTGGTGTTGAGCTCTTGACCTTCACGTTCGTGGTGGTGATGGTGTCGATGCCGATGTGACGTCCTTGCCGGAGATGGTAGCTTGTAAGCATGTGTACTTGAGCATCTTCTCGAAGATGAGGAAGACTGCTTGTAAGACTTGATGAGGTCTTTGATCTCCTCCATTTGATCTTGCATCTTGGTGTCGGTGTAGTTTTTCGTGGCATCGAACTCGTCGTTGTTTTTGTAGACCGAAGGTGAAATGCCTTGCCAATCCATCACAGGACTCGAGTAGAGGTGTGTAGGAAATGAGATAAACAATACCAAGTTACCTTTTCCCAAAGTTGAGGTTGTATCGCGTTTCACTCAATGTGAGATGAAAGAATAGTGGAATTGGTACCGGACTTGCTCACTCACACCTACAAACTTAAGCTTATGGAGTAGCTCGGTGAGGATAGTGGCACAAAAATTTAATGCAAAATGTTAGCAAGAGTCAATAATGTTGAAAGAGATTCACAAATTCTCAAGTGCAACAAGTAGACCAATAACAATACGTGGCACACGGAAACACACACACGGATAGATAAATGGGATCGTGCAAGCAAGGAATGAGCTCAAAATGTGGAATCCACGGAAAATGCTCTTGTTGCATAACTCTAGAGAGACGCTAGCACGATTGCTCAATGGGCGGATACGACACTTGTGCACAACCTATAAAGGACAAAAATGCAGTGACTTCTATCCCAAGTATGCTATATATGTATGATGTTCCGATGGTATGATCCAAGATGATCGGATATGACAATCTTATATGCAATGTGGTATGGTGCTATGGCTATTGCTTACAAGCTTCTTTGCTCTTTCTCTTTTGCTTAAAAGCTTATTGTTTTTTTTGTATATGGCCACAATGCAAAATGCAGAAACCAAGATAGCAATTGGGTATATACGGGAACAATCTTGTGACACAAGGGATGATATGATACCAATATGATATGGTATGTTTGCAATGGATGGTGTAGATCACTAATGTGCACAAGTAATGTTGCAGGTAATACTCAAATGGCTAGTCTCGACAGGCAAGTGACGCAAGATGGGCTAGGGGTTATCAATGCAATGGCAAGGGAATATACAATGGAGGGATACGACGATACCAAGATGATATGGAGGTTACCGTCCGTGACGATGATGAGTGGCGGTGATCTTGATGGAGATACCAAGATGATGGTGACTCATCCCTAAGTAGCCGAAACACCTTAGGAAACGGAAAAACCGTGAACTCAGAATCTCAAATGGTGGTAGCGGGAATGCGGTGGTGGTTTTGTGGAAGCTTAATGGAATTGCGGAATGGCAATGATGGGTTGTATTAGTAGGCAATGCAGAAGTGGAGGGTTAGGTGGTGGACTATACACGGTGTCGGAGTTGGAAGCACAGTCCCTAAGTAGCTGAAACACCTTAGGAGACACAATTCTCAACACAACAAAAATTGGGTTAAGTTGGGGTGGCGGAAGTGTATGGTGGGCAAGCCCATGCGGAAGTTATGGTGGTGGTGGTGGTTTATGAAGAAGCAACCATCCCTAAGTAGCCTAAACACCTTAGGAGACTCAAATCACAAATCAAGCAACCTCAAATGTGATGGGGGACAAAATGGGTTAGGTTACGGAAGTCAATGATTGTTATGCGGATGATATGGTGGAAGCCCTAGGCAAAGATGCCAAAGTTCCAAAAATTTGATGGACTCAAATGGTGATGGGAGTACTTTTGTGGGAAGGGGGATGTTAAGAGCTTCTCAACGAGCTAAAGAACACAAAAATCGGACTCCGGATGAATTAGTTATGGACAAAATGGTGAAACGGGGAAGGCTGAAATCCTAGGGGTCAGACATCCGGGGTCGGGGCCGGATATCTGGGACGTGATGTCTAGAATGCTGTGCGAAAATGCACTACTGGAGCCGGATGTCCGACCCGATGATTCCAGATTGGGATTTGGACTTCGAAACTCGATTTTGGGGTGGAAATAGATGATTTTAGGGGCAAAATTGGAGAGATTTTGTGGATGGAAAGTGGGGAAAATTGGGGAGATGCTAGGTCCGCTCGAAATCAAGTAAATCCATGGATTAAATCCAACAAAACATCATCAAACAAACAAATCACATAAAATTTGGGGGCTATTTTTTGGTGGGGATTTTCAAATTTAGGATGAAATCAACAAAACTAGGCTAGAAAACACAACGGGGAGGCTCCGAAATCATGATCAACGTGGCTCTGATACCAAGATGATGTAGGTTGGAACCATATACGGCCGATCTTTCATGAAAGGAGCGGATCCCAACTAAGAACATGAAGAACACGGCGAAGAATGGAGAGAAATCACAAGGAGAAACACTCAAGAACAAGTCCAATCACACATCCACTAGACAATCAAACACACAAGATCCACAAGGTACATGATCAACAAAGGGAAAGATATAAGGTAAGATTCACTTTTTGGTATTTTTATGACAAAGATGCAAAGTAAAATAATGGCAAAGTAAATAGCAAAGTAAATAACTAAGTAGTAGGAGATCAATATGATAAAGATAGACACGGGGGCCATAGGTTTCACTAGTGGCTTCTCTCGAGAGCATAAGTATTCTACGGTGGGTGAACAAACTACTGTTGAGCAATTGACAGAATTGAGCATAGATATGAGAATATCTAGGTATGATCATGTATATAGGCATCACGTCCGAGACAAGTAGACCGACTCCTGCCTGCATCTACTACTATTACTCCACTCATCGACCGCTATCCAGCATGCATCTAGAGTATTAAGTTAAAAACGGAGTAACGCCTTAAGCAAGATGACATGATGTACAGGGATAGACTCATGCAATATGAAGAAAACCCCATCTTGTTATCCTCGATGGCAACAATACAATACGTGCCTTGCTGCCCTTACTGTCACCGGGAAAGGACACCACAAGATTGGACCCAAAGCTAAGCACTTCTCCCATTGCAAGAAAGATCAATCTAGTAGGCCAAACCAAACTGATAATTCGAACAGACTTGCAAAGATAACCAATCATACATAAAATAATTCAGAAAAGATTCAACTATTATTCATAGATAGACTTGATCATAAACCCACAATTCATCGGTCTCAACAAACACACCGCAAAAAGAAGATTACATCGAATAGATCTCCACAAGAGAGGGGGAGAACATTGTATTGAGATCCAAAAAGAGAGAAGAAGCCATATAGCTACTAACTATGGACCCGTAGGTCTAAGGTAAACTACTCACACTTCATCGGAAGGGCTATGGTGTTGATGTAGAAGCCCTTCGTGATTGATGCCCCCTCCGATAGAGCTCCGGAACAGGCCCCAAGATGGGATCTCGTGGATACAGAAAGTTATAGCGGTGGAATTAGGGTTTTGGCTCCGTCTCTGATCATTTGGGGGTACGTGGGTATATATAGGAGGAAGAAGTACGTCGATGGAGAAACAGGGGGCCCACGAGGGTGGAGGGTGCACCTGGGGGGGGTAGGCACGCCCCCTACCTCGTGGCCTCCTGTTATATGTCTTGACGTAGGGTCCAATTCTCCTGAGTTGTATTCGATGAGAAAATCACGTTCCCGAAGGTTTCATTCCGTTTGGAGTCCGTTTGATATTCCTTTTCTTCGAAACCCTAAAACAGGCAAAAAACAACATTTCTGGGCTGGGTCTCCGGTTAATAGGTTAGTCCCAAAAATAATATAAAAGTAGATAATAAATCCCAATAATGTCCAAAATAGTAGATAATATAGCATGGAGCAATCAAAAATTATAGATACGTTGGAGACGTATCAAGCATCCCCAAGCTTAATTCCTGCTTGTCCTCGAGTAGGTAAATGATAAAAACAGAATTTTTGATGCGGAGTTCTACTTGGCATAATTTTAATGTAATTCTTCTTAATTGTGGTATGAATATTTAGATCCGAAAGATTCAAGACAAAAGTTCATATTGACATAAAAATGATAATACTTCAAGCATACTAACAAAGCAATTATGTCTTCTCAAAATAACATGGCTAAAGAAAGTTATCCCTACAAAATCATATAGTCTGGCTATGCTCTATTTTGACCACACAAAATATTTAAATCATGCACAACCCGAATGACAAGCCAAGTAATTGTTTCATACTTTTGACATTCTCAAAACTTATTCAATCTTCACGAAATACATGAGCATGAGCCATGGATATATCACTATAGGTGGAATAGAGTGGTGGTTGTGGAGAAGACAAAAAAGGAGAAGATAGTCTCACATCAACTAGGCGTATCAACGGGCTATGGAGATGCCCATCAATAGATATCAATGTGAGTGAGTAGGGATTGCCATGCAACGGATGCACTAGAGCTATAAGTATATGAAAGCTCAAAAAGAAACTAAGTGGGTGTGCATCCAACTTGCTTGCTCATGAAGATCAAGGGAAATTTGAGGAAGCCCATCATTGGAATATACAAGCCAAGTTCTATAATGAAAAATTCCCACTAGTATATGAAAGTGATAACATGAGAGACTCTCTACTATGAAGATCATGGTGCTACTTTGAAGCACAAGTGTGGTAAAAGGATAGTAACATTGTCCCTTCTCTCTTTTTCTCTCCTTTTTTTTATTTGGGCCTTTTTTATGGCCTCTTTCTTTCTATTTTTTTATTTGGGCTTCTTTGGCCTCTTTTATTTATTTTTCGTCCGGAGTCTCATCCCGACTTGTGGGGGAATCATAGTCTCCATCATCCTTTCCTCATTGGGACAATGCTCTAATAATGATGATCATCACACTTTTATTTTTCTTACAACTCAACAATTACAACTTGATACTTAGAACAAAATATGACTCTATGTGAATGCCTCCGGCGGTGTACCGGGATATACAATGATGCATGAGTGACAAGTATGAAAGAATTATGAACGGTGGCTTTGCCACAAATACTATGTCAACTACATGATCATGCTAAGCAATATGACAATGATGGAGTGTGTCATAATAAACAAAATGGTGGAAAGTTGCATGGGAATATATCTCGGAATGGCTAAGGAAATGCCATAATAGGTAGGTATGGTGGCTGTTTTGAGGAACGTATATGGTAGGTGTATGATACCGGCGAAAGGTGCGCGGTGTTAGAGAGGCTAGCAAAGGTGGAATGCTGAGAGTTTGTATAATCCATGGACTCAACATTAGTCATAAAGAACTCATATACTTATTGCAAAAATCTACAAGTTATCAAAGCAAAGTATTACGCGCATGCTCCTAGGGGGATGGATTGGTAGGAAAATACCATTGCTCGTCCCCGACCGCCACTCATAAGGAAGACAATCAATAAATAAATAATGCTCCGACTTCATCACATAACGGTTCACCATACGTGCATGCTACGGGAATCACAAGCTTCAACACAAGTATTTCTCAAATTCACAACTACTCAACTAGCATGACTTTAATATCACCATCTCCATATCTCAAAACAATTATCAAGTATCAAACTTATCATAGTATTCAACACACTCATAAGAAAGTTTTATTATTAATCTTGTATACCAAGCATATTAGGATTTTAAGAAAATTACCATGCTATTAAGACTCTCAAAATAATCTAAGTGAAGCATGAGAGATCAATAGTTTCTATAAAACAAATCCACCACCGTGCTCTAAAAGATATAAGTGAAGCACTAGAGCAAAATTATATAACTCAAAAGATATAAGCGAAGCACATAGAGTATTCTAACAAATTCCAAATCATATATGGCTCTCTCAAAAGGTGTGTACAGCAAGGATGATTGTGGTAAATTAACAAGCAAAGACTCAAATCTTACAAGATGCTCCAAGCAAAACACATATCATTTGGTAAATAAAAATATAGCTCCAAGTAAAGTTACCGATAGAAGTAGACGGAAGAGGGGATGCCTTCCGGGGCATCCCCTAGCTTTGGCTTTTTGGTGTCCTTAGATTATCTTGGGGGTGCCATGGGAATCCCCAAGCTTAGGCTCTTGCCACTCCTTGTTCCATAATCCATCAAATCTTTACCCAAAACTTGAAAATTTCACAACACAAAACTTAAAGTAGAAAATCTCATGGTTTCCGTGAGCGAAAGAAAACAAAAGTCCACTTCAAGGTACTGTAATGAACTCATTCTTTATTTATATTAGTGTTATACCTACTGTATTCCAACTTCTCTATGGTTTATAAACTATTTAATAGCCATAGATTCATCAAAATAAGCAAACAACACACGAAAAACAGAATCTGTCAAAAACAGAACAGTCTGTAGTAATCTGTAGCTAGCGCAAGATCTGGGACCCAAACAATTCTAAAATAAATTTCTGGACGTGCGGAATTTATCTATTAATAATCTGCAAAAATAATTAAATAAATAGCACTTTCCAAATAAAAATGACAGCAGTTCTCGTGAGCGCTAAAGTTTCTGTTTTTACAGCAAGTTCAACAAGACTTTCCCCAAGTCTTCCGAATGGTTCTACTTGGCACAAACACTAATTAAACACAAAAAAACACAACCAAAACAGAGGATAGATAAATTGTTACTTAAATAACAGCAAGTAAAAATATTGGGTTGTCTCCCAATAAGCGCTTTTCTTTAAAGCCTTTTTAGCCAGGCAATGATAATTTTAATGATGTCACATGAAAGACAAGAATTGAAGCACAAAGAGAGCATCATAAAACATGTGACAAACACATCTAAGTCTAACATACTTCCTATGCATAGGCATCTTATAGGCAAACAAATTATCATGGCAAGCAAAAACTAGCATATGCATGGAAGAGGAAAGAAACAATAGTAATCTCAACATAACGAGAGGTAATTTAGTAACATGAAAATTTCTACCACCATATTTTCCTCTCTCATAATAATTACATGTAGGATCATAAGAAAATTCAACAAAATAGCTATCACATAAAATATTGTCAACACGATCCACATGCATGCAAAGTTGACACTCTTCCAAAATAGTGGGATTAGCATTAACTAAAATCATGACCTCTCCAAACCCACTTTTATAAATATTGCAAACACTATTATCAATCTCATATTCATCATGGGGCTTAAATAAATTTACAAGATCACAAGAAGAATCACCCCAATCATGATCATTCCAACAAGTAGAGGTCATAGCAGAACTAGCATCCCCAAGCTTAGGGTTTTGCATATTATTAGCACAATTTATATCAATTGAATTTATACTATCATCATTGCAATCATGCTTTTTATTCAAAGATCCATCGGGAATCACTTCATACAGTACTTTATCACAATTTTCAGATTCACGAATTTCAAGCAAAACTTCATAAAGATAATCTAGTGCGCAAAACTCACTAGCAATTGGTTCATTATAATTAGATCTCTTAAAAAGATTAGCAAGCGGATCAGGATCCATAGATCTTAGGTTCTCTGTTTAGTAATAAATAAAAAATTATACCAACCAAACTAGCAAATGAGCCAAGTAAGACATCAAAGAGAATGGAAAGACGAACAGAAGAAGGGCGAATAAAATGGCAAGGGTGAAGTGGGGGAGAGGAAAATGAGAGGCAAATGGCAAATAATGTAATGCGGGATATAAGGGTATGTGATGGGTACTTGGTATGTTGACTTTTGCGTAGACCTCCCCGACAGCGGTGCCAGAAATCCTTCTTGCTACCTCTTTTAGCACTGCGTTGGTTTTCCCCAAAGAGGAAGGGATGATGCAGCAAAGTAGCGTAAATATTTCCCTAAGTTTTTGAGAACCAAGGTATCAATCCAGTAGGAGGCTACGCGCGAGTCCCTGGCACCTGCACAAAACAAATAAATCCTCGCAACCAACGCAAATAGGGGTTGTCAATCCCTATAGGGCCACTTACGAGAGTGAGATCTAATAGATATGATAAGATAATATTTTTGGTATTTTTATGACAAAGATGCAAAGTAAAATAAAGGCCAAGTAAATAGCAAAGTAAATAACTAAGTAGTAGGAGATCAATATGATAAAGATAGACCCGGGGGCCATAGGTTTCACTAGTGGCTTCTCTCGAGAGCATAAGTATTCTATGGTGGGTGAACAAACTACTGTTGAGGAATTGACAGAATTGAGCATAGTTATGAGAATATCTAGGTATGATCATGTATATAGTGTCAGGACCGGGTTTTCGGGATATTAATTTCCCAAAAAAAGCGGCCCTTGTGCTCACCAGCCCCAGGATTACTGTTAGCTGATGAGACACCAACTTGTTATAGAAACACCAAGCAAAATACAAAATATGTAGTACAAGACCATTCTGGCCTATGAGTACAACAATTGGTTTGCTAGTGGCTGTAGGCGGAAGCGATTTGCGGGTCATCAGCGTCTATGGGACTCCATTTCCCAGAGGAACAACTGACCAGGATAACTCCTATCTTCGCGAGGCTGCTATCTCCAATGCGTAGGTTCCGGGGCTGTCATCGCAACGCTCCTCTCCACGCAAGAAATCTGGCCATGACAATAGCCAGGGACAAGCCAGTGAGTACTTTGAATGTACTCGCAAACATTAAGAACACAGGTATAATATAGTCACTGATAATCATGCTTTAAAATATTCTATGATCACTTCGTCAGTTATGAAATAAGGTTCATGATGCACGCAAGTAGATCATTTAAATAAAACATGAGTAAACAAACAGGGTGTAGAAATGAAAAGCACCGATCGGGTGTCTGAAGCGACGCCTCGAAAGGATAATAATATGAAGCATGCCTTAGTCGGGCGTCTGAGCGACACCACATAAAGGGCTTATAATTAAACGAAATAACAAACATGCCACAGTCGGGCGTCTGTGCAACACCACATAAAGGGCTTATAAGTAAAACACATAACAAAACATGCCACAGTCGGGCGTCTGAGCGACACCACATAAAGGGCTTATAATTAAACAAAATAACAAACATGCCACAGTTGGGCGTCTGTGCGACACCACATAAAGGGCTTATAAGTAAATGAAATAACAAAACATGCCACAGTCGGGCGTCTGAGCGACACCACATAAAGGGCTTATGTATAAAAATAATCATAGTGAATATCCAGGAGGTAGAACCGTCCCAGGGATACTCAATAATTCAAATAACATAAATGGTTAGTCCATAATAATAATAATCATAATCATCATACATCACAAGTCATGATCAATATTCTGGTTTAATAGTTTCTCCTCCGAAGACCGACACTAAGACTGACACTTGACCCATCCCAGACTGTAGTCCTTAACCATGGACACGGCTATTCGAATAGGTTTAATATCTCTGCAGAGGGTGTACTCTTTACCCACGTGTAACGAATTCCTTTAGTCCATCGGGACTAATTCCGTCTACGGTCTTTTAATTGAAACCACCCTAACCGCACACACCAGCCAAACTCACCGGTGTCTGGAATCACCCTTGACACCTGTTAAGCAAAACTCTAAGTGGGGAGGCTACAACCTCGACTTAGCATGGGATCACAAAAATTTATACCGCGCGCAAATTGGGGGACCTACCCCCTTCGGCTACAACCGAAAACACCCATGCCCCCGGACCGGATGACTGGCTTTAATCCAGGGCCATGGAACCCTCATCGCGGTCTCTCTGTACGGTGTGTGCTAGACAGGGGTTGACAACTTACTGAACCGTACCCTACCCATGGCAGGGACAAGTGGTAGTACGAAACAAGCATGGGGGTTACCGGAACAAGACACGATCTATGGTCGAGTCAGGAGGCTTAGGTATTCCCTGCATGATTAGCATAACCAATATATTTCAATCCAACGGACAGAATCACCACTTAGCATACGTCATCATGCTATACCGGACACAAAGTTCTCGACGAGGAACTGGAGACAAGCATCGTGTCTACCCAAGACAGAGGTTTCCCCGGTTTCCTTCCGGTAGGCATGAAGGCTATATGAGGGTGACCACTATCACAACATATCAATGTTCAAGAGCACGGTATCATTAACATGGCACTTACGAGTAGGATCATATCGCCCTAATAAATAATGGAAATTTCGAGACATGGTGGTGTTAATGCTTTATGTTGAGGCGGGGTTATAACCCAAGTCAAACCACACACGGCAGTATTATGCCAGGGTTCAGAATGCTTGCCTTCAAGGTGTGGAGAGTGAGGTGCACTCCAATACTTTTGAAAAGCTCTCTTCTCCTCTCTCCAAACTCTATTTTCGAAAATATGCAAAACAACACATACTTTAAAAACAGTACAAAAAGTTGTCCTAATTATTTTTGAAATAAATCTTAAAATAAACTAGGTGAAATTTGAGAGAGGTAGGAAAAAGAATCAATTCATTTGGACTTATATTTAAAAAGTTATAGCCAGTCAAAGTTGGTCAAATTCTGTTTTTAAATTAAAACAGAAAAAAGAAAACGTTTTCAAAACAGATACGTCTTCGAAGAAGGGAGACGTACTCGGGGGTTTGCGCTTTCCACTTAACGCAGCATGGACCGGCGCGTGGGTCACTGACAGTGGGTCCACGGGGCCCACTGGTCAGGTTGACCAGTCGCCCCTCCCCTTTGTCCTCTGGGCCCGAGCGGGGGCGGGATCCGGTGACTCGCCGGCGAACGGAGGCTCCTTGAGGGCCCCCGAGGCCAGGGATGGATCCGCCACTCCTAGGCCGTCCTATCGATGGTCGACTGGCCGGTGGGGACGAAGGGAATCACCGGCGTTGAGCTCCGCGGCGGAGGGGGCTTCGGGCATGGATTGGGGAATTGGGCTACTGTGGGTTTTGATCGCGTTTGAGGGGTCGGGCAGCTCCGCACGGTCGAGGGGAATCGCATGGTGGCACTGGTTGGACGGGAGGGGCTCGGGTTGCTAGTGAATGGACCGGAGGGCGGCGGTGGCTGTACTGGCCGGAGATGGGGAAGAAGACCTTCCCTGGTCGATTGACTGCTACGGGGGTGCTAGGTGGGGTGGCTTGAGGTCGCCTGAGGTTTTGGAGAGGCCCGGGGCTCCTTAAATAGGCGGTCGGGGTCGGTTTCGACGATGGTCATGGATAAGAACGCCGGCGACCGTCATTCTGTTGCAGAAGGGGGATGTGCCGGCGACGAGCGCTTGTGGACAAGGCTGCAGATGAGCTTGAGCTGTTCAACGGGGCAGCTGGCGAGCGCTGGTGGCTCGGGCGGCGCCGTCCACGGCAGAAGCTGTTGTGGCCGCCTGCTAGCCGCCGTTGCTGACCTGACGGCGGCGCTGTTGGGCGCCAGGGGGCTTGGCTGGTTCCTGCGAGCGGATGAGGTCGGGGGGTGCGGCTCTGCAGGCGAGCAAGGGCCGGGGTGCGAATGCGGCGACCCGAGCGCACGCACGTGCAAAACGCGCGCTCTGGGCGCGCCCAGAGCACGCACGCTACATGCTCGACAATAATGCCAGGCATGCTAGGGGGCTCAAACCACAGGAGTTAGAGGGTGAGGCAAATAGGCTAGGTCAAGTCCATGGGACAAGTGGTTTGGTCAGGGGATCAAGTTCACAATGTAAACTTGAAATCATGCCAAATCTGGTTGTGCACACAGGGTGTTTGACAAAATGCCAAAGGCATCTAGCAATTCTTGGGGTGGCCCAAATTTCCAGATTGGGGTCTCTTTAGTTGCTACAAGAGAGGTGGTGAGGTTAGTTTGACAAAATCAGAAACTTGTTAGTGCAAGTTTTGCAAAACATCAGTTTTGGACAGAAAGAAAAATGCATGGTTGCATGCACTAAAAATTCTCCAATGGGTCCACTCTTCTGGACTTAAGGGTTTTGTAGCATGGGCTATAAGAGGAGAAAGCTCAAGAGTACTAGAGCAAATTTAACTAAGGGTTGCAGTAGAAAAAGCCAAACTGGACCAGAAAGCAAAAGAGGTTGATTCACTCAAATTTTTCAAAGAACATAAAAGAGGTTTTTGCATAAAGTATAATAATATACTTCCATTAACATCCCAAAATTTTGGTGGAGGCTTTAAAGAAATATTTAATTAGGTTGCAGTGTAAAAATGCTCACTGGACCAGATTTTAAAACTTGGTGTAGAGCTCAAAATATTAACTGAATGAATTTTATTTTTCCATAAAAGTGATTCAAAAACATCACATGACATCTCCAAATTTTGGTTGGAATTTTAGATAAATATATCAAGAGGTTGCAGTGCAAATTGGGTCCTCAAACTTTAAAAAAAATTCATTTCAAGGAATAAATCTCAGGGAGAATTAGTTATGCAATTAAATCCACTTTTAAGAGAAATGTTTTTTCTCGAGGGAGAAAACAAGTCCAGTAATATATTTGGAAACTTTCACTTGGGATAAAACTCCATAAAAATCCAAGAATGGATGGTACTGAAATCAAAGAAAACCCAGAAAAATGAAAAGTTTAATTTTGCTAGCAAAATTTTAATTAGTAAAACAAGGTTAAAATTTTGGGGTGTCACAACACTACCGCCCTTAAGAAAAATCTCG
This sequence comes from Triticum urartu, assembly GCF_003073215.2. NCBI lineage: Eukaryota > Viridiplantae > Streptophyta > Magnoliopsida > Poales > Poaceae > Triticum > Triticum urartu. The sequence continues at coordinate 296,104,628 of NC_053023.1, read as the reverse complement.
TCCTCGAGATTTGTTAAAAGCTGTTTTAAGAAAATATATGCAATAAAATGTGGCTACAGTGAGAGGGCAATAAGTGGTGTAAAACCACAGTGTGGAACACTGGCGCTGCGTGGAAAAATCTACGGTTAGGGGGAAAACGAGAGATTTCTACGTTGGATACAGTAAATTTAGAATAAATTCTAAATTTAAAATATGCTGGTCGTACCCGAGAGCACAGTGCTCTCCATGGCCGACAGGTGACCCGGGGCCCACTGTCAGCCTCTTCTTCTTCCTCTGGCTCTCTCTTCTTCCTCTCTCCCGTGCGCTTTCCCGCGTTCTCCACCGGCGACGTCTTGCGCGTAGGGCATCTAGGCTGTACCTGCAGTAGTGCACGGCGTGCTAGCTGCCGGTGCAGCGTGCACTCACCTTGCGGGCCAGCGTGCTGTCGGCACTGCTCGCGGATTCGCCTCCGAACACCGGCGATCATGCGACGAGCGGCGCTGGTGGACTTCGCCCACCGTACACCGAGCTCGAGCTATAAAACGACCGAAGTGTATCTCTCTTCTTCCTCACATCTGGCCTCGCTTCTCCTTCTCCTTCTTCCTCCTCCAATTCCGTTTACACTAGCTCGGTTGAGGCTCTAATGGCGGAGGTGATGCCGGACTGGTACGTGATCTGGTGTGCGGAGGGCTGGCTGCATTGCTGGGCTCTCCGTGCTCTGTGTGCGATGATCCTCGATGATCGTCGTGATGCTGCCGCTCGAGTGCTGGCTCTCCGCGGTGGCGGTGATCACGAGGAGTAGGTATGGTGTCAGGGTGCTAACGGTCGTCGGTGTGCGAGAGGTAACTTGTACCCGGATGAATATCCACTAATCTCTCCTTTAGAGACTGTGGTGGGTTAGGGGGATGATTAGCCAGATGCAACATGGTTACGTGGTGTTGCAAGTAGTGTATGTGTTCGAGTGGTTGTGGTTGTGAGTCTGTTGCCGTGGTGCTGCGTGAATAAAGATCCATGTCGTGAGGAGATATATGCCGTAGCAACTCAGGGAAAAGAAATCTCACTCCAGGATTTTTCGCGAGAGAAAATTAGTTAATCAAAATTTACAGAAGCAAAAGTTACTCAACAATAATTGAAACCAAATATTTATCTCATCGCACTAGTTTTAGAATAACCCGCATGTGATACAACACTTAGCTAAATGCTGGAATAAAAGAACAAGGCAGTGACGTCTAGAACGAAAATGGCAACTGAACGGGGTCCCGAGAAAACGTCTCTGGTACTGGGGCACACTCTTCTTCTATCGGGGGAAGCGGATTGATCAGTCAATGAACTCATCTCTCCTGGCCGGGCCTTAGTGGTCTGCCGATGGCGATCTGAGGATTTAAATCAGTGAGGCTCTGGAGATAACCCATCACTCGCTGGGTCAAACGCTCTTGAGCGATGACATACTGGACAAGGTTGGCCAGTACTGGGTCCCTCTCAATTCTTCCACCGGGGAAGGATGCTACTTCTCCGGGTGCTGCACGGCTCGGAAAGTAATGATACCCTCGTTCTCTAGCATAGGGTACCGCGAATCGAAGGCGAACAATCGCTTCGTGTGCAGCCACTTCTATGGCCATCTGCGGAGTTGGCATAGATTTCCCCAGGAAGGAGACTTCCGTTGGGTCTTGATTTGAGTCTACGGGAGGGATGTGCACTAGTGCCCAATATTTCGAGGCGGATGAGGTGATCCTCGACTTGAGAAACTTGTACTAGGGTGGCTGGGTAGAACCCATGGTACTGCAGGTAAAGTCCCACAATATTTTAACAAAGCTACCCGGGGTTGCATCTGGGGTTCTCAGATAAATGCTAGGGCTCGGCATGGCAAGAAATGGTTGTGAGGGTTGCGCACAAGATGAGGGGTACTCGACAAGGTCACAAGGTGGTTATTTATATAGCCTCCAGGCTGGGTTATTCACCGCGGTGAGGGGCACTAGCTTGCTGGTTCTACTCTCATGGGGTCGGGGTCAAAGCCACAGATACACACATTCCCAAAAGTGACGTGTTACTGTGGGTGCCGTCGGGGTTGGTTTTGGTAGCTACGCCCGGAATTAAAATGCAGCCGTACACCAACGCACTCATGCATGGCCACTATTCAAAATAGGGATGCACAAGCAGGTAGCATTCCAATATGGCGACACATGATCACACAATTACAGGGCGTGGGGCATACTAGACTCGGTACTACTCGAGTGACTTAGTCTACCTCGTTTATATCTAAGCGGGCGTGCCTTGCGGATGTCGAGGCTTCTCCATTGGCCTCACCGTCGGGATTGGCTGGAGGGGGTTGAGGAACTGCAGGGTCGGGGTAGCGATGATGACCATCGCGGGGATTGTTGGCCACAATCCCGTTGGAGTGTGTTCCCAAAAGGCGACGAAGCACTTCTGGGGTCATCAAAGCACCTTGGTTGATGGCTGGGGCTGACCTCAGGTCTCGATCGGTTGTCCGAACAGCACGACTGGGTTGTCGGCGTCGGGCTCATCTTCTCTCGCTGGGGCTCTGCGGATCAGTTCTCCACGAGCTGCGATCAGATCAAGGGTGATTTGATCGAACAGTCCCTCTAGTGCACTTACATAGCGCACCAGATGCAATAATGCAGGATCCGTCTCGTGGTCTCCGTTGGCAACTTGGGGTGGTCTACCATACCCGTCACGGCTGGGGTAGTAGTAGAAGGAGCGACAGTTAACTCTGGGCGACAAGTGCCGGAGTTGAACTATAGCTTCTCGAGCAGCTAGTTGGATGGCTTGTGGCTCAAAGGAAGTTGTCCTTCCGGTGAACCTGTAGGGGCGTTCTGGCGATAGACCCCTACCATAGACGTGCACAGTGGCCCAAAATTGACGGCTCTCACCGCTCATGGACCCTTGGTACACAACATATTCTGGGGGCTCTTCTAATGCAAAGGCACGGCGGGTGAGGTTTGCTAGCACGGTCACAAAACCTCCAAGGTTGGTTGCTGTGGTCTCATTGTGAACAATGGGGCCTAGGCATTATAGCTTGGTTTGGGGTAGAGGCTGTGCTGTGCTGGGTTGAGGCTAGCGTGCCCTTTTATAGAAAAAGGGGACGGAGTCTTCCTTCGCACGCTTGCGAAAAAGACTATTTAGGGGCCGGTCACTGGCGTGATCGACAGGCTAGGCTGATAGGTTGGGCACCGACTGCCAAAAGGTGTCGGGTCACTGTGTGGCTATCTTGCATGAGAAGCTTGGCCGGGGTTTGGTTAAGGTCTGGTGGGTTGGTTTACCTAGGTTTTTCGACCTGGCTAAGATAGGATTAGCCAATGGTCAGCCTGGCTCTGATACCAAGTTTGTCAGGACCGGGTTTTCGGGATATTAATTTCCCAAAAGCGGCCCTTGTGCTCACCAGCCCCAGGATTACTGTTAGCTGATGAGACACCAACTTGTTACAGAAACTCCAAGCAAAATACAAAATATGTAGTACAAGACCATTCTGGCCTATGGGTACAACAATTGGTTTCTAGTGGTTGATGGCGGAAGCGGTTTGCGGATCATCAGCGTCTATGGGACTCCATTTCCCACAGGAACAGCTGACCAGGATAACTCCTATCTTCGCGAGGCTGCTATCTCTGCGTAGGTTCCGGGGCTGTCATCGCAACGTCCTTTCCACGCAAGAAATCTGGCCAAGACAATAGCCAGGGACAAGCCAGTGAGTACTTTGAATGTACTCGCAAACATTAAGAACACAGGTATAATATAGTCACTGATAATCATGCTTTAAAATATTCTATGATTACTTCGTCAGTTATGAAATAAGGTTCATGATGCATGCAAGTAGATCATTTAAATAAAACATGAGTAAACAAACAGGGTGTAGAAATGAAAAGCACCGATCGGGTGTCTGAAGCGACGCCTCGAAAGGATAATAATATGAAGCATGGCTCAGCCGGGCGTCTGAGCGACACCACATAAAGGGCTTATAATTAAACGAAATAACAAACATGCCACAGTCGGGCGTCTGTGCGACACCACATAAAGGGCTTATAAGTAAAAGAAATAACAAAACATGCCACAATCGGGCGTTTGAGCGACACCACATAAAGGGCTTATAATTAAACGAAATAACAAACATGCCATAGTCGGGCGTCTGTGCGACACCACATAAAGCGCTTATAAGCAAATGAAATAACAAAACATGCCACAGTCGGGCGTCTGAGCGACACCACATAAAGGGCTTATGTATAAAAATAATCATAGTGAATATCCAGGAGGTAGAACCGTCCCAGGGATACTCAATAATTCAAATAACATAAATGGTTAGTCCATAATAATAATAATCATAATCACCATACATCCAAAGCCATGATCAATATTCTGGTTTAATAGTTTCTCCTCCGAAGACCGACACTAAGACCGACACTTGACCCATCCCAGACTGTAGTCCTTAACCATGGACACGGCTATTCGAATAGGTTTAATATCTCTGTAGAGGGTGTACTTTTTACCCACGAGTAACGAATTCCTATAGTCCATCGGGACTAATTCCGTCTACGATCTTTTAATTGAAAACACCCTAACCGCACACACTAGCCAAACTCACCGGTGTCTGGAATCACCCTTGACACCTGTTAAGCAAAACTCTAAGTGGGGAGGCTACAACCTCGACTTAGCATGGGATCACAAAAATTTATACCGCGCGCAAACTGGGGGACCTACCCCCTTCGGCTACAACTGAAAACACCCATGCCCTCGGACTGGATGACTGGCTTTAATCCAGGGCCATGGAACCCTCATCGCGGTCTCTCTATACGGTGTGTGCTGGATAGGGGTTGACAACTTACTGAACCGTACCCTACCCATGGCAGGGATAAGTGGTAGTACGAAACAAGTATGGGGGTTACCGGAACAAGACTCGATCTATGGTCCACTCAGGAGGCTTAGGTATTCCCTGCATGATTAGCATAACCAATATATTTCAATCCAACGGACAGAATCACCACACAGCATACCTCATCATGCTATACCGGACACAACGGTCTCGACGAGGAACTGGAGACAAGCATCGTGTCTACCCAAGACAGAGGCTTTCTCAGTTTCCTTCCGGTAGGCATGAAGGCTATATGAGGGTGACCACTATCACAACATATCAATGTTCAAGAGCACGGTATCATTAACATGCACTTACGAGTAGGATCATATCACCCTAATAAATAATGGAAATTTCGAGACATGGTGGTGTTGCAACCAAGTCAAACCACACACGGCAGTATTATGCCAGGGTTCAGAATGCTTGCCTTCAAGGTGTGGAGAGGTGAGGTGCACTCCAATACTTTTTGAAAGCTCTCTTCTCTCTCTCCAAACTCCTATTTTCGAAAATATGCAAACAACACATACTTTAAAAACAGTACAAAAAGTTGTCCTAATTATTTTTGAAATAAATCTTAAAATAAACTAGGTGAAATTTGAGAGAGGTAGGAAAAAGAATCAATTCATTTGGACTTATATTTAAAAAGTTATAGCCAGTCAAAGTTTTGGTCAAATTCTGTTTTTATATTAAAACGGAAAAAGAAAACGTTTCAGACAGAATACGTCTTCGAAGCAGTGGAGACGTACTCGGGGGTTTGCGCTTCCACTTACGCCAGCGTGGACGAGCGCGTGGGTCACTGACAGTGGGTCCACGGGGCCCACTGGTCAGGTTTGACCAGTCGCCCCCTCCCTCCTTTTCCTCTGCCCGAGTAGGGGCGCGATTCCGGTGATCGTCGCCGGCGAACGGAGGCTCCTCGAGGGCATCCGAGGCCAGGGATGGATCCGCCACTCCTAGGCGGTCCTACCGGTGGTCGACTGGCCGGCGGGGACGGAGGGAGCCGCCGGCGGCGAGCTCCGTGGCGGAGGAAGCTTCGGGCATGATTGGGGAATTGGGCTATGGTGGGTTTTGATCGCGTTTGAGGGGTCGGGCAGCTCCGCACGGTCGAGGGGAATCGCATGGTGGCACTGGTTGGACGGGAGGAGCTCGGGTTGCTACTGAATGGACCGGAGGGCGGCGGCGGCTGTACTGGCCGGAGATGGGGAAGAAGACCTTCCCTGGTCGATTGACTGCTACGGGGGTGCTAGTTGGGGTGGCTTGAGGTCACCTGATGTTTCGGAGAGGCTCGGGGCTCCTTAAATAGGCGGTCGGGGTCGGTTCCGACGATGGTCGTGGATAAGAACGCCGGCGACCGTCATTCTGTTGCAGCAGGGGGACTTGGCGGCGACGAGCGCTTGCGGACAAGGCTGCGGATGAGCTTGAGCTGTTCAAGGGGCAGTTGGCGAGCGCTGGTGGCTCGGGGCCGACCTGACGGCGGCCCTGTGCGGCTCTAGGGAAGAGCTTGGGCGTTTCCTGCGAGCGGATGAGGTCGGGGGTGCGGCTCTGCAGGCGAGGAAGGGTCGTGGCGCGACGCGGCGACCCGAGCGCACGCACGTGCAAAATGCGCGCTCTGGGCGGGCCCAGAGCACGCACGCTACGTGCTCGACAATATGCCAAGGCATGCTAGGGGGCTCCAAACTACAAGGGAGTTAGCAAGGTGAGGCAATAGGCTAGGTCAAGTCCATGGGACAAGCTGGTTTGGTCAGGGGATCAAGTTCACAATGTAAACTTGAAATCATGCCAAATCTGGTTGTGCACACAGGGTGTTTGTCAAAATGCCAAAGGCATCTAGGAAATTCTTGGGGTGGCCCAAATTTCCAGATTGGGGTCTCTTTAGTTGCTACAGAGGGTGGTGAGGTTAGTTTGACAAAATCAGAAACTTGTTAGTGCAAGTTTTGCAAAACATCAGTTTTGGACATAAAGAAAAAGGCATGGTTGCATGCACTAAAAATTCTCCAATGGGTCCACTCTTCTGGACTTAAGGGTTTTGTAGCATGGGCTATAAGCAGGAGAAAGCTCAAGAGTACTAGAGCAAATTTAACTAGGGTTGCAGTAGAAAAAGCCAAACTGGACCAGAAAGCAAAAGAGGTTGATTCACTCAAATTTTTCAAAGAACATAAAAGGGTTTTTGCATAAAGTATAATAATATACTTCCATTAACATCCCAAAATTTTGGTGGAGGCTTTAAAGAAATATTTAATTAGGTTGCACTGTAAAAATGCTCACTCGACCAGATTTTAAAACTTGGTGTAGAGCTCAAAATATTAAGTGAATGAATTATATTTTTCCATAAAAGTGATTCAAAAACATGACATGACATCTCCAAATTTTGGTTGGAATTTTAGATAAATATATCAAGAGGTTGTAGTGCAAATTGGGTCCTGAAACTTCTATAAAAATCATTTCAAGGAATAAATCTCAGGGAGAATTAGTTATGCAATTAAATCCACTTTTAAGAGAAATGTTTTTCTCGAGGGAGAAAACAAGTCCAGTAATATATTTGGAAACTTTCAGTTGGGATAAAACTCCATAAAAATCCAAGAAAGGATGGTACTGAAATCAAAGAAAACCCAGAAAAATGAAAAGTTTAATTTTCCTGGCAATATTTTAATTAGTAAAACAAGGTTAAAATTTTTGGGTGTCACATATAGGCATCACGTCCGAGACAAGTAGACCGACTCTTGCCTGCATCTACTACTATTACTCCACTCATCGACCGCTATCCAGCATGCATCTAGAGTATTAAGTTAAAAACGGAGTAACGCCTTAAGCTAGATGACATGATGTACAGGGATAGACTCATGCAATATGAAGAAAACCCCATCTTGTTATCCTTGATGGCAACAATACAATACGTGCCTTGTTGCCCTTACTGTCACCGGGAAAGGACAATGCAAGATTGAACCCAAAGCTAAGCACTTCTCCCATTGCAAGAAAGATCAATCTAGTAGGCCAAACCAACGTGATGATTCGAAGAGGCTTGCAAAGATAACCAACCATACATAAAAGAATTCAGAGAAGATTCAAATATTATTCATAGATAGATTTGATCATAAACCCACAATTCATCGGTCTCAACAAACACACCACAAAAAGAAGATTACATCAAATAGATCTCCACAAGAGAGGGGGAGAACATTGTGTTGAGATCCAAAAAGAGAGAAGAAGCCATCTAGCTACTAACTATGGACCCGTAGGTCTGAGGTAAACTACTCACACTTCATCGGAAGGGCTATGGTGTTGATGTAGAAGCTCTCCGTGATCGATGCCCCCTCCGGCGGAGCTCCGGAACAGGCCCCAAGATGGGATCTCGTGGATACAGAAAGTTACGGCTGTGGAATTAGGGTTTTGGCTCCGTCTCTGATCGTTTGGGGGTACATGGGTATATATAGGAGGAAGAAGTACGTCGATGGAGAAACAGGGGGCCCACGAGGGTGGAGGGTGCACCTGGGGGGGGTAGGCACGCCCCCTACCTCGTGGCCTCCTGTTATATGTCTTGACGTAGGGTCCAATTCTCCTGAGTTGTATTCGATGAGAAAATCACGTTCCCGAAGGTTTCATTCCGTTTGAACTCCGTTTAATATTCCTTTTCTTTGAAACCCTAAAACAGGCAAAAAATAGCAATTCTGGGCTGGGCCTCCGGTTAATAGGTTAGTCCCAAAAATAATATAAAAGTAGATAATAAAGCCCAATAATGTCCAAAACAGTAGATAATATAGCATGGAGCAATCAAAAATTATAGATACGTTGGAGACGTATCATGCAGCAGCAACACGTCTCTCCTTGAGATATTCTAAACATGTAAAACGTTGTTCGTTTCTAACTCCCAAGTAAGATATATATCAGGAACATATTGTAACACCCCGGATGTAATTTACCTTATTTCTATTCCAACTCTTGCCGTTTCCGGCACTAAGTTATGATATTTCCTCGTTGTCGGGTTTTTGTCTCCGTGTGTTTTGTCTTTGTCATGCATCTCATATCATGTCATCATGTGCATTGCATTTGCATACGTGTTCGTCTCATGCATTCGAGCATCTTCCCCGTTGTCCGTTTTGCATTCTGGCGCTCCTATGTCACCCGGTGTCCCTTTCTACCTCTTTTCGTGTGAGGGTGTTAAACGTTTTCGGATTGGACCGAGACTTTCCATGCGGCCTTGGTTTACTACCGGTAGACCGCCTGTCAAGTTTCGTGCCATTTGTACTTCGTTTGATACTCCAATGATTAACCAACGGACTGAAAAGGCCTCATGTGTGTTGCAGCCCAAAACCCTTCCAAAGTGGCCCAAAACCCACCAAAAACCCCTCCATCACCTAGGCCATTCAATCATGATCGCGTGGCCGCAAACCGCACCTCATTTGGAGCTTCCTAGCTCCCTCTACCTATAAAACTAGACCTCCCCCGAAAATTTCGGATCTTCCCCTACCCTAACCCTAATTGTTTCGCTCCTCCGAGCACCGAACGTGTCCGGCCCGCGCCGGAAAACGTCCACCACCACCGCCAGCCTCTCATCGGCCGCCACGTGGAGCAGTCGCCCCACTTCGCCGCCCCGTCTCTGGCCCTCCCCACCGCCGATCCGGGCCGAGGCGCCCGATGCCCGCAGCTCCATCGCCGCCTTCGCTTCCCCGCCGCCTCGTCTCTGCCGCCCCTCCCCGCCCGGCGACCACCGGCTGCACCCACGCCGGCGACCGGCGCCGCCCCGCACCAGCGCCGCCCCACTCCGGCCACCTCCGCCGACCTCCTCCCGCGCCGCTCCAGTCTTCCCCCTCGTCGCCGGCGTCCTCCCTGTCCTCCTCGAGCTCAAACGCCAGCGACCTCGAGGATTCCGGTGATCCTCGAACCCCGCGTAGCTACAGTGCCCTCGGCCGATCTGGATCTGGAGTTTTCTTGGTTGACTTTTTGGTCCCTAACCCTAACTTTTGTGCATACTTTGACATGCCATAGCTTCCTCATCATAGCTACGATTTGTGCGTGTAGCTTATCGAAATGTTCGTATCGATGTGTACATCATTTTATCTTATTGCATCATTCTCATTTGAGCTCATCTTGATGCCCGAAATGCTGTTGGAAGAGGGCTATGTGATGATAGTTTCAGATCTGTTTCAGCAAATGCACTTTTGTCATTTTTGCCATGATTAATGTGTGCATGCTATGATCCTGAGCCCTACATGTGTTTTGTAGAATGCCATTACATATTTACAAGGGTGTATGCCTTGTATTTTTATGATCTTCGTGGTGAGTAGAATAAGCATGCAAAGTAGCTTACCACAATGATGCTGATTTCAAGGACTTAGAATTTCACTAAGTCCTTGTCCTGTTATTGTTTTTATGCCATATGTTCATGTTGTTTCCTAGTGATCCGTGCATCTTTTGGGCATGATCAGTAAGGATGTTTTGTAGATATTGTGATGCTCTATCCATCCATTTATTCATTTGCATTTATGGAGCACGCTAGCTTGAGTCAATCGAGCTCTACTTTTGCTATAAAATGTTCCTGGCAGATTGTTCACATGTTATGCAATTTTGCCAAGCTTGTTGTTGTTCATCCGTGCATGCTATGTTGTTGTTCTTGCGATGTCTAGCTTCTATGTCATGTCTATTTGCTGGGTGTATGCTTAGTTTGGCATGCAATGCCTCGTAGTGAGTGCATCGAGCTCATAAACATGCCTACTTGTTAACTGTTTTGCCATGCTCCAGTTTTTCACTAAGTCTGAATCTGTTTATGTTTTTGCTATGTTCACATGCTTGCAATTGTACTTTATGATCCCTTTTGGATTATGGTCACTAAGGGAATTTTGTTGTATGCTTTGAGTAGCTTCATGCCATGCCTTGCTTTGCCATGATATCTTCCTGTAGCATGTAGTTATCGTGCTCTAAACATTGCTTCCTGATGATAAATTCCCGACTTGCTGTTAATTTCACTAAGTCTGAAACCAATAATCTTTTGCATGTTTTCCATGCTTGTTTGAACCTGTTATTGTGTGAATTAGCCGTAGATCAGTGTTCATCTTTTGTCAAGCATCATGAGTGCATCCCTGCCATGTATTTTGTTGTCATGTTGGAGTGCTTTAGCATGTTGTTCTTGATGCATTTATGTGGTCTCATGCTGATTATCGCAGACCGGTGCCATATTTCTTTTGCTTGTCATTTCCAAACTATGCATCTGATTCCGGTGATCTTTATATTGATTTCGATCGAAATCACCTCCCCTTTCCAGTGGCTAGGTTCTATCATTCCTTTCCAAATCATGCATATGCATCACATACCGCATCCCGCATATCATACCATGTTTGCATCATGTTGCTTGAGCATTGCACATGGTTGATTGTGTTCCTTTTGTTTGTTGTTCTTGCTTGGGTAGAGCCGGGAGACGAGTACGTGAACGAGGAGCCCGTCGAGTATGCTTACGAGGTTCAAGGCAACTCTGAGCACTTTGCAGGCAAGATGACCATACCCTCAAAATCACTTCTATCTTTGCTCGCTAGATGCTCGCTCTTTTGTTATGCCTATGCTACGATACCTACCACTTGCTTATCATGCCTCCCATATTACTATGTAAAACCTCTAACCCACCTTGTCCTAGCAAACCGTTGTTTGGCTATGTTACCGCTTTGCTCAGCCCCTCTTATAGCATTGCTAGTTGCAGGTGAAGTTTGGAGATCGTTCCTTGTTGGAACTTGTTTATTGTTGGGATATCATAATATTATCTTGTTTATCTTAATGCACCTATATACTTTGTCAAGGGTGGAAGGCTCGCCCTTATGCCTGGTGTCTTGTTCCACTCTTTCCGCCCTAGTTTCCGTCATATCGGTGTTATGTTCCCGGATTTTGCGTTCCTTTCACGGTTGGGTTATAATGGGAACCCCTTGACAGTTCGCTTTGCATAAAACTCCTCCAGCAATGCCCAACATTGGTTTTACCATTCGCCACCTAGCCTCTTTTTCCCTTGGGTTTCTGGAGCCCAAGGGTCATCTTTATTTAAACCCCCCTGGGCCAGTGCTCCTCTGAGTGTTGGTCCCACCGAGTAGACTACGGGGCCACCTCGGGGCAACTTGAGGGTTGGTTTTACTCGTAGGATGTCTCATCTGAGTGTTCCCTGAGAACGAGATATGTGCAGCTCCTATCGGGATTTGTCGGCACATTTGGGCGGTGTTGCTGGACTTGTTTTACCATTGTCGAGGATGTCTTGTAACCGGGATACCGAGTCTAATCGGATTGTCTTGGGAGAAGGAATATCCTTCATTGACCGTGAGAGCTTGTGATGGGCTAAGTTGGGACTCCCCAGCAGGGATTTGAACTTTCGAAAGTCGTGCCTGCGGTTATGGGCACATGGGAATTTGTTAATGTCCGGTTGTAGAAAACCTGAAACTTAACTTAATTAAAATGCACCAACCGCGTGTGTAACCATGATGGTCTCTTCTCGGCGGAGTCCACGAAGTGAACATGGTGTTGGAGTAATGCTTGACGTAGGTTGTTCTAGGATCACTTCTTGATCATAGTTGTTCGACCGTGCTTTTGCCTTTTCTTCTCGCTCTCTTTTGCGTATGTTAGCCACCGTATATGCTAGTCGCTTGCTGCAGCTCCACATCATACCTTTACCTTACCTATAAGCTTAAATAGTCTTGATCGCGAGGGTGCGAGATTGCTGAGTCCCCATGACTCACAGATTCCTTCCAAAACCAGATGCAGGGACCGATGATTCCTCTCCAGATGATATGACCGAGCACAAGTGGGAGTTCGATGAAGACTCTCGTCGTTACTAAGTGTCTTTCCGAGATGATTAGTAGTGGTCCCCAGTTGGGGCGATCGAGGACTATGTTGCATTTGGGGTTTATCTTCATTTTGGTTCCGTAGTCGGACCTTGAGTGTATTTGGATGAATGTAGTGTTATTTATGCATTGTGTGCTGTGGCGAGTGTAAGCCAACTATGTTACTCTTATTTCCTTATTGTATTACATGGGTTGTTGTGAAGATTACCTCACTTGCGACATTGCTTTCAACGCGGTTATGCCTCTAAGTCGTGCTTCGACACGTGGGAGATATAGCCGCATCGAGGGCGTTACAAGTTGGTATCAGAGCCTTCCCCGACCTTAGGGGCCCCCTGCTTGATCGAATCGTTGGCATTGTTGAGTCTAGAAAAATGTTTTGAGTCATTTAGGAATTATATATATCGGAGAGTAGGACTTGTTTTTACTCCTCAATCCCTTCGTCGCTCTGGTGAGGTATCCTAACGTAGAGTTTTGACTCTTCTCTTCTCAAATTTCACAAAAAAAAATTAGGATCATGTGGGTATCTTGGAATCATTCCGATGGTTTTGTGATGAGAACATTGTTCTTGGTGCCTCTTGACATTTAGGGGTTGTGGCAGTATCCCGGGGAGTTGAGCTCCGAGGTGTTGTCGTCACAATTTTATCGGTGAGATTCTGGAATACCTGAGTTTCGCTGACATCAAAAATCTCTTTTATGCAGTTGTTGGTGAGATAACCTCGACGCCACCCAGTACTGGGGCGGTAGTTCGGGAGTATTGCCATAACTTGTATAACGGATGCCTTTCGAAGGTTGAGGTAAATGATTTCCAAAGGTTTCATGGTTATGTGTTGAAGGATGGATACAGCTGGATGTAGGATTTCCTAGCTTTGGGTGAGATATTATGCTTCCCCTGTATCCCCAACACCTGATTGCATAACCGGATAGGTTCGGGAGTTTCATAGGTGGGAATTCATGTAGCTCTAGTATTTCTTCCGCGGATATTTGGTTTGGGATTGGGTAATCCTCACCAAGTATTTTCTCTTGTCCGTACCTTTTTGTTTTATTCTTCTACCTCTATCTAAGTGGATTCCCAATTATGGAAATGTGACCATTTCGATTGGAATGCATTCGTTCATTTTTTCGGATGTGAAGACTATATGTGCAACTTCGATCCATTTGATTCAGCTTAAATATTTGTCTGTCAAGATGCTAATGGATGTCACCCTCTTCAGGATGGCTCCTGCTAAGGGTCAGAATCAGAATTAGGATCCGCCACCACCACCTCCACATCTGGAGGCATGGCAAGCTGTGATGGCCGCTACCAATGCAAACATGCAGCTGATCATGCAGCTCTTGCAAGAGTGCAACCAAGGGAATCATGGCCATGGCAACAATCAGAATCAGTTTGCTACACTCAACCAGTTCCTCGCTAATCAGCCAAAGACCTTCAGCAACTGTGTCGAGGCCTCAGACGCTGATGATTGGCTCGTGGATATCTGCAAGCATTTTGAGTGTAGCAACGTCAGGCCTGAGGACTTTGTCAAGTTTGCCTCCTTCCAACTCAAAGACCAAGCTGCAGAATGGTTTCAGCAATACAAAGATTCCAGAGAAGGTTGTGTGATTACCTGGGATGAATTCTGTCAAGACTTCAAAGCTCATCACATTCCTCAGAGTGTTGTTGAAAGCAAGCGTGAGGAATTCTGCAACCTGAAGCAAGGCAGCTTGTCTGTTTACCAGTATAACATTCTGTTCCAGAGGCTCGCTCGTTTCGCTAAGCAAGACGTTCCTGACGAGAAGAGCATGATTTATCAGTTCAGGGGTGGCCTCAGAGAAGATCTCCAACTAGCTCTCGTCCTTTTTGAGCTTAAGAAGTACGATGAGTTTTACAATATGGCAATGAAGCAAGAGACTGCTCAACTCAAGTGCGATGCTTCCAAGAAGCGAGTCAGAGATGCAACTCCTTCTTCCTCAACTCAAGTGTCTAAGCAGCAAAAGTATTGGCTGCCTCCTCCTCCGTTCCGTCAGCCTTATCAGCAGAAGAGAAAAGGTGGCAATAGATCTTCCCACCCACCCAACCCAGGCTTTCAGAACAAGACTTCGTCTCAAGCTCCAAGATCAAGTGCTCTGTATCACCGTCCGCTCTCGGAGGTCACGTGCTACAAGTGCCAACAGAAGGGTCACTATGCCAACAAATGCTTCAATCAGAGGCGTCTTCCTCCTCCTCCTGTGAGATCTGCCAGTACCGTAGTGGTCAAGCATAACCCCAATGTGATGCCCCGAGGCCGATGCACCAGGTGTCTTCCACTTAGTCGTCGTCGTTGCCATGTCATTTGTTTGCGTGTTGCATCTTGTCATGTCATCATGTGCATTGCATCATCATGTTTTCAAAACTTGCAACCGTCTCGGTCACCTCGTTCTCTCCGTTGCCCGTTCTGAGCCCAGACACAATTGCACGTGCCTGCGGCATGTCCGAGATAGTATTTTATAAGTGGTCACGTGCGTGCGGTGTTGTTTTTTTGTTAGTAGGCCTCCTGCCAAGTCTCATCGCATTCGGAGTTTGTTTGATGCCCTAACGGATAACTATAGCGGCAGTATAGCCGGTCTAACGTCGAATGTTTTCGGTCTCCGAAAACAGTCGCCGGGCCTCTCTCTCTTCTCTTTCCTCAGCTCGAGCCCTTCTACACAGCCCACAAGTTTCAACCGACCCCTCGCGTGCGTGTCCGAAACTTCCCCGGACCCGTCCCAGACAGTTGTCACCGCTGGATCCGAATCATCCCCAAACATCTACAAAATATCCCCATTTTATTATTTGGACTCCCTAGCCTATTCTTTCTGAACCGTCTAATTTCAATCAGAGGGACTAGATCACCCATAACCTGATCCACCTGCTGCTATATAAACTGCCTAACCCTAAATTCTAGGGATTTGTCCCATCGAGACGCCAACCATTTTCCCCCTCGGGATCCATCTCCACTTATCAACATCTAACCCCTGATCCCCTGCTCTTGATCTGTTCGGATCGAGGCCAGCAGCACGCCCGGGCCGAGCCCTACCGGATCTTCGCCGGAGCAGAAGCTCCCTGACCAGCGCTCGGCGTAGTCTCCTCCGCCCGCTGGCCGCATCTCACCTCCTCCCGTGCGCTTCCATCCCGCACAACCAGGCCGTGCCATCCTTCTCCTCCTTCCCCGCTGCTCTCTCTCTCTCTGAATTGCTCTCCTCGTCCCGTTGTCCTCGCAGGGAGCCATGGCCGCCGGCCACCAAAGCAGCAGCAGTCCCGAGCGTCGCCCGACCCTGCTTCCACCTCGTTCTCACCGGAGCAAGCCCCACCACGCTGCCCGCCGGCGCCCTGACCTCCTCATCCCCCGAGCGCCAAGTTCGCCGCCGCTGCTCCCCTGCATCCCGCCTCCGCCTCCCCTGTTTCTGCAAGAACTCGAGGATGAGGACGAGCCCCTTGCCTCGTCTCGATCCCGTGGATCCGAACGCCCAGCGCCGCTCGTCGTCCTCCGCCAAGATTCTGCGTCGCGCCAAGTCTGCCACCATTCCCGAGTCCCCTGCAGGAACCATGGAGCCTGAAGCCATGGTCGCGCCTCCCGTTGACCTCAACCGCCATGGCCACCGCCCGTTCATCACCCCCGCTGCTGGATCCGGCCAGTTCCAGCATGTCCCCGCCGGATCCGCATAGTCTGCCTCCCTCCATCTCGCCTGCATCCCTGCAGCACCGGCGCCGCGACCTTGTTCTTCCTCGAGACGCACGCAGCGCCAAGCCTCCCGCTCGCTCACTCTCGTGGTCGTGTTGACCGTGGGTCAGCGCGTGGACCAACCTCACCCCGTCGGAAGCACAACCTCCCATCCAGCACCGCGCGTAGGCCCAACGCCTCTCTAGCCGCAGCGCCTAACGTCCGGCCTGCTCCCTTCCAGATCCAAGCCGGTCCCAGTCAAGCCCGATGTGAGCAGCTCCCCAGCGCCCCATTTTTTTTTCTTTCTTCCTGTTGTTGGGCCAGCAGTTTTGGCCCAGAGTCTATTTTTTTAGGCTCTGCGATTTGTCTAATTTTCCAGGGAATGTTGTTTTGCAGAAAACCCCTCATAGTTCATGCATATAATAACTTAATAACTAAGCATCACATGTAAAAACTTTATATATGAAAAATGCTTAAAATTGTGTCTAGTTTCATAATATGTCACTTTCACCCATGTTTAAAATATTTAAAATGCTGTTTGGTTAAATTTGCTCCTATGCCATGTTAAAATTATTTAATTCATAACTAAATAACCGTAGCTCCAAATTTAACAAACTTTATATGTAAATGGGGTAGAAAAATGCCTAGTTTAACATGGTGACCTTTATTTGCATGTTTAAGAACCCTAAAATTGTGTTTAGGGCAGAACAGTACCAAACCTAATATATGCATATGGGGATTTACCGGAATTGTTGTTCGTTGCTTCCGGCCTCATTTAAACTTGCCTAGATAGCTAGTTTTCATTTGCTTCACCCTCTTGCCATGTTTATCAACATTTAATATTGTTGGGTACATAAACGAGATTGAACTAAATAAATGAATGTGGTGCTTCATCAATATGCAACTCGTTGCATATTCAGCTTCACTTAATTTGTAGTGTTGTTTGTTGCACTTTGCCATGCTATGCTTCATTAAACCGGACATGCATCATACTTGGTTGTGCATCATGCCATGTTTATGTGGTGGTTGTTTACTATGTTGTTTGCTCCTTTCCGGTGTTGCTTCTTCGGGTTGGTTCCGATAACGTCGCATTTGTGAGGATCCGTTCGACTACATCCGTTTGTCTTCTTCATGGACTCGTTCTTCTTCCTTGCGGGATCTCAGGCAAGATGGCCATGCCCTAGAAATCACTTCTATCTTTGCTTGCTAGTTGTTCGCTCTATTGCTATGCATATGCCGCGATACCTACCACTTGCTATGTCATGCCTCCCATATTTCCATGTCAAACCTCTAACCCACCTTGTCCTAGCAAACCGTTGTTTGGCTATGTTACCGCTTTGCTCAGCCCCTCTTATAGTGTTGTTAGTTGCAGGTGAAGATTGGAGTTTGTTCCTTGTTGGAACTTGATATTTGTTGGGATATCACAATATCTCTCATTTAATTTAATGCATCTATATATTTGGTAAAGGGTGGAAGGCTCGGCCTTATGCCTGGTGTTTTGTTCCACTCTTGCCGCCCTAGTTACCGTCATATCGGTGTTATGTTCCCGGATTTTGCGTTCCTTACACGGTTGGGTTATAATGGGAACCCCTTGATAGTTCGCCTTGAATAATACTCCTCCAGCAATGCCCAACATTGGTTTTACCATTTGCCACCTAGACTTTTTCTTTCCCTTGGGTAGGCCTGCCCAAGGGTCATCTTTATTTAAACCCCCGAGCCAGTGCTCCTCTGAGTGTTGGTCCAAACTGAGCGATGTCCGGAGCTACCAGGGGCAACTCTTGGCTGGCCCCCGACATCTGGCTCATCCGATGTGCCCTGAGAACAAGATATGTGCAGCTCCTATCGGGATTTGTCAGCACATCTGGGTGGCTTTGCTGGTCTTGTTTTAACATTGTTGAAATGTCTTGTAATCGGGATGCCGAGCCTAATCGGATTGTCTTGGGAGAAGGAATATCCTTCGTTGACCGTGAGAGCTTGTGATGGGCTAAGTTGGGACACCCCTGTAGGGATTTGAACTTTTGAAAGCCGTGCTCGCGGTTATGGGCAGATGGGAATTTGTTAATGTCCGGTTGTAGAAAACCTGAAACTTAACTTAATTAAAATGCATCAACCGCGTGTGTAACCGTGATGGTCTCTTCTCGGCGGAGTCCAGGAAGTGAACACGGTGTTGGAGTAATGCTTGACGTAGGTTGTTCTAGGATCACTTCTTGATCATAGCTGTTCGACCGTGCCTTTGCCTTCTCTTCTCGCTCTCTTTTGCGTATATGTTAGCCACCAAATCTGCTAGTCGCTTGATGCAGCTCCACCTCCTACCTTTACCTTACCCATAAGCTTAAATAGTATTGATCGCGAGGGTGTGAGATTGCTGAGTCTCCGTGACTCACAGATACTTCCAAAACCAGTTTGCAGGTGCTGATGAAACCATGCAGGTGACACAACCGAGCTCATGAAGGAGCTTGATGAAGACCTTGTTCGTAGTGTTGTTATGTTTCAGTTGATCAGTAGTGGAGCCCAGTTGGGACGATCGGGGATCTGTGTAGCATTTGGCGTAGTCTTCTTTTATTTTGGTTCCGTAGTCGGACCTTGATAGTTTCTGGATGATGTAATGTTATATTCATGTATTTGTGTGAAGTGGCGATTGTAAGCAACTATGTATCTCTTTCCCTTATGTATTACATGGGTTGTGTGAAGATTACCTCACTTGCGACATTGCTTTCAATGCGGATATGCCTCTAAGTCGTGCTTTGACACGTGGGAGATATAGCCGCATCGAGGGCGTTACACCCATGTACGTCAAGGTCAACTTGTTGAACGCAGCTCAGGTAGAGGACTCGTCAGATGTCATCATGGGTAACCTTCCTGTTAACAATGTTCCCGCAAAAGTACTTTTTCACACTGGTGCATCACATTCTTTCTTGTCATTCCCATTTGCATCAAAGCACAATGTTGATACTGAGGTTATGCCCAAAGTCATGCAAGTTGTTTCTCTCGGCAAGCTTTTGCTTCTAGTTTGGTTGCTCCCGATGTCTCTATCACGTTGGGCGACTACAAGTTTTTGTCCTCTCCAGTGGTCCTTGGTAACTCGGATATTGATCTTATTCTTGGAATGGATTGGCTTTCTAAGCACAAGGCTCACCTTGACTGTGCTGCCAGGAAGATTCAATTGACTCATTCGTCTGAGGATGTAATTGTCTTTGCCGCAAGGGATGATACCATTCGACTGTTTTCTCTCAATGAGAAGGGTGAGCTGGATGCCATCTCTCAAATTCCAGTCGTTTGCGAATATCAAGACGTCTTTCTAGAAGAGCTTCCAGGAATGCCTCCGCACCGTCTAGTTGAATTCATCATCGATCTTGAGCCTGGCACGGAACCTGTTTGCAAACGTCCTTACAATCTTGGACCTGAAGAGTTGAAGGAGCTGAAGAAACAACTTGATATTCAAGAGCGTATGGGTCTCATCTGACCTAGTTCTTCTCCGTGGGGTTGTGGAGTTCTTTTCGTGAAGAAGAAGGATGGAACGGACGGACTCTATGTCGACTACCGTCCATTGAACAAGAAGACTATAAAGAACAAGTACCCACTTCCCAACATCAATGAGCTATTTGAACAACTCAAAGGTGCTCAAGTATTCTCCAAGCTTGATCTCCGTATGGGCTATCATCAGATTCGCATTCGTGAACAAGATATCCCCAAGACAGCTTTCAGAACAAGCTATGGTTCATATGAATAGACTGTGTCTTTCGGCCTCATCAACGCTCCGCCAAGAATCTCTCGCATGATGAACTTCATCTTCAACCCGTACACAAATGACTTCGTCTTGGTCTACCTCGATGACATTTTGGTCTTTTCCAAGAACAAGGAGGATCATGCCAAGCACTTGCGTTTGGTGCTGGATAAGCTCAGAGAACATCAGTTCTATGCCAAGTTTTCAAAGTGCGAGTTTTGGCTCGATGAGGTTCTCTACCTTGGACATATCATCTCTGCCAAGGGCATAGCGGTTAATCCTGAGAAGGTGTCTGCAATTGTGAATTGGGAACCACCTCAGAATGTGAAGCAACTCCGCAGCTTCCTTGGTCTCGCCAGCTATTGTCGAAGGTTCGTTGAGAACTTCTCAAAGATCGCGGAGCCTCTTTCCAACCTTCTCCAGAAGCATGTGAAGTACGTTTGGTCGCCTGAATGTGACATCGCTTTCAACACCCTGAAGGAGAAGTTAGTAACTGCTCCAGTTCTGACTCCTCTGGATGAATCCAAACCGTTCGAGGTCTTCTGTGATGCTTCCCTTCAAGGTCTTGGTGCAGTGTTGATGCAAGAGAAGAAAGTTGTGGCCTATACCTCTCGCCAGTTGAAGCCCAACGAAAAGAACTACCCCACTCATGACCTCGAGTTGGCGGCAGTTGTCCATGCTCTTTTAACTTGGAGACATCTCTTATTGGGAAGAAAAGTGGACATCTTCACTGATCATAAGAGTCTCAAGTACATCTTCACTCAGCCTAATCTCAACCTCAGGCAAACTCGTTGGGTCGAAATGATTCAAGAGTATAATCTGAGTATCAAATATACTCCAGGCAAGGCCAATGTAATTGCTGATGCATTGAGCAGGAAGGCTTACTGCAACAGTTTGATTATCAAGCCTTACCAACCCGACCTTTGTGAAGCTTTCCGCAAACTCAATCTGCAAGTTGTTCCTCAAGGATTTCTCGCAAACCTCCAAGTCTCTCCTACTTTGGAAGATCAGATTCGCGAGGCTCAACTTCTTGATGCTATGGTGAAGAAGGGGAAGATTGCGATTTCCAAGAGTCAACCCAAGTACAAGTGCTATCGTCTTGATGACAAGGATACTCTATTCTTCGAGGATCACATTGTTGTGCCTAAAGCTGACCTTCGTAAAGTCATTATGAACGAGGCTCACAATTCACTCCTCTCTATTGACCCTGGAAGAACAAAGATGTACCATGACCTCAAGTAGTCGTATTGGTGGACTCGAATGAAGCGTGAGATTACTTAGTTCGTGAATGAATGTGATGTCTACAGAAGAGTGAAGGCAGAACACCAACGACCAGCTGGTCTCCTCCAACCTCTTGCCATTCCAGAATGGAAGTTTGACCATATTGAGATGGACTTCGTGACTGGGTTTCCAAAGTCCAAGAGTGGCAATGATGCTATCATCGTTGTCATCGACAAACTCACTAAAGTGGCTCATTTCCTTCCTATCAAAGAATCTATCACAGTAGCTCAGTTGGCAGAGCTATATACCTCCCGGATTGTCTCTCTGCACGGCATTCCGCAGTTGATTTCTTCTGATCGTGGCAGCATTTTCACCTCCAAGTTCTGGGATTCCTTTCAGAAGGCCATGGGCACCAACATTCGCTGCAGCACAGCTTTTCATCCTCAAACTAGTGTCCAAGTCGAGCGAGTTAATCAAATTCTTGAAGATATGCTCAGGGCTTGCGTCATATCCTTCGGTATGAAGTGGGAAGATTGTCTTCCATATGCCGAGTTCTCCTACAACAACAGCTTCCATGCGAGTTCGGGCAAGGCCCCATTCGAAATTCTCTATGGCAGGAAGTGCCGTACTCCTCTTAACTGGTCAGAGACTGGTGAACGTCAACTTCTTGGCAATGAAAGGTACTCGTCATTCGTGATAATCTCAAAGCCATGCAATCCCGCCAGAAGAGTTACTATGATTGTAAGCATCCTGACTTGGCTTTCGAGATCGGAGACCATGTCTACCTCCGCGTCTCTCCAATGAAAGGTACTCGTCGCTTCGGTATCAAAGGGAAGCTTGCCCCTAGATACGTGGGTCCTTTCAAGATCTAAAGCAAGAGAGGCGATCTCGCCTATCAACTTGAGCTTCCATCCAACTTTGCAAACGTGCACGATGTGTTTCATGTCTCTCAGCTCCGCAAGTGTTTCAAGACTCCTGACCGCACCGTCAACTTCGAAGACATTGATCTCCAACAAGACCTGTCTTATCATGAGCATCCCGTTGCTATTCTTGAAGAAACTGAGCGCAAGACTCGCAACAAGTCTATCAAATTCCTAAAATTCAAGTGGTCACATCATTCCGACCGAGAAGCCACCTGGGAACGCGAGGATCACCTCCATTCTGAGTACCAAGAGTTTTTCCAGTCCTAGATCTCGGGGCGAGATCCTTTCGTAGTGGTGGAGTGTTGTAACACCCCGGATGTAATTTACCTTATTTGTATTCCAACTCTTGCCGTTTCTGGCACTAAGTTATGATATTTCCTCGTTGTTGGGTTTTTTTCTCCGTGTGTTTTGTCTTTGTCATGCATCTCATATCATGTCATCATGTGCATTGCATTTGCATACGTGTTCGTCTCATGCATTCGAGCATTTTCCCCGTTGTCCGTTTTGCATTCCGGCGCTCCTATGTCACCCGGTGTCCCTTTCTACCTCTTTTCGTGTGCGGATGTTAAACGTTTTCGGATTGGACCGAGACTTCCCATGCTTCCTTGGTTTACTACTGGTAGAACGCCTATCAAGTTTCGTGCCATTTGGACTTCGTTTGATACTCCAACGGTTAACCGAGGGACCGAAAAGGCCTCGTGTGTGTTGCAGTCCCACACCCTTCCAAAGTGGACCAAAACCCACCAAAAACCTCTGTATCACCTAGGCCGTTTGATCACGATTGCGTGGCCGCAAACCGCACCTCATTTGGAGTTTCCTAGCTCCCTCTACCTATAAAACTAGACCTCCCCCGAAAATTTCGGATCTTCCCCTATCCTAGCCCTAATTTTTTCGCTCCTCCGCGCACCGGACGTGTCCGGCCCGCGCCGGAAAACGTCCGCCACCGCCGCCAGCCTCTCACCGACCGCCACATGGAGCAGTCGCCCCACTTCGCCGCCGCGGGCCTGAGAGCCCGTCTCCGGCCCTCCCCGCCGCCGATCCGGGCCGAGGCGCCCGACGCCCGCGCCTCCATCGCCGCCTTCGCTGCCCCGCCGCCTCGTCTCCGCCGCCCCACGCCGTCCGGCGACCACCGACTGCACCCACGCTGGCGACCGGCGCCGCCCCGCACCGGCACCGCCCCGCTCCGGCCACCTCCGCCGACCTCCTCCCGCGCCGCTCCGGTCTTCCCCCTCATCGCCGGCGTCCTCCCCGTCCTCCTCGAGCTCAAACTCCGGCGACCTCGAGGATTCCTGCGATCCTCGAACCCCGTGCAGCTATAGTGCTCCCGGCCGATCTGGATCTGGAGACTTCTCGGTTGACTTTTTCGTCCCTAACCCTAACTTTTGTGCATACTTTGACATGCCATAACTTCCTCATCGTAGCTCCTATTCATGCGTGTAGCATATCAAAATGTTCGTCTCGACGTGTACATCATTCATCTCATTGCATCATTGTCATTTGAGCTCATCTTGATGCCCAAAATGCTGTTGGAAGAGGGCTATGTGATGATAGTTTCAGATCTGTTTCAGCAAATGCACTTTTGTCAGTTTTGTCATGATTAATGTGTGCATGCTATGATCCTGAGCCCTACATGTGTTTTGTAGAATGCCATGCCATCTTTATAGGGGTGTATGCCATGAATTTTTGTGATCTTCGTAGTGACTAGCACAAGCATGCAAAGTAGCTTACCTCAATGATGCTGATTTCAGGGACTTAGAATTTCACTAAGTCCTTGTCCTGTTATTGTTTTTATGCCATATGTTCATGTTGTTTCCTAGTGATCCGTGCATCTTTTGGGTATGATCAGTAAGGATGTTTTGTAGATATTGTGGTGCTCTATCCATCCATGTCTTCGTTTGAATTTATGGAGCACGCTATCTTGAGTCAATCGAGCTCTACTTTTGCTATAAAATGTTCCTGGCAGATTGTTAACATGTTTTGCAATTTTTCCAAGCTTGATGTTGTTGATCCGTGCATGCTATGTTGTTGTTCTTGCCATGTCTAGCTTCTATGCGAGGTCTATGTGCTGGGTGTATGCTTAGTTTGTCATGCAATGCCTTGTAATGAGTGCATCGAGCTCGTAAACATGCGTACTTGTTAACTGTTTTGCCATGCTCCAGTTTTTCACTTAGTCTGAATCTGTTTATGTTTTTGCTATGTTCACATGCTTGCAATTGTACTTTCTGATCCCTTTTGGATCATGGTCACTAAGGGAATTTTGTTGCATGCTTTTAGTAGCTTCATGCCATGGCTTGCTTTGCCATGATACGTTCCTGTAGCATGTAGTTATCGTGCTCTAAACATTGCTTCCTGATGATAAATTCTTGACATGCTCTTAATTTCACCAAGTCTGAAACCAGTAATTTTTGCATTTTTGTCATGCTTGTTTGAACCTGTTAATGAGTGAATTAGCCGTACCTCAGTGTTCATCTTTTGTCAAGCATGATGAGTGCATCCCTGCCATGTATTTTGTTGTCATGTTGGAGTGTTGTAGCATGTTGTTCTTGATGCATTTAGGTGGTCTCGTGCTGATTATCGCAGACCGGTGCCATAATTGTTTTGCTTGTCATTTCCAAACCGTGCGTCCGATTCCAGTGATCTTTATATCGATTTTGACTGAAATCACCTCCCCTTTCCAGTGTAACTCTTGTATTTCCATGTAGAGGCCTGGTTCTGTCATTCCTTTCCAAATCATGCATATGCATCACATACCGCATCCCACATATCATACCATGTTTGCATCATGTTGCTTGACCATTGCACGTGGTTGATTGTGTTCCTTTTGTTTGTTGTTCTTGCTTGGGTAGAGCCGGGAGACGAGTACGTGAACGAGGAGCCCGTCGAGTATGCTTACGAGGTTCAAGGCAACTCTGAGAACTTTGCAGGCAAG
The DNA here is from genome assembly GCF_003073215.2 of Triticum urartu. Taxonomy (NCBI): domain Eukaryota; kingdom Viridiplantae; phylum Streptophyta; class Magnoliopsida; order Poales; family Poaceae; genus Triticum; species Triticum urartu. Next base: position 296,079,533 of record NC_053023.1, on the reverse strand, counting down.
ATGACCATTCCCTCGAAATCACTTCTATCTTTGCTTCCTAGATGCTCGCTCTTTTGTTATGCCTATGCTACGATACCTACCACTTGCTTATCGTGCCTCCCATATTGCTATATCAAACCTCTAACCCACCTTGTCCTAGCAAACCGTTGTTTGGCTATGTTACTGCTTTGCTCAGCCCCTCTTATAGCGTTGCTAGTTGCAGGTGAAGTTTGGAGATCGTTCCTTGTTGGAACTTGTTTATTGTTGGGATATCATAATATTATCTCGTTTATCTTAATGCACCTATATACTTGGTAAAGGGTGGAAGGCTCGGCCTTATGCCTTGTGTTTTGTTCCACTCTTGCCGCCCTAGTTACCGTCATATCGGTGTTATGTTCCCGGATTTTGTGTTCCTTACACGGTTGGGTTACAATGGGAACCCCTTGATAGTTCGCCTTGAGTAAAACTCCTCCAGCAATGCCCAACATTGGTTTTACCATTCGCCACCTAGCCTCTTTTTCCCTTGGGTTTCCGGAGCCCAAGGGTCATCTTTATTTAAACCCCCCTGGGCCAATGCTCCTCTGAGTGTTGGTCCGACTGAGTAGACTACGGGGCCTCCTCGGGGCAACTTGAGGGTTGGTTTTACTCATAGGATGTCTCATCTGAGTGTGCCCTGAGAACGAGATATGTGCAGCTCCTATCGGGATTTGTCGGCACATTCGGGCGGTGTTGCTGGACTTGTTTTACCATTGTCGAGGATGTCTTGTAACCGGGATGGCGAGTCTGATCGGATTTTCTTGGGAGAAGGAATATCCTTCGTTGACCGTGAGAGCTTGTGATGGGCTAAGTTGGGACTCCCCTGCAGGGATTTGAACTTTCAAAAGTCGTGCCCATGGTAATGGGAAGTTGGGAATTTGTTAATGTCCGGTTGTAGAAAACTTGAAACTTAACTTAATTAAAATGCACGAACCGCGTGTGTAACCGAGATGGTCTCTTCTCGGCGGAGTCCGGGAAGTGAACACAGTGTTGGAGTAATGCTTGACGTAGGTTGTTCTAGGATCACTTCTTGATCATAGTTGTTCGACCGTGCTTTTGCCTTCTCTTATCGCTCTCTTTTGCATATGTTAGCCACCACATATGTTAGTCGCTTGCTGCAGCTCCACATCATACATTTACCTTACCTATAAGCTTAAATAGTCTTGATCGCGAGGGTGCGAGATTGCTGAGTCTCCGTGACTCACAGATTCATTCCAAAACCAGATGCAGGGACCGATGATTCCTCTCCAGATGATATGACCGAACTCAAGTGGGACTTCGATGAAGAATCTCGTCATTACTACGTGTCTTTCCCAGATGATTAGTAGTGGTGCCCAGTTGGGGCGATCGGGGACTATGTTGCATTTGGGGTTTATCTTCATTTTGGTTCCGTAATCGGACCTTGAGTGTATTTGGATGAATGTAATGTTATTTATGCATTGTGCGACGTGGCGAGTGTAAGCCAACTATGTTACTCTTATTCCCTTATTGTATTACATGGGTTGTTGTGAAGATTACCTCACTTGCGACATTGCTTTCAATGCGGTTATGCCTCTAAGTCATGCTTCGACACGTGGGAGATATAGCCGCATCGAGGGCGTTACACATATCTACCCTCAAATGGTGGGATATTCAATTTCAGTTTAGGGAGATGGTCATGATCTCGAACCTGAGGGGGAGCCCTACCATTGCCATTATCTGCATGTGGACGACCTGGTGGTTGTAGTGCTGGTGGTTGCACGTAATTCTGATTTTGGTCAACCTCATCCTCGTAATCTCCTGCATAACCATCCTCCTCCACATCAGCAGCAGGAGCCACAGAAGTATCCATAGCAGCACCAACAGTTTGGCCAGGCTCAAGAGGGACACGGCTCGCTCGACAGAGGGCTGTTTCGCGACGTGGAGGTAGTCGTCGTCGTCGTCGTTGTTGTTGTTGTTGTTGTTGTAGAGGTGCGGCAGGTGCAGCCGGTGGTGGTTGTGGAAGATGCGCAAGCAGTTCATTAAATTGGTTATCGAGCTTTGTTTCGAACGTCCTCTCAAAGCCAGTTATATTATCCATGGCCTCTTCAAAAAATTTCAGCACATCTTGCACCTGTTCAGTCATCATTTGCTGAAATTTATCATGCAACTCCTTATTCGTCATGTTCTCCCAGTCAGTCTCATCGACTTATGATCCTGCCATGGCTAGCAGCAATAGAAACACACAAGAATATGATCCTACAGACTACTAGAAAATGGTGGTGGTGGGGTGTCACAAATCTGTCAAGAAAATCTAAAATTCTTACCAGTTCTTACCCAGCAGCAGGCGGTGATCGGCAACCGTCGTAGTCAAAACACTCAAAACTTGGATAGAGCGATTACCAAGGAGAATTAAACTCACGACGTAGATGTATGTGGAGATGGGAAGGCTTATAATATGGTAGCAAAAAGGGTCAGCAATAATCAATTCAGAGATGCAAAGTTGAATAAACGCTCAACGACGGTATTGTGCTGGTCGTAGGCTAGACTGTGCTAGAGACGCGAGCCTAGAACTCTAACAAAATCACGGCGCTGCACGTAAATAAGGAAGGAGCACGCTCTGATTTATTTTTCCTTTTTTCACTTTTTTGCACTTTTTTTGCTCCACAACAATTGTTTTCGAAAAAGTCTACAAATGGTCTAAAAACTGCCTAGCCGGAATTTTCCAGACTTTGTTTTTTTTAAACTGGAACTACTTTTCAACTGCGGGTAGCACAATAGTTAGGGAGTCCTACTTTGTCACAACTCGGAGTATGGCATGATTTGGAAATCGAAAACAGAGTAACAAAATACTGGACTCAGACTAGGAGTGGTGGCGGAGATGAATCTGGTGGAACTCGGACTGGTGGCGGAGATGAATCTGGTGGAACTCAGACTGGTGGCGGATATACATTGCAGGTGGACTCAAATTGGCGTGATGACGGCGGATATGTGGTGGCGTATATGGACTCGGATTGGTGGTGAATATGTGGTGGTGGTATATGACAGCGACGATGAAGTTAGTGTGGTGGTGGTATATGGCAGCAACGATGATGATGATGCGGTGGTGATATATGGCAGCGACGACGTGACAACCTGTGAATAGAACTCGAAACTCTAAAGGACTAGACGCTAAGACCAGCAACTTGACACGATGATGCAACTGCAAATTCAACAAAGCAAATACGGAAAAGATTATGATGTGGGCGTTCTGGGAACGGGGGTCCCCATACTTGCCTGCCTGTACGGCCCATCTTCAACAACAAGGCATTCAAGACCTTCGCAAGGGGCCAAGCCTCGCGAGGTGGATGGCGCAAGACCTTATCAGGAGCAGCCTCGCCAGGCAGGCTCGCGAGGCACGGAGAGATCAAGGCAAGGCAAACCTCATGAGGTTCTCGTGACGTGAGCCATGACGATCGATACCAGGCGGGCGCCAACGCGCACATCGTCCTTGTTTCCTCTTTGGTGCTAAGGGGGCAAACACAGGTGCGGAGTACCGCGGAATCAAGTAAAGGTTTCCATATTGGTGCGACGAGACCAAGACCAGCAGGACGGCAAGACGGAGGTCACCATGGAGCCCAAGGCTGCGTCACCACTAGAGCCTTTTGCAGGCGAAGACCACTTTTGTAAGGATAAGCTGTACTAGCTGTCCCCTTCCAAATTGGCCGTTGTTGGCTCCCTTCCCGCTCAATATTTGGGGAGAGGACCCGGGCCTCTATAAATAGGACTAGCCACCACCATAGCTAGGGGGTAAGATAGAGAGAGACCAGAACAACCACTAGTTCACAGAGCACAAGAACACCACTCCTCAGGAGGCTGTTCTTCCCCTTGTACTGTTCATCCTCAGTCCAAGAGGCAATCCACCACGCCACACTGGAGTAGGGTACTACACCACAAAAGTGGCCCGAACCAGTATAAATCTTGTGTCCTTTGTCTTGCGAGTTCGTCGAGTTAGTTTGTAAGATCTTAGCTGAGTTAGGACGTGGATAAGGTAGGGGGGAATCTTCGCGCGCACCCCAGTGTTTGAACCTTAAGGGTTTTCCCGGAACTCGTAATCTGACATTTGACGCGCCAAGTAGGGGTGCGCCAAAGCTTCCCTTCCGTCGCTCCGCGTCATGTCGCTTCATCATCTTGATGGCGGACGCACGCCGCGCCCGCGCCGAGCGCCGGGCTGCCCTAGCCACCCGCGTTCCTCAGACGGCGCCTGTCGGCGGGCCACACCATCGCTCTCCGTCGCCTACCGCCAACGCCGCCACTGGTTCGGCGGGGAACGAGTAGCAAGCATCCTCGCTGCACCCCTCGGTGCGACAGGACGGCCGTACCACCACTCCATCACTGACTCCTGCATGTTAGTCGTCTCACGCTCGTCGCGTTCCCAGGGACGCACGGGCCGCGCTCTTCATGGCGCACGAGCTCCTGCGCTACCGCCCAGTCGACGACCTCTACGAGGATTGGATTGACGGCTTCGTCGAGCTTGTCCGCGCCGCAGGGGGCTCCCCTGCGCCGTCCCACTCTCTGCCTCGCCCTCCACCAGCGACGGGTGACGTAGCTCACGAAGCACCTCCACCACCTGTGCACCAAGAAGGCGCCCTAGCGCCAAGGCGCGCGGCTCCGCGGCGCGACCCACCGCGTCCGGCGCCCGCGCGTGAAGAAAGAAGCTGTCAAGAAGTCCCTCGACCGCAAGAGAACACTCTGCCACTCCTCGCACCGCCGCACCAGGATCGTTTGCTGTGGAAAGGCCCCGTGCCGCCCGCCGTAGCGGCGCGCGGGCGCCAAGACCAAGTTCCACCTCCAAGGTGGGCCCCGGTGACCACGGTCGGCTGCCGCGCCTTCACCCCCAAGCTGCGTAGCGTCGCCTGGTCGGGCAAGTTCAAGCCAGACCTGCCTCCTCGCTACGACGTCACCCTTGACCCCACGGAGTTACTGCAGCTCTATGAGTTGAGCATCGAGGCGGCGAACGTCGACGAGAAAGTCATGGCGAACTGGTTTCCCATGGCCCTCATGGATGGCGCCCGCTCCTGGCTCGTGAATCTACCTCCAGGCTCGATCTCCTCCTGGGACGAGATGCGCGACCACTTCATCGCCAATTTCGAGGGCACTCGCGACCGCCCCCCGGCAGCGGGTGACCTGCGTCGCGTCAAGCAACAACCAGGAGGGACCCTCCAGAAGTACATCTAGCGGTTCAACAATGTTCGTCTCAAGATCCCCAAGGTGACGGACAAGGCCATCATCTTTGCGTTCTCTGATGGCGTCCGTGACATCAAGATGAAGAAGGAGCTCGCCATGCACAAGGAGTTGTGCAAGTCTCTGGACTTGTTCAACCTGGCGACCAAGTGCGCCAGAGCTAAGGAGGGGCGCCTCTCCCTCCTCGAGCTCGCGGCTGCAGACCCGGAGGAGAATAAAGCCAAGGCCAAGGACATGAAGCGCAAGGGAGCAGCCGTGCTCGTGGCGGAACTGGACACCAAGCGTGGCAGAGAGCATCCCGAGTCATCCAAGAGCAGCCGACCGTTTTGCGCCTTCCATAACATGCATACCCACAACATCAATGACTGTCAAGAGCTTAGAGCCATTCGAGAAGGACTCCTTGGTTGACACCCCGAGCGCAGCAACCGGGGCTACGGCCGAGGAGTAGGACGTGGTGGCGGACGTTGGGACGACCATGGCCCGCGCCAGGAGTTGCGCTACCGGCCTCGTGAGGACCGCTGGCCGGATCAGCCTTGTGAGGGCGCCTGGAGGGACCAGCCTCGTGAGGATTGTCCTCAAGGCAACGCTGGCGTTCCTCCACTACCGCCACCACCCAGAAGGAATGACAACCATTAGCAACACGAGGGGGCTGGGGGCTTCCAGGAGCCGAGCGCTATCACCTGCATCTTGGGCGGAGCTCAAGCCCCAGCCTCGCAGTGTATCTTAAAACAGTTTGCTCGAGAAGTGAATGCAGTCCTCCCCAAGCTCGAGGCCACATGCCCGCTCAGATGGTCCAAGTGCCCCATCACATTCACTTCGGCAGATCAGCTCAAGTGCACAGGTACTGCAGGCGTCCTCCCAATGCTTTGTTCACCAGTCATTAGCAACGTGCAAGTTACCAAGACCCTCATCGACGGCGGCGCAGGGCTCAATGTCCTGTCCATCGACACGTTCGACAACCTCCAAGTGCCATATGATCAGCTTCAGCCTACCAAGACTTTCTCAGGAGTGACCAACGGCTCTACTACCCCGATCGGGCAGGTCCTCCTCCCCGTTACCTTTGGAGAACGCAATAACTACTGCACCGAACTCATCGACTTCAACATCGCCTACATCCGCCTTCCATACAACTCCAACCTCGGGTATCCAGCCCTGGCCAAGTTCATGGCGGTGACCCATCACAGTTACAATGTCCTCAAGATGCCGGGAAGCGGCGGAATCATCACGGTCCCATGCGAGGAAAGAGACGCCGGTTGCTCCCTCTAGCGTGCCATCCAAGCTGCAGCAATCGATGATCCCGACAGCCAGGGCGAGCACCCTCCTGAGGCCACCCCCAAGAAGAAGAAGCAGTTGCGCCAGGCAGGGCCTCAGGCAAGCGGCGCCTCGTCAGGATCGGCGCCCGTGCTTGGGGCGCCTCCCTCCATCACATAGGAAAGCGCGCCCAGCGCCCCTCTCTGGCAGGGCTCGGGGGCTCTCTTCTAGAGGGCCTCGGGCTTTGCCAACATCACGAGGGAAGCGTTTGGGCACCACTTAGAGGCGTGCTTCGCGACACGTTTCCCTGAGGAGAACCCAGGGCAAGGAGTGCCCACCGTTCAGGAGTTCATCACCAAGACCTCTTAGGAACTGCAAGACGCAAGGGCCATGCGCGGCGGCCGCCGCTCACCAGGCGCAGCTCCCCATCCAGGCGAGGATGACGGGCTGCGCGTCTGCATCGACGTCCCAGGGCTCAACCGGGCCGCCTCTTAGAAGCTTTTCTGGCCTTCGCGCGTGGCGCGTATCATTATGCAGTTACCTGAGCTAGGTTGCCTTTCATGATTAATCTATCTATGACTATCACCTGCTTGATTGTCGCCCATCACAGGAGCCATGCGCCGGTCGTCTTTCTTCAGGACCCTTCATGTGAGAGGATTAGGCACGGTGTCTATGCTCGGGCCCATCCCTGCAGCGTCGATAAATCCAACGGCCGAGCTCTGTCTGGCCGGCCGACCCTGTTCACGTCACCTCGTGGGGCCGTTGGTGCTTGGCCTTCTCACACGATGACTTCAGGAGATTTGTTCGGCGCAGGTTGTCTAACCACCTCGAAGGACCAACACAGCAAACAAGAACCAAGACCAGGCGCAACCCGCCTTGAGGTAGGGCCTCGTGAGTCCCGCGCTGGCTCACGAGTGCCCAGACACACCTCGTCTATCCCTGTCGTGCAAGCCACGTGTTAGGGCGGGGCTGTACACACCCCAGGGGCTCTCCGCAGTAGGGAGTCCCCTCTCACGCACCAGAAGCGAATTAGCAATCATCACGGCGACTGGTGCCCTTCCTTGCACTAACTTGCAAAGAACTTCCAGAGGGCCACAGCAGGCGGTACCGCGGACTCTCCCTCTTACTGGCTCTCCAGCCCTCACACCCTGGCGTTGACCATGGCACGCGCCCTGGCATACCAGTGGCGGCTGAGCTCGCTCGAGGGACGGGACCTGAGGATGCAGAGCACCAAGAAGAGGGGGAGGCCCGCATGGGCCTGACCACGCTATACTACAGTGGCTGACGCACAAGTCCGGCATGACTCGAGGAGCCGACCCCGGACATCCACGATAAGTTCTCGCTCTGGATCCACCAGTCGCTACGGCACGAAACCCTCACTCACTCCCTTCGCTGCCCTACTACAGCAACGTTTTCTTCCTTTCCCATCCTAAGACAGGTGCTTGCGCGCTAAAGGTGACCTCTTGAGCATCACGCCTCAGGAGCTCTGACTGGACCTCGGGCTGCTCACCTCCTGGTCTTGACCACGGCACGTGACCTCGCATACCAGGGATGGCTGCAGCCTGCCTAGGGACCGTGACCTATCAGCGTAGAGTACCAAGCTGCCGCGGGAATGGAAAGGGGAGGCCGAGCCTCGGCAGGATAAGCACACGCAAATCTTCATAATGAGGACTATGTTGACAAAAGGCATTACAGACGCTTTACACGCCCCACGGGGTTCATTTCTTGATTCCTCACATGGAACAAAAGGGAAGGAATTCCTAGGAGTTCTATCTACACGCACCAGATGTTGCCGGCGCCATCATCAACAGTGGGCCACGTGAGGCCGGCGCCAACCCCATCCAGATCAGCAGCGACAACAGCTGGACGTCGCAACCCTGCTCCAGGCTCGGCGACAGGTTGGGGGCACGTAGCTGTCGTCGCTCGTCTCCGGACACTCCACGAGCTCGGGAGAGTCGCTGGACCACCAGGAGTCGCCGCTGTCGCTAGAAGAGCTGCAGGCGAGGCCTGCGGCGTACCCAGTGCCTGCCATAGTGTCGTCCTGGTGACCTCCTTCAGGGCAGCACCCCAGGCGGCGGCCTTCCTCATCGAAGACCTTTAAGAACAACACGGAGGCTCCGTCATACTCGAAGTGCATCGCGAGGGCGCCCTCCGCGCGGTAGACTCGGGCAATCTCGCCCCAGCCTCGGGTCATGAAGATCTTCCCTGAGGCAACGGCTCCAATCTCTGCTCCAGTCGCTGGGGCGTCGTAGTCGGCGTGTTGCAGCCAAAGCTCACGAAGGCCCCTCGGCGGCATCTCGGTGGCGAAGAACCGCGGAGGCGAATCCAGGTGCTCGGGGGCATCGCCGCCCATATCACGAACTCGCGTGAGGAGTCCTTGCGTGGACCCCTGGGGCGACGGCGTGCGCCTCTGCGGCACGGCGACCACGGCCCTGGCGCGGGTGGCGTCGCTCACCGCTCCACCCTACGGAATCATCAGCGCAAGTATACAAGGGCAGCAGGTACCCAGGCGGCGGCCTTTCGTACCAAGGCCGCGACACCACTGGCCTCGCGGCGATGGGGGTGGCAGAGGAAGAGGGAGAGGCAGAGGAAGAAATGGCGACGGGGGCTCAGCCCCCCACCTATTTATACCAGGAGAAGGCCAACCAGTGCCCCCCACGATCACAGGTAATGATGGTTTTCCTTGCATGTCACAGGGACTTGTCAAGTCGAGCAGTTGCCGAGGCAGTGTAGGGAAGCGGAGACGCCCACGTCCAATCAACCGCCACGCGTCGACCAAGGGCGCAGGTTATTGGGGCCCGCGATGCTCCACACTTGACCTTTGGCTTCACCTCGAAGCCAAGCCCGAGCGCGCCTTGGGCCCGGGGGCTACTATCGGCGTTCTGGGAATGGGGGTCCCCGGACTTGCCTGCCTGCGGCCCACGGCATGGCTTTGCTAGCAGGCCTGTACAGCCCATCTTCATCAACAAGGCATTCAAGACCTTCGCGAGGGGCTAAGCCTCGCGAGGCCGACGGCGCAAGACCTCCTTAGGAGTGGCGTCGCCTGGCAGGCTCGCGAGGGGCAGAGAGATTAAGGCAAGGCAAACCTCACAAGGTTCTCGCGACGTGAGCCATGACGATCGAGACCCGGCGGGCGCCAGCGCGCAGTGTCCTTGTTTCCTCTTTGGTGCTAAGGGGGCAAGCGCAGGCATGGAGTACCGAGGCATCAAGCAAAGGTTTCCATATAGTTGCAACGAGACCAAGACCAGCAGGATGGCAAGATGGAGGTCAGCATGGAGCCCAAGGCGGCGTCACCACCAGAGCCTTTTGTAGGCGAAGACCACTTTTGTCAGGATAAGCTGTACTAGCTGTCCCGTTTCAAATTGGCTGTTGTTGGCTCCCTTTCCGCTTAGTATTTTGGGAGAGGACCAGGGCAACTATAAATAGGACTATCCACCACCATAGCTAGGGGGTCAGATCGAGAGAGACCAGAACAACCACAAGTTCACCGAGCACAAGAACACCTCTCCTCAGGAGGCTATTCTTCCCCTTGTACAGTTCATCCTCAGCCCAAGAGGCAATCCACCACCCCACACTGGACTAGGGTATTACACCACAACGGTGGCCTGAACCAGTATAAATCTTGTGTCCTTTGTGTTGCAAGTTCGTCGAGTTAGTTCGTAAGATCTTAGCTGAGTTAGGACATGGATCGATAGGGGGGAAATCTTCGCGCGCACCCCGGTGTTCGAACCGTAAGGGTTTTGCTGGAACCCGTGATCTGACATATGCAAAGGCTCAGATTGGATCGGATAGGATGAACTAATTCTAAATTGTTTTTGGCTTTTTCGTGGACTATAGGTATGAAGAACAGACTCGATCTAAACTACAAAAAACTGTAAAATCTCACCAAGCAACCTAGAAATCTGATACCACTCGATAGAGGCGAAGGTGTCCCGATGTTTCGATGAGATAGATATCGTTTTCTATGGGAGTTGACTTTGATGATCCGACTACGAACGTGCGAAGACATCGCGCCTTAGCAATCGCTAAACCAACTTCCGTGGGTTATTGACCACACGTGGAGCACAATTGATGTAGGGTAGAGCCCTAGGAGGCCGATCTTTCACGAAAGGAGCGGTCCCGCGTTGAACACGAAGAACACGAGGGGAAAATACGAGAGAATCACTCCAACCAACAAGAATTATCACACATATGCTAGATCCTCAAACACATAAGAGATAAATGATCCACGCTCAACTAAGTACGATAAAAGTAGCACGACCTTCTCCGTGAGGAGGTCTTGAGGTTCTTCCCGTAAAGGGGTCTTGAATCCGCTTGGGGGATCTTCTCCGAGGAGGCGCGATCTCCGAGGAGAAGGTAACCAAGTGGATGAGCAAAGCTCTCACACAAATATGAGCTAATCCTTTGCTGACCCTAGAAAGAGGTGGTGGAGTCGTATATATAGGAGTTGGGGTGCGAAGGGGTACATGGTCCTCAACCCAACATCATGCACGCATGCACTGTCCGGATGTTGGTCCGAATGATCCGGGCTTCGGGGGTCCGGATGATACGGTCGGTTTCCGGATGGTCCGACTATGTCATGGGCGCCGCGGGAGGTCTGGATGTCCGGGTCCTGGTCCGCACGTGCGGGTGTGGCCGGATGATCCGGGACTAGGGCCGGATGATCCGGTTTCATGGTGAAGCTTCGGTTGTCCTCGGGTGGGCCGGATCGTCTGGGCAGTGGTCCGGATCTTCCAGGCTTCCGCTGACTTTGCCCTTCTTCTTCTCCGTCTTCACGTCCATTTTCCTCTTCGGATTCTCCTTGATCCTTAGCGTCTCCATGGTTAACTCCTTGATACCTGAGTATGCACTACGTCTTCGTTTGAGGTAGTAGCCATGTCTCATGTGCATCAACGTGGAATTGTGAGTGGAGAGATGTCACCTCGTTTTCGAGCGTTCTTGCACGTGCTCGTGTCATGGGTCCGCTAGGCACTTGGTGAGATGATGGTTGGTCCATGGGGATGATCTTGGGATGCTCCGCATCATCTCCCCTCCCTGGGAAAGATCCGACCTTGGATCGAACTCTTCGTCACCATGGTAGGGCGATAGATCCTTGACATTGAACATGTCGCTTACGTTGTACTTGTTGCGCGGGAGGTCGATCTTGTAAGCGTTGTTGTTGTAGCGTGCAAGCACCTTGAAGGGTCCATCCTCTCATGGTAGGATTTTGAACTCCGTTCGGTGGGGAAGTGGGCCTTGCGAAGGTGTAGCTACACAAGATCACCAATGTTGAATAACATGGGGTGCTTGTTGATGTTGAGCTTGGTCGCAAGACATTGTACTAGGCGCTCGATGGTGTGCCTTGTATCTTCATGCACCTTCTTGAGATGGTTCACACGTGCACTTGCATCCATATTAATGTGCTCTTGGAGTGGTAGAGGAAGAATGTCCAATGGTGACAGCGGGTTGAATCCGTAGACGACCTCGAAGGAGGACTAGCCGGTAGTTGAGTGTCTTACGCGGTTGTAGGCGAACTTGGCGATAGGTAGACACTCCTCCCACTCCTTGATGTTCTTCTTGATGAGCACACGAAGTAGAGCGGATATTGTGCGGTTGGTCACCTCCGTTTGGCCGTTGGTTTGTGGGTGGTACGCCGTGGAGAAGAGTAGCTTGATTCCGAGCTTGGCGCATAGGGTCTTCAAAAGTATCTTAGGAACTTGACGTCGCGTTCCGAGACAATCATCTTTGGCACTCCATGTAGACGCAATATTTCCCTACAAAAGAGATTGGCAACATGTGAAGCATTGTCTATCTTGTTGCATGGTATGAAATGTGCCATCTTAGAGAATCGGTCCACAACAAAAAATACTGAATCCTTTCCCTTTCGAATTCTAGGCAATCCAAGTACCAAATCCATGCTAATATCTTCCCATGGTTGATATGGAATTGGGAGAGGCATATAAAGGCCATGGGATTGAGCTTTAGACTTAGCTTTGTGACATGTAGAGCATCGGTTGGTGAAGCGATTGACGTCGCGAAACATCTTGGGCCAATAATAGTTCTTGGAGAGCGTAGCAAAAGTCTTGTCGCATCCAAAATGTCGGGGATGCAAAGTTTGTTAGCTCTCATGAGATATCCATCTTTGATGTAATAGCGTTCTGATGTAGGGTAGAACCCTAGTGGCCCGATCTTTCACGATTGGACGGATCCCAACGAAGAACACGAGCGGAAACACGAGAGAATCACTCAAACCAACAAGAACAATCACACATGTGCTAGATCCTCGAAACACAAAGAGATACACGATCCAATGTCAACAAGGGACGATACATAGGGTAACTGGTTCTTCTCCATGAGGAGGTCTTGATGGGGGCCACCTGTGAGGGGGTCTTGAATCCAAGGTGGATCTTCTTCGTAGAGGCGCGCGGTCTCTCTCGTGGAGTAGATCCGTATGGATGAGCAAAGCTCTATCTCTAATGAGCTACAACTTTGCTAACCCTAGAAAGAGGAGGGGGAGGAGTATATATAGTCTAAGCCACGAAGGGGTAAGTGAGGGCTGAAGGGGTACATGGGCCTCGGCCCAAGTCACACGCGCGGGCATGGCCCGGATGATCTTGATGGGGTCCCAGATGATCTGGTCGTTGGGGGTCCGGATGATCCGGGTGGCCGTCCGGATGATCCAGCTTCGTCGAGCAGGCTTCGTGTGTCTTCGGGCACGTTAGCCAGATCGTCTAGGTGGTCGTCCGGGCTCGGTCCGGATCGTCCGTCTGGGTGTCCGGATGATCCGGACAAGTCCTGTCTTGTTAGTTCTTCTTATTCCTTCTCCTCTTCCATGCTTGGCCTTGGTCCTTTGGTTCTCCATGGTCATCTCGGATGTACCTGGGTATATGCAAGGTCCATGCATGAGGTAGTAGCCATGTCTCATATGTGGAAAATGACGGTTTGAAAAGGGGTGAGTTCACCTTGTGTCCAATGGTGTATGGTCGAGGTCTCATCGTATGTCCTCTTGGGGCTTGGAGAGTAGTCGGAGTGTACATGGGGATGAACGTTGGATGCTCCGCATCATCTACGCCCCCCCCCTTGGGAAAGATCCGACCTCGGATCGTGATCGTCATCACCATGGAAACAGTTGTCGTGGACGGACTTGTAGTTTGACGGAGTTGAAGGCATGGCACAATCCAAGTAATCCAAGGTGTCTCCGGTATGTGGTACATGCAAAATGAGCAAACACAAAGTACACATGGAAATACAATGGTTAGCGCACACAAAGTGTCCATCATAGAAGAATGAGTCCATTCAGCAAGATTGTTCGTGACAAAGCGAATGAAGCTTATTAATATGATATAGAATGATATGCAAAGCATTCATGGGAGCAAAAGCATTCATTGTGCACACAAATGTGTTGTGAATATGATCAATGCAACCACTGTGCAAAATGATGTCATAGTGAGACGGTTTATCAATAGCTTGAATATGGCAATGGATGCTCAATATGAATAAGTTATCATGCAATTGATGGTAGGCAATATGATCATGATGTATAAATATGCTATCAAGAAATATCGCAACAAATTTGCTAAGAAAGTGCACAAGCTCATATATCATGGATGACATGGGAATACAAGATGCAACAAGGCAATCATAATGTGAGTCAATCCATGCATAAGATGCAAATTTGTCATGTGTATGATATGTCCATCGAGCATGACATGTCTGAGCACAATCAACAAATAAGGAGGTGTTGGTGTACCAATGCTTGATGTCGTGGCATGAGTGGAGGTTCGAAGGTGCATCCAATAAGTTCGAGCGCTCCTCAATGTGAAGGTCCATAGAGACAATCTCCAATGTCAGTCCTCCATCCAATATGTGCAACATGTAGACAAGAAGAAGGAAACAACAATGAAAGAATGACCCATACAATATGCGTATGTGAGGATGGATCAAAGGGAAGGAGGTCACCTTTAGGAGATTCTCACAAATGTTGGTGTTTCACATCGTGTATGCCTTCGCATGACCAAGTTGTCGCATAACGACACTGCCTTGTGAATCCTCCAAAATGAAAGAACATGACAAACACTTGGAAAAACAAATGAGGTAGCGGAAGTGCAAAACCTATCATTCGTGTGGTAAGATACCCAAGAAGTGTATGCATCATGCTCATCATAAGAAAGGACAAGGGAGCATTTCATAGTATTGAGGCATATGATGCGAGAACAACCAAATACAATAGGCTCAAGTAAACAAGTATGCATCACAAGTAATATGTCCAAGTCTCCATGATCAATAAGCATAGCAAGTTGGCACTCAATACAAGGGTATATGAGAGATGGCACTAATGGAGATATGAGACAATGATCAAGACAAATCATGTGAGAGGCAAGAGTATATATGTCATCAATCCAAGAAAGTGAGTAATAGTGGAACATGGGTGATGCGACAAAGCAAGCAATCATAGTGATCAAGTTGATGAGGACATCAATACCATTGTTACACCCACAACCCCTGCTGCTATACATACTGGACCAATTACTAGAGTTCGCGCACGCCAATTAAATTATCAGGTACTTTCGTTTCTTGGTAATGATTCTAATGTTCATGAGAATATGATGCTGCCTAAATTGGATACGTTTGTTTTGCTTGCAAATGAAGGGCCTGGCATGGATAAGAGGGATGAACACTAGAGCAAGACCAAACATGGATATGATGGCATGTGCAAGGGGAACAAGAACGAAGTTACAAGTGATGATTTTAGGACTTTGAAGCCACCATAAGGAGTGCATGAAGCCTTGGACGAAATATACAAGATGCCACTTCATAAATTTTGTCTAGAGGCTATTCTAGGTGCTACGTCACCTTATTAGTGGGTGATGAGGACATCAATACCATTGTTACACCCACAACCCATGCTGCTATACATACTGGACCAATTACTAGAGCTCGCGCACGCCAATTAAATTATGAGGTACTTTCGTTTCTTGGTAACAATTCTAATGTTCATGAGAATATGATGCTGCCTAAATTGGATACATTTGTTTTTCTTACAAAATGAAGGGCCTAGTTTGGACAAGAAAGATGAACCTTGGAGCAAGTTCAAGCATGGAGATGATGGCGTGCGCAACGGGAACAAGAACGGAGTTACAAGTGATGATTCCATTACTTTGAAGCCACCACAATGAGTGCATGAAGCCTTGGACAAAATATACAAGATGCCACTTCATAAATTTCATCCAGAAGCTATCCTAGGTGCTGCGTCACCTTATTTTTGGGCCAGGCCCATGTAATTTTGAAATACTTGATTATAGGCTATTTTTAGAGTCCGTATGTGTGGGGAAAGAAGAGTTAGGGTTGGTTTCAGACTCCTCCTCTAAGGGCCACGAAATTCCCCCCTCTCTTCTCCATATATACAGCCCTTAGGGCATCGTTTAGACTTTGGGTTTTGTTTAGATTAAAAGTTCGCCATAGCTGTAACTTCGCGTACTTCGTTTGTGTTCAATGACCAGACCAAGACGTCATAGAACCCCACCTTTGATCAATAAAGCTTTCCTCTTATATTCGCAATATCCAGATTGCAATGTTAGTTTCTTGCTTGTTCTTCGTATGCTCGCAGGAAACCGACCCTCGTGGTTAGGTTGATCGTGCTCCGGCATGGTCAATAACCCCTCGGAAGTTGGTTTAGTGATTGCTAAGGCGCGAGGTCTCGCACGTTCGTAGTCTGATCGTCAAGGTTGACTCCCACAGAAAATGATAGCCACCATCTCATCGAAACATCGGGACACCTTCGCCTCTATCAAGTGGTATGAGATTTTTAGGTTGCTCGGTGAGATTTTACAGTTTTTTCGTAGTTTTGATCAAGTCTGTTCTTCATACTATAGTCCACGAAAAAGCCAAAAAAAATTAGGGTTAGTTCATCCTATCCAAACAAATCTGAGCCTTTGCATAATCTTTTCTGTATTTGCTTTGTTGAATTTGCGGTTGCATCGTCGTGTCAAGTTGCTGCTCTTACGATCTAGTCCTTTAGAGTTTCGAGTTCTGTTCATAGGTTTTCACGTCGCCGCTACCATATATATCACCACCGCATCATCATCATCGCTGCATCCATATACCACCACCACACGAACTTCATCGCCGCTACCATATACCACCACCACATATTCACCGCCAATCCGAGTCCATATATGCCACCACCCTATCCACCGCCATCACGCCAATCCGAGTTCCACCAGATTCATCGCCGCCACCAGTCCGAGTTCCACCAGATTCATCTCCACCACCCGTCGTAGTCCGAGTCCAGTATTTTGTTACTCTGTTTTGGATTTCCAGATCATGCCATACTCAGAGTCGTGACAGAGTAGGACTCCCGAACTTTCATGCTACCCGTAGAAGAAAAATAGTTGGTTTAGCGATTTCTAAGGCGCGACGTCTTCGCACGTTCGTAGTCGGATCATCAAAGTCGACTCCCACAGAAAACGATATCTATCTCATCAAAACATCGGGACACCTTCGCCTCTATCAAGTGGTATCAGATTTCCAGGTTGCTCGGTGAGATTTTATAGTTTTTCATGTTTAGATCGAGTCCGTTCTTCATACCTATAGTTCACGAAAAAGCCAAAAAAAATTTAGGGTTAGTTCATCCTATCCGAACCAATCTTAGCCTTTGCATAATATTTTATGTATTTTGTTTGTTGAATTTGCGGTTGCATCATCGTGTCAAGTTGCTGGTCTTAGCGTCTAGTCCTTTAGAGTTTCGAGTTTTGTTCACAAGTTGTCATGTCGCCGCTGCCAAATATCACCTCCGCATCATCATCATTGCTGCTGCCATATACCACCACCACACCAACTTCATCGTCGCTGCCATATACCACCACCACATATTCACCACCAATCCGAGTCCATATACGCCACCACATATCTGTTGCCATCACGCCAATTCGAGTCCACCTGCAACATATATCCGCCACCAGTCCGAGTTCCACCAGATTCATCTCCGCCACCAGTCCGAGTCTAGTATTTTGTTATTCTATTTTGGATTTCCAGATCACGCCATACTCCGAGTCGTGACAGAGTAGGACTCCCTAACTTTCATGCTACCCGCAGTAGAAAATAGTACCAGTTTAAAAAAACAAAGTCTGGAAAATTCTGGCTAGGCAGTTTTTAGACCATTTGTAGACTTTTTTGAAAAAAAAACTGTTGCGGAGCAAAAAAAGAGGAAAAAAAGAAAAAAATCAGAGCGTGCTCTTCGCTTGTTTACGTGCAACGTCGTGATTTTGTTAGTGTTCTAGTCTCGCATCTCTAGCATGGTCTAGCCTACGACCAGCATAGTATGGTTGTTGAGCATTTATTCAACTTTGCATCTCTGAATTGATTATTGTTGACCCTTTTTGCTACCATATTATAAGCCTTCCCAGCTCCACATACATCTACGTCATGCGTTTGACTCTCCCTTGTAATCTCTCTATCCAAGCTTTGAGAGTTTTGACTATGACGGTTGCCGATCACCGCCTGCTGTTGGGTAAGAACTTGTAAGAATTTGAGATTTGCTTGACGGATTTGTGACACCCACCACCACATCTTGTTAGTAGTCTGTAGGATCATATTCTTTTGTGTTTCTATTGCTGCTAACCATGGCAAGATCACAAGCCGACGAGACTGACTGGGAGAACATGACGAATAAGGAGTTGCATGATAAATTTTAGCAAATGATGAGTGGACAGGTGCAAGATGTGCTAAACAGATTTGAAGAGGCCATGGAGAAGATAGATCGCATGGAGAAGACGTTCGAAACAAAGCTCGATAACAAGTTTAATGAATTGCCCGCGCGTCTTCCACCGCCACCACCGGCTGCACCTCTACAACAACAACAACAACAATGACTACCTCCACGTCGCGAAACAACCCTCCGCCGAGCGACCCGTGTCTCTCTTGCGCCTGGCCAAAATGTTGGTGCTGCTGTTGATACTTCTGTGGCTCCTGCTGCTGATGCGGAGGAGGATAATTATGCGGGAGATTACGAGGATGAGGTCGGTCAAAATCAGAACTACGTGCAACCACCAGCTCCACAACCACCAGGTCGTCCACATGCAAATAATGGCAATGGTAGGGCTCCCCCTCAGGTACGAGATCATGACCATATCCCTAAACTGAAATTGAATATTCCACCATTTAATGGTAGATATGTTCCTGATATATATCTTACTTGGGAGTTAGAAACTGAACAACGATTTACATGTTTACAATATCCTAAGGAGAGACGTGTTCCTGCTGCTGTTTGTGCTTTCACTAGCTTTGCATGTGTTTGATGGTCTGAACATTGTAGATTATATCATATTCCAGCTACTTGGGCTGCTTTGAAAACTGCTATGCGTACTTGTGGGGTTCCATCATATTATCAACGTGAATTAATTCAAAAATTGCAACGTTTAAGACAAGGAAAAAATTCTATAGAAGAATATTATCGGGAATTACAAACTGGCATGATTAGATGTGGTATTGTTGAGGAGAATGAAGATATGCTTGCACGCTTTATGGGTGGATTAAATAGAGAGATTCAGACCATTCTAGAGTATAAGGAGTTTAATAATATCACTCATTTATTCCATCTTGCTTGTAAAGCTGAACGTGAAGTGCAGGATCGAGAGGCATTGGCGCGAACTAACTTTTCTGCAGGTCGATCTTCATCATGGACACCACGTGCATCCTCTACTTCCACTAGAACAACACCTCCATCAGGTGCCACCTCCAGCCATTATACAAGAAAGCAGGCACAACCACCACTATCTGCCAAGAGCACACCTGTCGGGCCTGCATAGAGCTCTTATTCTTCCGTGGCATCAACAAGGCACACAAAGTGATATTATTTGTCATCGTTGTAATGGAAAAGGACATATTGCGAGAGAATGCAAATCTCAACGTGTGATGACTGCTACTGAGGTTGGTGGGTATGAGTCCGCTAGTGACTATGATGAGGAGACTTTGGCTCTTATTACACATGAAGAACACGGTGGAGATGATTCTGAACATGAGACGCAATACATGGCTGCTGAAGATGCTGACAGGTATGAATGTTTAGTTGCTCAACGTGTTTTGAGTGTGCAGGTTACACAAGCTAAGAAAAATAAGAGGTATAATTTGTTCGATACAAAGGGACTTGTGAAGGAACGTTCTATTTGCGTCATCATAGATGGAGGGAGCTACAAAAAGTTGGCTAGCATGGAGATGGTGGAGAAGCTATCTCTCTCACTACAAGACCACATCCACATCCTTACTAAATCCAATGGTTCAACAACAGCGGCAAGGTTAAGGTAACACGTACTGTTTGTGTGCATTTTAGTATCTCTCCATATGTTGATTATGTTGATTGTGATGTGGTACCTATGCAAGCATGTTCCTTATTACTTGGTAGACCATGGCAATTTGATAAAAATTCTGTACACCACGGTAGAAACAATCAGTATACTCTTGTTCATAAGGACAAAAATATTACTTTGCTTCCTATGACTCTTGATTCCATTTTGAAAGATGATATTAATAGAGCTAATAAAGGAAAACATGAGCAAAATAAGAGTTAAAATCAGATTGTGGTGAAAGAATTTGAGAAACAAATGAAACCTAATAATAAACCATCTTGTGTTGCTTCTGAAATAAAATTGAAAAGTGCATGTTTACTTGCCACCAAATCTAATATCGATGATCTAGATTTTAGCAAATCTGTTTGCTATGCATTTGTGTGCAAAGATGCATTATTTTCATTCAAGAACATGCCTTCCTCTTTGCCTCCTGCTGTCACAAACATTTTGCAGGAGTTTGTTGACATCTTTCCACAAGACATGCCATTGGGATTACCACCTATTCGTGGTATTGGGCATCAAATTGAATTAATTCCTGGTGCATCATTACCCAACCGTGCGCCATACAGTACCAATCCAGAGGAGACAAAGGAGATTATGTGTCAAGTATAGGAGCTGCTCGACAAAGGTTATATACGCGAATCCCTTAGTCCTTGTGTTGTTCCTATCATTTTAGTGCCGAAAAAGGACGGCACGTCGCGTATGTGTGTTGATTGTAGAGGCATTAATAATATTACTATTCGCTATCGTCATCCTATTCCTAGGATAGATAATATGCTTGATGAATTGAGTGGCTCTACAATATTCTCCAAAGTTGATTTGCGTAGTGGATACCATCAAATTCGTATGAAATTGGGAGATGAATGGAAAACAACATTTAAAACTAACTTTGGATTATATAGTGGTTAGTCATGCCTTTTGGGTTAACTAATGCACCTAGTACTTTCATGAGATTAATGAACGAAATTTTACGTGCTTTCATTGGACGATTTGTGGTAGTCTATTTTCATGATGTACTTATTTATAGCAGATCTTTGGAGGAACATTTGGAACAATTACGTGTTATTTTTATTGCTCTACGTGATGCACGTTTGTTTGGTAACCTTGGGAAGTGCACCTTCTGCACCGACCGAGTATCTTTTCTTGTCTATGTTGTTACTCCACAGGGAATTGAAGTTGATAAAGCCAAGATTGAAGCTATTGAGAGTTGGCCGCAGACCAAAACGATCACACAAGTGAGGAGTTTTCTTGGCCTCGCTGGATTCTATAGGCATTTTTTGAGAGATTTCAGCACCATTGCTGCACCTCTCAATGAGCTTACAAAGAAGGATGTACCTTTTGTTTGGGGTACCGCACAGGAAGAAGCCTTCAGGGTATTGAAAGATAAGTTGACACATGCTCCTTTACTCCAACTTTTTGATTTCAAAAAGAGTTTTGAGCATGAATCTGATGCAAGTGGAATTGTATTAGGAGGTGTGTTATTACAAGATGGCAAACCTATTGCATACTTTTCTGAAAAATTGAGTGGGCCTAGTCTCAATTATTCTACTTATGATAAAGAATTATATGCTCTTGTATGGACTTTAGAAACATGGCAACATTATTTATGGCCCAAAGAATTTGTTATACATTCTGATCATGAATCATTGAGACGTATTAAAAGTCAAGCTAAACTAAATTGTAGACATGCTAAATGGGTTGAATTCATTGAGACTTTCCCTTATGTCATTAAACACAAGAAGGGTAAAGAAAATGTTGTTGCTGATGCATTGTCTCGTCGCTATACTATCCTTTCACAACTTGACTTCAAAATATTTGGTTTGGAGACCATCAAAGATCAATATGTGCATGATGCTGATTTTAAAGATATAATGCAGAATTGTAAAGAAGGAAGAATGTGGAACAAGTTTGTCGTTAATGATGGATTTGTGTTCCGTGCTAACAAGCTATGCATTCCAGATAGCTCCATTCGTCTTTTGTTGTTGCGGGAGGCGCATGGAGGAGGATTAATGGGACACTTTGGCATGAAAAAGATGGAGGACATACTTTCTACACATTTCTTTTGGCCAAAGATGAGACGGGATGTTGAGCGTTTTGTTGCTCGCTGCACTACATGTCAGAAAGCTAAGTTATGACTCAATACTTATGGTTTATATATGCCTTTGCCTGTACCTAGTGTTCCTTGGGAGGACATATCTATGGACTTTGTTTTAGGTTTACCTCAAACAAAGAAGGGGAGGGATAGCATATTTGTTGTCGTGGATAGATTCTCGAAAATGGCACACTTTATACCATGTGATAAAAGCGATGGTGCTGTTAATGTTGCTGATTTGTTCTTTCGTGAAATTATTCACTTGCATGGTGTGCCAAATACTACTGTTTCAGATCGTGATACCAAATTTCGTAGCCACTTTTGGGGATGTTTATGGGCTAAATTGGGGACTAAACTGCTTTTTAGTACTACTTGTCACCCCCAAACTGATGGACAAACTGAAGTAGTCAATAGAACATTGTCTACTATGCTTTGGGCTGTTTTGGAGAATAATAAGCAAATGTGGGAAGAATGCTTGCGTCATATTGAATTTGCTTATAATCGATCATTGCATTCTACTACTAAGATGTGGCCTTTTGAAACTGTGTATGGTTTCCTACCTCGTGCACCTATTGATTTTTTGCCTCTTCCATCTTCGGAGAAGGTTAATTTTGATGCTAAAGAACATGTTGAGTTGATTTTAAAAATGCATGAGTTAACTAAGGAAAACATTGAGCGTATGAATGCTAAATATAAACTTGCTGGAGATAAGGGTAGAAAACATGTTGTGTTTGCACCTGGAGATCTTGTTTGGTTACATTTGCGTAAGGATAGATTTCCTAATTTGCGCCAATCAAAGGCTAGTGCCACGTGTTGATGGTCCTTTTAAGGTGTTAGAGAAAATAAATGATAATGCATATAAACTTGAGCTGCCTGCAGATTTTGGGGTTAGTCCCACTTTTAACATTGTAGATTTGAAGCCTTATTTGGGTGAGGAAGATGAGCTTCCATCGAGGACGACTTCATTTCAAGAAGGGGAGGATGATGAGGACATCAATACCATTGTTACACCCACAGCCCTTGCTGCTATACATACTAGACCAATTACTAGAGCTCGTGCATGCCAATTAAATTATCAGGTACTTTCATTTCTTTGTAACGATTCTAATGTTCATGAGAATATGATGCTGCCTAAATTGGATACATTTTTTTTGCTTACAAATGAAAGGCCTAGCTTGGACAGGAAAGATGAACCTTGGAGCAAGTTCAAGCATGGAGATGATGGCGTGCGCAAGGGGAACAAAAACGGAGTTACAGGTGATGATTGTAGGACATTGAAGCCACCATAATGAGTGCATGAAGCCTTGGATGAAATGAACACGAAGAACACGAGGGGGAACACGAGGGGAAACACAAGGGGAACACGAGAGAAACACTAAACCAACAAGAAATAGTCACACATATGCTAGATCCTCGAGTACATTAGAGATCAAACGGTCCACGATCAACTTAGGATGATACAAAGGTAGACGGTCTTCTCCGTGAGGAGGTCTTGAGATTCTTCCCGCAAAGGGGTCTTGAATCCGCTTGGGGGATCTTCTCCAAGGAGGCGCTATCTCCGAGGAAAAGGTAACCAAGTGGATGAGCAAAGATCTCACACGAAATATGAGCTAATCATTTGCTAACCCTAAAACGTAGGTAGGATAAGAGTACATATAGTCTAGGTGCGCAAGGGGGTACATGGGGTGCGGCCCAACACACAAACAACACACAGGCGTCGGACGTCCGGGAGTTACCAGTCGTCCGGAGACTCGCGAGGGTCTGGACTTTCGGTGCTCGTCGGAGGACCGTAGATTCGGCTCGGGTGGTCTTCAGTCGGACGTCCGGTCGGGGTCGGGCGTCCGGGGCGTCGGACATCCAGAGGGCTTTGGAAATCCGTAGTTTCGGCTCGGGTGTGGGTGTGTCGGTCGTCCGGAGAAGGTCGGACGTCCGGTGCCTGGAGATCATCGGACGTCCGGGGTTCGCCGGTCGTCCGGAGCCTGGGAGCTTCGAGTTGTCCTTCTTCTTGTCCATCAAGCTTGGCATCCTCACCGTCTTGTCCGTGGCTTTCCTCCAAGTGCCTGATCACACATAGGGTTTCCGCTTGAGGTAGTAACCAGGTCTCATGCATAGAAAGTGGTAGTTCCGAGAGGAGTGAGTTCACCTCTGTTTCGAGAGCTCTTGCACGTGCTCGTGTCATGGGTCCGCTAGGCACTTGGTGAGACGAAGGTAGGTCCATGGGGATGACCTTGGGATGATCCACATCAACTCCCCTCCCTTGGGGAAGATCCGACCTCGGATCAAATTCTTCATCACCATGGTAGGGCGAGAGGTCCTTGACATTGAAGATGTCGCTCACGTTGTACATGCCGCACGGGAGGTCGATCTTATAAGCGTTGTTGTAGTAGTGTGCGAGCACCTTGAAGGGTCCATCCGCTCGTGGTAGAAGCTTGGACTTGCGCTCTGTGGGGAAGCGGTCTTTGCTATGGTGTAGCCACACAAGATCACCAATGTCGAATACCATGGGTTGCTTGTTGATGTTGAGCTTGGTCGCAAGTCGTTGTACTTGGCGCTCGATGGTGTGCCTTGTATCTTCATGCACCTTCTTGAGATGGTTCACACGTGCACTTGCGTCCAATGGGGACAATGGGTTGAATTCGTAGACGACCTCGAAGGGGGACTTGCCGGTTGTTGAGTGTCTTGCACTGTTGTAGGCGAACTCGGCGATAGGTAGAAACTCCGCCCTGTTGGTGTCAAAACAGGCGGATCTCAGTTAGGGGGTCCCGAACTGTGCATCTAGGATCGATGGTAATAGGAGACAGGGGACACAATGTTTACCCAGGTTCGGGCCCTCTCTATGGAGGTGATACCCTACGTCCTGCTTGATTGATCTTGATGAATATGAGTGTTACAAGAGTTGATCTACCACGAGATCGTAATGGCTAAACCCTAAAAGCCTAGCCTGTATGACTATGGTAATGAGTATATCATTTCCGGACTAACCCCTCTGGTTTATATAGACACTGGGGGGGGGGTCTAGGGTTACATAGAGTCGGTTGCATGAGAAGGAATCTTCATAGTCGGTCGCCAAGATTGCCATCCATGCCAAGGAGAGTCCAATCCGGACATAGGTACAGTCTTCGCCCTTCATGTCTTCACAGCCCATCAGTCCGGCCCATGGCTAATAGGCCGGACACCCGAGGACCCCTTAGTCCAGGACTCCCTCAGTAGCCCCTGAACCTGGCTTCAATGATGAGGAGTCCGGCGCACAGATTGTCTTCGGCATTGCAGGGAGGGTTCCCCCTTCCGAACTCCTAGTTGATCTTCAGATGTAATGATTGTATCCGTACTTGTATGCACAACCGCAGAGGACGTAATATTTTACGGGTCCAACCCACCGACCACTTTTTGGTAATATGATACCACGCCTGCCCGGCCATTACTTGCGAACCGTTTTAGCCGGCCCGTCGCCCCACGTCCCAAGACATGGCCTTATTGGCATGTCTTATCCAAGCGGAGATCGTGCCTCCCTTTTTAAGGGATTCCTGTCAACCCGGACGTGGGTAACCCAACCGTCGCTCAGGTACAACTCCTTGGAAACAAGCAAGTTTTTGAGGCCCAAGAGGAGACGTTCGATATTTGTAGCCTTTATATAGGGGTACAGACCCGTCTTTTTCTTCCACGCTTGCCTCTTTCTTAACCCCTGCTACCCCGAGTTCCAACACCCGAGTTTCAGTCGCCACCAGCCCCAATCATGTCTGGATCCAGCCGTCAAGGCCGATGGGTAGCTTCTTCTGTTGTGGAGGAAGATATTACAAAGCTTCGAGCGGTGAGGTACCTGACCGCTGAAATCCATCATCGGCTTCCTGCCGAGGGGCAGGTTATTCCCACCCCTAGATCCGACGAGAGGGTCGTGTTTGTGTCCCACTTCCTTCACGGGTTGGGGTTTGCACTTAACCCCTTCGTTCGAGGGCTCATGCTCTATTACGGGATAGACTTTGATGATTTGGCCCCGGACTCTATTCTTTTTATCTCGGCATTTATCGTAACGTGCGAAGCCCTCCTCCGAACTCCTCCGCACTTCGGCTTGTGGCCCAAGACCTTCGATGTGAAGCTACAAGTGGTAGAGGGGGAGCAGGCCGAGTGCGGAGGCGCTACAGTGAGCAAGCTTGCTAGCACCGTTTGGCGGAAAGGATCCTTCGCCAAATCTTCCGATCTGTGCAAGCAGGGGTGGTTTTATATTACTGAGCCCCGCATCTCCAAGTGGGTACATGTGCTCGCATTCTGATCCAGCCACCCAATTCAGCATGCATCGTGGAATAACAAGGGGCTAGATTGGGGATCAACAAATGATGTGTGAACTTTGCAGAGTCGCATCTGAAGCCTCATTGAGATGGACATTGACATAGCCAACGTCATTCAAGTAATGCTAGTTCGTCGGACCCTGCTGTGCCGGCGGCGGCCTCTGCACCTATGGGATTTCAATCCAGAAGGACCGCGGACTCTTCAGCACTTCTTCGGCACAACGCATGAAGGAATGTGGAGATTATTCTTCGGGAAATGAAGGCAATGGCCGGACACCACCGAAGATGTCGGCCTAGACAGTAACCATCCGGATACTCCGGTAAGTACCCGTTTACCGAATACCTTATAGTCAGATACCCAGTGGCAAGATACCAACAATATCATCCTTTTTTAGGGCTCGATAAAGAAGGTGGAATTGATTAGGTGTCCGGCTCCCCTTCCCGAAGACTTAGCTAATCCTGTGTTAACAAGGATGCTGGCCTCGATGCCATACCAGGCACCAGCAGGGGAGGGCGAAAAGACCTAAGCTGACCTTGGTTCCGAAGGTAAGTCAGGCACTAAGTCCGGAGTAATCGACCTTTCCTCGCCCGAAGATGGAGGCGGAAAAGGACCCAATATCCCTTCTCCAAACAGGAGAAAAAGGGCTGCCTCCAAAGATTGGGAGGGGCAGTCTTCCAAGAAGGGCAAGATGCCACCATCGATCGGATTGGGTTTGGAAAGTGACGCCGTTGAGCAGCTCCAACCGGGGGACAAGCCCTCGGCCAAACCGTAAGAGAATCCAAAGTACATTGATAGCGTCCCGCTCCGTTATTATTACCGAAGATACACGTAACGCATTTGTGCATTTTTACACGTCAGCACAGATTTTTTCTGGGAGATCCTCTTCTTCAGGGAGTCTCCTCCCAGAGATGATGGAGAGCGAGACGCCTCCTCCAACCTCCTCGCCCAATAAGGAGGATGACTCTGAAGTGTCGTCGTGGAGGGTCCCTTTAGATCAGGGGACAGAAGAGGCAGTACCCAAAGGTGGACCTCCGACCATCCGGGATTCCGGTGCTGATGATAACAAAGGCCCCGGACTGTCTGGTTCATAGCCGACAATGATTTTG
Source organism: Triticum urartu (assembly GCF_003073215.2). Taxonomy (NCBI): domain Eukaryota; kingdom Viridiplantae; phylum Streptophyta; class Magnoliopsida; order Poales; family Poaceae; genus Triticum; species Triticum urartu. Next base: position 296,052,282 of record NC_053023.1, on the reverse strand, counting down.
AAGACGGATGAGCAGATTCCTTCAAAGGATGATTGTGCTTTTGGACCAGCTTTCGGAGACCCGGGGACTCCGGATATGTTGCGGGATATGTTGCGGAAGGCATCCGTCTCGGGGGAACAGCGTACCTTGATGGGTACAGTGATTGAAAAGATTTCATCCGCGAAGAGCGGATTAAATGAGGCCTTCATGATCCTACTGAAGGGCTTCGAGGTTTGTGACATAATGTTTTCAGCTATGTTTCATTTGCAAAGATGCGCCTGTGTATAGGTAGTAGCCCCTGATACTCGGGTTGGCTTCCACTGGGAAGCAAACGGAGGATCGAAAAGGATCGTTTGAGGACTAACCTGATGAACTTTGAACATAGGCTGCTTCCCCCTTGGCCACTTCCCGGACTATGGAGATTGCCGATTTGCTGTGGAAGCTTGATGTGGTAGCGGATGATTTTGCTTTAATCAATATGAGTCTGGACGGGTCGCAAGGTATGTATTCGGGGCAAAAAATACATTTTTGTGGTAGAAGCATGATGCTGAGATTTCGCTGCAGATGGTGATGCCGCCATTGAAGTTCTTCGAGCGGAGCTGGCCTGGGACAAGGAGCAGGCCCGGCGTAGCAATGCTGCTACCGAAAAGGCATCGGCTGAATTAAAAGCCGAACAAGCTGCACGGTGCCAAGATGAGGAGAAGATATCCACGATGACACTCGAACTGGAGAATGCTACCGGCCGCTGTGAATTTCTGGAGAAGGAGAGTAAAGCCTTAACGGCTGATCTGGACAGGGCCTTACAAGAGGCGAGACAAGCACGGTCGGAATGCAGAGTAGCCCGTGAGGATGTTTGACAAGCGAGGGTGATTACGGCTGGAAAGCCCTTTCTGCTGCAAACTAAGTTTGGTGACCCGAACTATGCCCAGCTTAACCAAGTATGGAGTTCTCCGGATGAGTTCTTGGACTTGCCAAAGAGTTCTCCCGATGCGGCGCAGTATTACCAAGCGCGAGATGGACATGCAACAGAGAAGCTTTTTTGGTCACAGTTTGGCGCATCAAAGCGCCCTCTGTTGCTTAATGAACAGATGTCCCAATGGGCCGGACTTCGTAGGATATCCGGCGCTGCCATGAAGGATGTCGTAATCCGGTTGTGGCCAACCGAGCCTGTTCCGAATAGCTATTTCGGTTTGGTTCAAAGGCTTGTTGACGCGGGGCCGCGTATCATCGCTGTGAAGCGGTCAACATGCATGTAGGGTGCACGGATGGCTTTTGCCCGAGTCAAGACATTCTGGGGAAAGATGAAGGCCATCAATGTAGCGATGAAGGGTCCACCAAAAGGCAAGGGCCGTCTGGAACCGGAGCATTATTTTGAAGATGTCCTTGAGGCCGCCCGCTTTATAGAGGGTCAGTGCTCAAAATATATAATGTTTGAGTGAGGTGTATGAAAATTGTAAAAGACAATTTTATAGTTAATCTATTTATGTTTTGCTTGAAAGCTTGAATTCCTCCTGTGCGACCATTTTTATATAATCTGAAAGTTTTCCAGTCGTCGGCTTTAGCCCCCTCGTAGGAAGTACAGGGGTGTTGGGAAAAGCATTTAATCACTCTTTATCCAATGTGTTGGTCCATGAAGGAGGTGATAATGCGGCGAACCAGGCAATTGGACTATAAGGCGTTAACACTTTCACTTAGCCATAGGAATTTTATGGTGGAGCTACGACATAGCCCCTGGTATGTTTGCGGCGTATGGTGCCTTACATATTTGATCTGAAAAAGATCCCTCGTCTGACATAGAGAATCGCTAAAGATTCCAATAAGTCGTCAAGTGGTTGACCAGCTCACGCCGCATCATGACAGTCAGTTTTTGGCTTTCTCTACTGAGGTGCTCGTCCAGTTTAGACCAGGGCACAATCGCAGTAGTTCTCCCTTTACTACCCTAACCGATAGATCGAAACGTAGGGTAGCAAGCACAAGAGCCAGGCAACCCAACTATTGACCCAAGACAATGATTCGGAGCTGATGCATATAAGGCCAAACTTGCGACGCCGAAGTATGCTATAGAGTTGTTTGTACTTTTAGTGGCAACTCATTTGTTCCCACACCGAGCCCCTGGCAGGTTATGACGAGGTATTTCTGTGAAATAACTGTAGGAGCCATATTTATCGGTAAAATAAAACAGATGATTAGTTCGGATATTGTTTACTGGTAACTGAGCGATATGCCAATGATTACTTATGACATATATATATATATATAAGCCATCCGCCCAGCTATTTGACATGCTAGGGGTTGGAGGCGGAGGAACAGGCATAATACAAGCTCAAGAAATAGGGAGTGCGATCTACAAAAAGTTATTTTGGACCTCCTATCGCACGTCTGCGCCGCCAGTCCTCGGTGGGGGGAATCCTTGATGGAAATAGCCTCTTGGGTGAGTGTACAGATCCGGACTCCGATAGAGCCAGTTTTAGATATTTGTCTTGTTCGTCACCTGTTTTAAAGGATAGCGAAGGAAAAAAGAAAAAAAAGCAATAAAAGAAAGTTACTGGAGTGCTTGCAGGCTTGTCCGTATTGTGCTTCCGCCAATGCCCATGGTATCTTGAGTGCGTAATGATGTATGCGCGGTACAAATTTTGTAGGTGTGTGGAGTGGGCGGCGGAAGCCGGGTTGCTATTTCCGTTCTAGGAGTAGATGATCCTTGGGTGGAGATTGCTTCTGACCCCCGGTGTTTTGTTGGTGAACCTTTCCATCATCCCGGTCACTTAGCGGCCTCCTCCCCATGTGTTCGGCGTTGAGCTTGCCGACCTGTTTAAAGACCCAGCAGTTTCTGTTGGTATGATTAGCTGGTTTATTGGGGTGGCCATGAATCTGGCATGGTCGGCCCAATATCCTGTCCAGGTTGGATGGTTCGTCTCGATTCGCCTTGAATGGCTTCTTCCGCTGACCGGGCTTGGGATTGCTGAATCCGGTGTTGACCGCCATGTCGCCTGATCTTTCATTGTCATTGCGGTTGTTGTTTTTGCTTCATCGTGGCTTGCCGTTGCCGTCTCGGATTTTGGAGGTGCCCTGGTTGCTGGCGCTATTGCTTCTACGAGCGAGCCAGCTGTCTTCTCCCGTGCAAAAGCGGGTCATCAGAGCAGTGAGGGTTGTCATGGATTTAGGTCCTTCTTGGCCGAGGTGACGTGCAAGCCATTCATCCCGGACGCCGTGTCTGAAAGCCGCAAGGGCTTCCACGTCCGGATAGTCGACGATCTGGTTCTTTTTGACTAAGAACCAAGTCCAGAGCTCCGTGGCTGATTCTCCAGGCTATTGGACAATTTGTCTTAGGTCATCGGCATCCGGTGGCCGGACATATGTTCCTCGGAAGTTATCGAGGAAGGCCTCTTCCAACTCCTCCCAACTGCCTATGGAATTTTCAGGCAGGCTGTTTAAGCAGTACCGAGGAGGCCCTTGTAGTTTTAGTGGGAGTTATTTAATGGCGTGGAGGTCGTCTCGACGGGCCCTATGGATGTGGAGGATGAAATCTTCTATCCATACCACGGGATCAGTTGCCCCGTCATATGATTCAATATTGAGGGGTTTGAATCCTTCGGGGAATTCATGATCCATTACTTCATCAGTGAAGAAAAGCGTGTGTGTGGAGCCTCTATGCTGGGCCACACTGCGATGTAACTCCGAAGGAGTCCTTTTGCGGTTTTCGGCTCAGGCGTGGAGAGGGTTGACACGTCCAAATAGGTAGCCGTCGTCGCATGTCGAAGCGTGCCTTCGCGATCCATAGGTCGTTCTTGCGTGTCCTGCTCTATTGCCCAAGTCCCTCAGCAGGTTGTCTAGGTAGTCGTGACCTGCGTTGTTCTTGCCTTTACGGCGAGGTGGGCGGTCTGATGGTCAGCTTGAGTTGACTCTTTATCCGGACAGAGTTGTCGGCGACCTGCCGCATAGTGTGACGATGGTATGGGCTCCAACGCCCCGTCATTGGACTGGTATAACAATTTGTGCTTTAGGTAGCTTTTGGCTAGGCCACTGTGGCCATATTCTTCGGCGACCAGGACTTTGGTCCATCTGTCATTGACTAGGTCTTTGTCAGCTTGAAGCTGCTGCTGCTTCTTTTTCAGGCTCCTTGCCGTAGCTATCAGCCTGCGCTTGAAGCGCTCCTGCTTGAGGGGCTCTTCGGGTACGATGAAGTCTTTGTCGCCGAGGCTTACCTCATCTTCGGAGAGAGGAAGGTAGTTGTCTTCCTCCAAACCGTCGCTGGGCGGGGCTTGTTCATCGGGGCTGGCTTGCCCATTTTCTTGTTCCCCCTGCTCGGATATTGCTCCCACAGGGTCTCATTGCTTTCGGCACCGTCCGGAGTACTATTTTCTCCAGCACCATTGTTGTTGCGGCGTGACTTGGGGCGGCGTTTGGGGCGCCAGAACTTAGACTGTGTCTCAAGAGTTTTAACAAGGTCTCCCTTGTCCTTGCCGCGAGGCTTTTTAAGTGTATCGATCATGTACACGTCATGTGAAGGGGTGGCCGTCTCGCGCCTGATGACTGGCGGGTCTTGACCTTGCTCCTTATCGGCATCGTCATCTTTACCATTAATGTCTGCAGAGCCAAGAGCGGGCATGTCGGTTAAGTCCTCGATAGTGGCTATGAAGTGGGTGGCGGGTGGGAAGCGAAATTCTCCATTATCCGCCTCTAGCTCGAACCGGACATAGTTCGGTTGTGAGTCCCCCATCGGGGATAGGTTTTTCAATGAAATTAGCACGTCGCCAAAGGGCGAGTGTTGGAAGACATCTGCGGTGCTGAACTCGATGATTGATAACCGATCCAACTCGGTGTCCGAGGGCGCGCAAGGTTCGGAACTTGTAGCCAGAAACGAGTCCGAAATTATGTTGATGCTGATATTGCTTGGTGTTGAGTTTGTGTGCGGCTCCAATGCTGCGGACTCTGTGGCTTCGGATGGTGCAAACTGCTCCGGATCTAAGGTCGTAGCAGTTACTGGAACCATCTCCAGAACCTGGTCCGATGATCGATTTAGGTCATGTTCATCGGAGTGAGGGGGAGCGATCGCCGCTGTCTCAAATCCATTGAAGATCAAGTCTCCACGGATATCCGTGACATAGTTCAAGCTTCCAAATCTGACCTGATGGCCAGGGGCATAGCTATCAATCTGCTCTAGATGGTCAAGCGAGTTGGCCCATAGTACGAAACCGCCGAATACGAAAATCTGTCCGGGGAGGAAGGTTTCTCCTTGGACAGCATCACCATAGACGATCGGAGGGGCCATCGAACCTCTTGTTGATAGCACAGTGGAACTCTCAATGAAAGCACCAATGTCGGTGTCAAAACCGGCGGATCTCGGGTAGGGGGTCCCGAACTGTGCGTCTAGGATCGATGGTAACAGGAGACGGGGGACACGATGTTTACCCAGGTCCGGGCCCTCTCTATGGAGGTAATACCCTACGTCCTGCTTCATTGATCTTGAAGGATATGAGTGTTACAATAGTTGATCTACCACGAGATCGTAATGGCTAAACCCTAAAAGCCTAGCCTGTATGACTATGCTAATGAGTATATCCTTTCCGAACTAACCCTTCCGGTTTATATAGACACCTGGGAGGGGAATCTAGGGTTACATAGAGTCGGTACATAAGAAGGAATCTTCATAGTCGGTCGCCAAGCTTGCCTTCCATGCCAAGGAGAGTCCAATCCAGACATAGGTACAGTCTTTGGCCTTCATGTCTTCACAACCCATCAGTCTAGCCCATGGCTAACAGGCAGGACGCCCGAGGACCCCTTAGTCCAGGACTCCCTCACTCCCACTCCTTGATGTTCTTCTTGATGAGCACGTGAGGTAGAGTGGAGAGTGTGCGGTTGGTCACCTCCATTTGGCCGTTGGTTTGTGGATGATACGCCGTGGAGAAGAGTAGCTTGATTACGAGTTTGGCGCATAGGGTCTTCCAAAAGTAGCTTAGGAACTTGACGTCGCAGTCCGAGATGATCGTCTTTGGCACTCCATGTAGACGCAATATTTCCCTATAAAAGAGATTGGCAACATGTGAAGCATCGTCTATCTTGTTGCAAGGAATGAATGTGCCATCTTAGAGAATCGGTCCACAACGACAAATACCGAATCCATTCCATTTCTAGTCCATGGCAAGCCAAGTACAAAATCCATGCTAATATCTTCCCATGGTTGATATGGAATAGGGAGATTCATGTAAAGGCCATGGGATTGAGCTTTAGACTTAGGTTTGCGACATGTAGAGCATCAGTTGGTGAAGAGGTTGACGTCGCGAAACATGTTGGGCCAATAGTAGTTCTTGGAGAGTGTAGTGAAAGTCTTGTCGCGTCCAAAATGTCCCATTAGTCCTCCTCCATGAGATTCCTGTAAAAGCAACAAACGAAGAGAAGACTCGGGGATGCAAAGCTTGTTAGCTCTCATAAGATATCCATCTTTGATGTAATAGCGTTCCCAAGAGGTATGCGTCAAATATTTGGCATAAGGAGTAGCAAAAGTAGGATCATTCTCATACAAGACCGTTATGTGCTCAAAGCCAATGACATCCAATTCAAGTTGAGTAAGAAGCACGCATATGCGGGAAAAAGCATCCGCCACAACATTTTCCTTACCTTTGATGTACTTGATGACATAAGGAAAAGACTCAATGAATTCACTCCATTTAGCATGCCGCTTGTTCAACTTGGTTTGACCCGTCAGGTATTTAAGCGTTTCATGATCGGTATGAATGATGAATTCATGAGGACAAAGATAATGTTCCCATTCATGCAAGACTCGCACTAAAGCATATAACTCTTTGTCATAGATGGGCTAATTGAGTTGCGCTCCGGAAAGTTTCTCACTAAAGTAAGCTATGGGGCGCTTCTCTTGCGTTAACACACCTCCTATGCCATTACCACTAGCATCACAATGAATCTCAACTGGCTTCTCAAAGTTGGGTAATGTAAGAACGGGAGCATGAGTAAGCAATTTCTTAATCTCATTGAAAGCGGTATCTTGGAATGGTCCCCAAACAAAAGGTGCATTTTTCTTGCTCAAAGCATGCAAAGGTGAAGCAATGGTGCTAAAGTCTTTCACGAATCGACGGTAGAAACTGGCTAGACCAAGGAAACTACGCACTTGTTGCAAATTGGTTGGTTGGGGCCAAGTTTTAGTAGCATTGATCTTAGAGTCATCAACATGAACACCCTTAGAGGAAACAACAAAACCCAAGAAAATGAGCTTATCAATGCCGAAATGGCACTTTTCCATGTTAGCATAGAGATGCTTGTGTCGAAGAGTTTGCAAAACGATTCGAACATGGGTGACATGATATTTAAGAGATTTGCTATAAATAAGGATATCATTGAAGTAGACCACGACAAACTCACCAATGTAAGGGCGAAAGACATGATTCATAAGACGCATGAAAGTACCCGGTGCTTCCGATAAACCCATAGGCATGACTAACCACTCGTACAAACGAAACTTTGTTTTGAAAGTGGTTTTCCATTCATCACCCTCTTGTATGCGGATTTGATAGTATCCACTTTTAAGATCAATTTTTGAAAAGATAGTGGCACCACTAAGTTCATCAAGCATATCATCAAGGCATGGAATGGGATACCGATATCTAACATTGATAGCATTGATAGGTCTACAATCAGAGCACATGCTAGAGCTACCGTCTCGTTTTGGCACAAGAATGACCGGAGTAGCACAAGGACTCAAACTTTCACGCACATGTCCATGGTCTTTGAGATGCTTTACTTGCCTTTGTATTTCTTTGGTTTCTTCAGGGTTGACGCGGTAGGGAGCTTTGTTCCGAAGAGGTGTTCCGGGGATGAGGTCGATGCGGTGCTCGATGAGTCATAGTGGAGGTAGTCCCGGTGGTAGCTCGTTGGGGAAACCATCATGGAATTCCCACAGAAAATAAGACAACACTAAAGGTAGAGCGTGAGAGTTGTTAGCTTTTGGTGCGTCGTCTTTGCACAAAAGGACATAGTGTAGGACACTAGATGGGTTCTCACACACTCCTCTTATCTCACTTTTCATGGCAAATAGAACTAAGTTCTTCTTGTCGCTCATCATGGAGGCACTCGATTTGGGCTTGTGGCGCTCACTCTCTTTTTGGTGGCTCGCTCTCTCACTATTCTCTCCACGATGGGTGGCTTGCTTGTTAGCGATCACTTGGCTTGGAGACATAGGGCGAAGTACGTACTCCTTTCCTTTCATCTTGAAGATGTAGTGGGTTGTTCGGCTGTTGTGGATGACACCTCTATCAAATTGCCATGGGCGTCCAAGAACAAGGTGGCAAACGGTCATTGGAACGACATCGCACTCCAAAGTGTCTTCGTAGGCGCCAATTATGAAGGAGACTTGTACTCGATGCTCGACTTGGATAGTGCCGGAGTCGCTAAGCCATTGAACTTTGTAGGGATGTGGGTGCTTCATGTTGGGCAATTGGAGCTTGGAGCAAAGTTCTTCACTTACGAGGTGATGACGACTCCCTCCATCGATGATGACCTTGACGGATCTTCCATTGATGTCGGCCTTGGTGTGGAATATGTGGTATCTTTGGTCTTTGTAACGCCCCGGATGTAACTTGCCATATTTGTACTCTGACTCTTGCCATTTTCGGCTTTAAGTTATGAGATTCCCTTCGTGGTTGGTTCTGTCTTCATTTTGCATTTTGTTCGTGTCATGAATTCCATATCATGTCATCCTGTGCATCTCATTTGCATACGTGTTTGTCTCCTGCATTCGAGCATTTTCCCCGTTGTCCGTTTTGCAATCTGACACTCCTACGTCAACCGGCGCCCCCTTTTGCCTCTTTTCATGTGTGGGTGTTAAACTTTCTCGGAATGGACCGAGATTTGCCAAGCAGCCTTGGTACACCACCGGTAGACCGCCTGTCAAGTTCCGTGCCATTTGGAGTCCGTTTGATACTCCAACGGTTAACCGGGGAACCGTAAAGGCCTCGTGTGTGTTGCAGCCCAACACCCATCCAAAGTGGCCCAATAACCCATCCAAACCCCTTGCATGTCCTCCGCCGTCGGATCACGATCGTGTGGTCGAAAACTACACCTCATTTGGACACTCCCACCTCCTTCTAGGTATAAATGTGCTCTCCCCGTCCAAATCCGGGTACAAACCCTAGTCTAGCCTCCCCCGCCGCCACCGGACGCGTCCGCGATGGCCGGACACGTCCGCCGCCGCCGCCCATCGAATCACGCGCTGCCAAGTGTCATCCACCACGTCCCCGTGCCGCCAACCCGCGGAGCCCCGGCGGGGCCCGCCCGGCCCGCAAGCCACCACCGCTCGCCCGCGCGAGGGCCGAGCCCCCGTGCACCGCCGCTCCCGTGCGCTGGCCGCGCGCCTCCCGAGGCTGCCAGAGCACGCCCGCCGGCAAGCTCCTCGCCGTCCTCCAGTGACCTCGTCGCCCCGCGCCCCGTGCACCCTCTGCCTCCTCGCCGCCCGTGAGCTGCCGCCTCCTCGCCGCTCCGCCGTCCGCTGCCATCCTCTTCCCTGCCCAAGCGGGCTTCTTCCTCGCCGGCCGCCTTCTTCCACGTGTCCGGCAAACATCGGGAACCACGCCGCCCCAGATCCAGATCTAGAAACCCTAAGGTTGACACCGAAAATATCCCTAGTCCATGAGATTTTACATTCTGGAGCCCTGTTCGACGTGCCACAACTTCTTGTGTGATGACCTGTTTTGTGTGGGTGATATATCAGAATGTTCACCATGATGTGCTCTTCATTTTGTTCCATTGAGCTATGCTTGTTTGAGTCTATCTTGATGCTCAAATAGTTTATGCAAGAGTGCTATAAATTGTTAGGTGCTGATTTTTATCAGAGTATGAGGATTTGTCATTTTTGCTACATTTGTTGTGTGCTTCATATGGGCATGAGCTCTACATGTATTTTGGTCTACGCCATGCCATATTTACAAGGGTGCTTGCCATGTATTTTTGTGATATTTGTGGTGACTAGCACAAGCATGCAAAGTAGCCTTCGTGATATTGCTGATTTCAGTGACTTAGGATTTCACAGTCATTTCCCTGTTGTTATTTTTATGCCATGTATTCATGTTGGTGCAGTGAGATCCATGCTTCTTTTGAGTATATTCAGTAAGGATGATTTGGACATATGGTTGTGCTCTATCCATCCATGCCCCTGTTTGCAATTATGGAGTGCCCTAGCATGTATTAATCTTGCTCTACTTTTGCTATAAAATGTTCCTGGTAGATTGTTTACGTGCTAATCAATTTTTCCAAGGATGTTGTAGTTGATCCATGCATGATATGAACTTGTTCTTGACATGGTTAGCTTCTTGATCATGTCTTCCTCCTGGTAGTATGCTTATCTTGTCATGCAATTCCTTTTGGTGAGTGAATCGATCTTTCACAAAGAGGCCTTCATAATTCTGTTTTTGCCATGCTCTGTTTTCTGCTAAGTCTGAATCTGTTAACGAAACTTGCTATGTTTACATGGGTGCCATAATATCTTCTGTGCCTTTCTGGCTCTTGATCAATAATGGACTTTTGTTCTATGATTTGTGTAGATTTATGCCATGCCTTTGTTTGCTATGATCTGTTCCTGTAGCATGTTGTTTGCGTGCTCTAAACATTGCTTCCGGATGTTAATTCCTGGCATGTTAGTATTTTCACTAAGTCTGTGATGCTGATATCTTTTGCACTTTTTCCATGCTTGTTTGAACCTGTTCTAACGTGATTTAGCTGTAGCTCAGTGTTCATGTTTTGTCAAGAATCTTGAGTACATCACTGTCATGTACTTTGTTGCTATGTTGGAGTGCAGTAGCTTAGTTTCTTGTTGCATTCTAGATGGCATCGTGTTGTTAATCGCATAATTGTGCCATTCTTGTTTTGCTTGCCATTTGCAAACCGTGCCTCCGATTCCGGTGATCTTTATATCGATTTCAACCGAAATCATCTCACCTTTCCAGCAGCACACTTGGTTTGCCAAGTTGAGGCCTGGTTAAATCTTTCCCTTCCGAAGCACGCATATGCATTGCATATCACATCTCGCATATCATGCCATGTTTTGCATCATGTTGTTTGCGCATTGCACCATGATTGATTGTTGGTCTTTTTCTTGTGTTCTTGCCTTGGGTAGAGCCGGGAGACGAGTACGTGATCTACGAACCTATTGAGTACGCTTACAAGGATCAAGTTTCATCAACTCTGAGAACTTTGCAGGCAAGATGACCATACCCTCGAAATCACTTCTATCTTTGCTTGCTAGTTGTTTGCTCTATTGCTATGCCGTGATACCTACCACTTGCTATATTATGCCTCCCATAATGCCATGTCAAGCCTCTAACCCACCTTTCCTAGCAAAGCGTTGTTTGGCTATATTACCGCTTTACTCAGCCCCTCTTATAGCGTTGCTAGTTGCAGGTGAAGATGGAGTTTGTTCCTTGTTGGAACATGGTTATTTTCGGGATATCACTATTATATCTTGTTTACTTTAATGCATCTATACACTTGGTAAAGGGTGGAAGGCTCGGCCTTTTTCCTGGTGTTTTGTTCCACTCTTGCCGCCCTAGTTTCCGTCATACCGGTGTTATGTTCCTTGATTTTGCGTTCCTTGCGTGGTTGGGTTATAATGGGAACCCCTTGATAGTTCTCCTTGAATAAAACTCCTCCAGCAAGGCCCAACCTTGGCTTTACCATTTGCCACCTAAGCCTTTTCCCTTGGGTTCCGCGGACTCAAGGGTCATCTTTATTTTAAACCCCGGGCCAGTGCTCCTCTGAGTGTTGGTCCAAACTAGAGCCCCTTGCAGCGCCACCTCGAGGAAACTTGAGGGTTGGTTTTAGTTGTACGGACTGCTTATCTAGTGTGCCCTGAGAACGAGATATGTGCAGCTGCTATCGGGATTTGTCAGCACATTCGGGTGGCTTTTCTGGTCTTGTTTTTACCATTGTCGAAATGTCTTGTAACCGGGATTCCGAGTCTGATCGGGTCTTCCTGGGAGAAGAATATCCTTCGTTCACCGTGAGAGCTTGTGATGGGCTAAGTTGGGACACCCCTGCAGGGTTTTGAACTTTTGAAATCCGTGCCTGCGGTTATGGGCAGATGGGAATTTGTTAATGTTCGGTTGTAGAAAACTCGACACTTAACTTAATTAAAATGAATCAACCGCGTGTGTAGTCGTGATGGTCTCTTTTCGAAGGAGTCCGGGAAGAGAACACGGTATCGTGTTATGCTTGGACATAAGTAGCTTCAGGATCACCTCTTGATCACTTCTTAGCTTCTCGACCGTGCTTTGCTTCTCATCTCGCTCCCTTTTGCATAACTTAGCCACCATATATGCTTAGTGCTTTGCTGCAGCTGCACCTCACTACCTTTCCAACCCATAAGCTTAAATAGTTTTGATCGCGAGGGTGTAAGATTGCTGAGTCCCCGTGACTCACAGATTCTTCCAAACAGATGTAGGTGCCGATGATGCCAGTGCAGGGGATGCTACCGAACTCAAGTGGGAGTTCGACGAGGATTCGGGCCGTTACTATATTTCTTTTCCGGATGATTAGTAGAGGAGCCCAGTTTGGGTGATCAGGGATCTAGCATTTGGCGTTGTCTTTCTTTTATGTTGGTTCTATAGTCGGACCTTGTTTTTATTCTGGATGATGTATGATATATTTATGTATTGTGTGAAGTGGCGATTTTAAGCCAACTCTTTATCCCTTTCTTATTCAGTACAAGGGATGTAAAGATTACTTCTCTTGCGACATGCCTACCATACGGTTATGCCTCTAAGTCGTGCCACGACACGTGGGAGACATAGCCGCATCGTGGGTGTTACAAGTTGGTAATCAGAGCCTTCCCTGACTTAGGAGCCCCCTGCTTGATCAAATCGCTGACGTTGTTGAGTCTAGAACAAAATGTTTTGAGTCTTATAGGATTATATTTATCAGAGAGTAGGATTATTTTTACTCCTCAGTCCCTTCGTCGCTCTGGTGAGGCCTCCTGACATAGAGTTTTGACTCATCTCTCCTCAAATTTCATGAATTTTTTTAGGATCACGCGGGTATCTTGGAATCGTTCCGATGATTTTGTGACGATAACATTGTTCTTGGTGCCTCCTGACATTTAGGGGTTGTGGCAGTGTCCCCGGGAGTTGAGCTCCGAGGTGTTGTCGTCACAATTTTATCGTTGCAGTTCTAGAATACCTTAGTTCGCCGACATCGAAAATCTCCTTTATGTAGTTGTTGGTGAGATAACCTCGACGCCACCCAGTACTGGGGCGGGAGTTCGGGAGTATTGCCATAAGTCCTATAACGGATGCTTTTCGAAGGTTGAGGTAAATGATTTCCGAAGGTTTCTTGGTTATGTGTTGAAGGATAGATACAGCTGGATGTAGGATTTGCTAGTTTTGGGTGAGATATTATGCTTCCCCTCTATCCCCAACACCTTATTGCATAACCAGAAAGTATCGGGAGTTTCATAGGTGGGAATTCTTGTAGCTCTAGTATTTCTTCCCGCAGATAGTTGATTTGTGATTGGGTAATCCATACCAATTATTTGCTCATATCCATACCTTGTTGATTTATTCTTCTATCTCTATCTAAATGGCTTCTCAATTTATGGAAGTGTGATGATTTACTTTGGAATTTATTCGTTCATTCTTGTTCGAATGTTAAGGCTATATGTTGCAATTTCAATCCATTGATTCAGCATGAATATATGTCTTTCAAGATGCTAACGGATGTCAACCTCTTCAGGATGGCTCCTCCAATGCGTCAGAATCCGGAACCTCCTCCACCACCTCCACCTCCGGAGGCATGGCAAGCTATCATGGCCGCCACCAACACCAACACTTAGATGCTTTTGCAACTGTTGCAAGAGCGCAACCAAGGAAATCAAGGCCAAGGCAACAATCAGCCTCGGTTTGCTACCCTCAATCAGTTCCTCGCAAACCAGTCAAAGTCCTTCAGTAACTGCGTCGAGGCCACAGACGCCGACGACTGGCTCGTGGATATCTGCAAACATTTTGAGTGTAGCAATGTCAGGCCTAAGGACTTTGTCAAGTTTGCTTCGTTTCAACTCAAGGATCAAGCTGCAGCGTGGTATCAACAATACAATGATTCCAGAGGAGGTCGTGTGATTACCTGGGATGATTACCGCCGAGACTTCAAAGCTCACCACATTCCACAAAGTGTTGCTGAGAGTAAGCATGAGGAGTTCCGCAATCTCAAGCAAGGCTGCTTGTCTGTTTACCAATACAACATCCTGTTTCAGAGGCTCGCTCGAAACAAGACGTCCCTGACGAAAATAGCATGATTTATCAATTCAGAGGTGGCCTCAGAGAAGATCTGCAATTAGCTCTCGTGCTTTTTGAGCCGACCAAGTATGATGAATTCTACAACATGGCACTAAAGCAAGAGGCCGCTCAGCTCAAGTGTGATGCATCTAAGTAGAGAGTCAGGGATGCAACTCCATCCTCTTCTTCAACTCAAGTGGCAGCTAAGCAATAGAAGTTTTGGTTGCCTCCGCCTCCTCCATTCCGTCAGCCTTATTAGCAGAAGAGTAAAGGTGGCAATGGATCTTCCCACCCACCCAACCCAGGCTATCAGAACAAAGCGCAGTCTCATGCTCCAAGGTCAAGTGCTCCTTATCACCGTCCGCTCTCAGAGGTTACTTGCAACAAGTGTCAGCAGAAAGGGCACTATGCAAACAAATGCTTCAACCAAAGGCGCCTTCCGCCTCCTCCTCTTGTGAGATCTGCCAGCAATGCAGTGGTCAAGCATAATTCCAAGTTTGCAAAGGTCAACATGATGAACGCAGCTCAGGTAGAGGACTCTTCAGAAGTGATCATGGGTTACCTTCCTATTAATGATATTCCTGCAAAAGTCCTTTTTGATACTGGTGCATCGCATTCTTTCATTTCAAGACCTTTTGTGGCTATGCATGATTTGGTTACTCAAGTTTTGTCGAGACCTTTGTCTATTGTTTCTCCGGCTGGACAAGTGACTTCTCCAGTATTCGTTCCGGATTCCGTTATCAAGATGGGTGACTATAAGTTTCTGTCTTCTCCTATTGTTCCTGGTGACTCAGATATTGATCTAATTCTCGGCATGGACTGGCTTTCCAAGCACAAGGCTCAGCTTGATTGTGCTGCCAGGCAGATTCAATTGACACACTTGTCTGAGGATTTGATCATCTATGCCGCTCGTGATGAAACCATTCGGTTGTTTTCTCTCAATGAGAAGGGCGAGTTGAAAGCCATCTCTCAGATTCCAGTCGTTTGTGAATATCAAGACGTCTTTCCAGAAGATCTTCCAGGAATGCCTCCTCACCGGCCAGTTGAATTCGTCATCGATCTTGAGCCTGGTACGGAACATGTTTGCAAACGTCCTTACAAGCTTGGACCAAAGGAATTGAAGAAACAACTCGATGAACAAAAGCGTCTGGGTCTGATCAGACCGAGTTCATCTCCATGGGGTTGTGGTGTTCTTTTTCTCCAGAAGAAGGATGGCACGGACCAACTTTGTGTCGACTACCGCCCATTGAATAAGAAGACAATAAAGAACAAGTACCCACTTCCCAACATCAATGAGCTATTCGAGCAACTTAAGGGTGCTCAAGTTTTCTCCAAGCTTGACCTCCACATGGGCTATCATCAGATTCGAATTCGTGAACAAGATATCCCCAAGACAGCATTAAGAACAAGCTATGGTTCTTATGAATATATTGTCATGTCTTTCGGCCTTGTCAATGCTCCTCCAACGTTCTCCCGCATGATGAACTTCATCTTCAACCCTTACACAAATGATTTCGTCTTGGTGTATCTCGATGATATTTTGGTCTTTTCCAAGAACAAGGAGGATCATGCCAAGCATTTGAGATTGGTACTCGACAAACTCAGAGAACATCAGTTCTATGCGAAGTTCTCGAAGTGTGAGTTTTCGCTCGATGAGGTTCTCTACCTTGGCCATATCATCTCAGCCAAGGGCATCGCGGTTAATCCTGAGAAGGTGTCTGCAATTGTGAATTGGGAACCGCCTCAGAATGTGAAGGAGCTCCGCAGCTTTCATGGGCTTGCAAGATATTGTCGAAGATTCATGGAGAATTTCTCTAAGATCGCGAAGCCACTTTCCAACCTCCTCCAGAAGCATGTGAAGTATGTTTGGTCACCTGAATGTGACATTGCTTTCAACACCCTGAAAGAGAAGTTAGTCACAGCTCCTGTTTTGACTCCTCTAGATGAATCCAAACCATTCGAAGTTTTCTGTGATGCCTCCCTGCAAGGTCTCGGTGCTGTGTTAATGCAAGAGAAGAAAGTTGTGGCTTATACCTCTTGCCAGTTGAATCCCAATGAAAAGAACTACCCCACTCATGACCTCGAGTTGGCGGCAGTTGTCCATGCTCTATTAATGTGGAGACACCTCTTGTTGGGAAGGAAAGTGGACATTTTCACTGATCATAAGAGCCTCAAGTACATCTTCACTCAGCCCAACCTCAACCTCGGGCAGACTCGTTGGGTCGAAATGATTCAAGAGTACAATCCGAGTATTGAATGTAATCCAGGCAAGGCCAATGTCATTGCAAATGCTTTGAGCAGGAAGGCTTACTGCAACAGCCTAATTCTCAAGCCCTTCCAACCGGACCTTTTTGAAGCTTTCCGCAAGCTGAATCTCCAAGTTGTTCCTCAAGGATTTCTGGCAAACCTCCAAGTCTCTCCTACTTTGGAAGATCAAATTCGTGAGGCACAACTTCTTGATGCCATGGTGAAGAAGGTGAAAAATGGGATTGCCAAGAGCCAACCCAAGTACAAGTGCTATCGCCTTGATGACAAAGACACTCTATTCTTCGAGGATCGAAGTGTGGTTCCTAAGGGTGATCTACGTAAAGTCATTATGAACGAGGCTCACAATTCCCTCCTATCCATTCATCCTGGAAGTACAAAGATGTACCATGCACTACTAGGAAAAGGCCTACTAGTGGCGCACCTGCTCTGCCAACTAATGGCGCACTACAGGTGCGCCACTAGCATCACGTCATTAGTATTTTTTACTAATGGCGCATCTGTGGTGCGCCATTAGTATCCCATAGGTGCGCCATTAGTATCTGGTATACTAATGGCGCACCACATAGAAGTGCGCCATTAGTAACAAATTTTTTTCAATTTTTTTTAAAAAAATTCAATTTCTTTTCTTAATCTCGAGTCACTATGGCTTAATCTCGGGTCAATATGCTTAATCTCAAGTCAAATCGCACTCTGTGGTCAAACTTCCCAAAAGGTCACCCATCCTCACACTACTCCAGCCCAAGCACGCTTAACTTCACAGTTCCATCCAACCCCAGCACCAGCTCACTTCACATGCACTTGTTAATATATCTATCATATCAATCCTATTAAACCTTATTGATGTCTAGGACTTTGTTCATGTTCATGAGTATGATGAAATTTTGAAAAAATATTTCAAACTTCCCGGTCATATTACGTACCATATTTTGAAAAAAAATCCAAATTTTTTTTTGAAACCAATTTTTTTCTGTTACTAGTGGCGCACCTAGCAAATTGTGTGCCACTAGTAAGTTTGAATTTTTTTTTCATTTCCCCCCTCTAGATCTTAAAAGCCCCACGTCTTTCATTTTGTTAGGTTTTTGGGGATTTTGAAGATGTTGAACGGGGTTGCCCTCGTTCAATTCGGATGTAACTTTTCGAGTAGATGATTTTTCATATAAAAAACTTTTTAAGCCGAGTTCGTATGCAAAAGTTATGCCCATTTTACTAAATTCCAGAGAAATTTTGCAACTAAAGTCGAAATTCATATTTGTAAATTTTCCCAACAACTAGACCACATATCACATGGGGAACTTATTTTTTTCTTTCAAAACTACTAATGGCGCACGGTGGGTGTGGTGCGCCATTACTATGTCAACTAGTAATGGCGCACTATCCCATGGTGCGCCATTACTAACAACTAGTAATGGCGCACTATCCCATGGTGCGCCATTAGTAACAAATTCTTTTTATTTTTTTCAAAACTACTAATGGCGCACCACACATCAGGTGCGCCATTAGTAATATATTACTAATGGCGCACCACATACACGGTGCACCATTAATGTCCATATCATCTATTGCCCTTTTCCTAGTAGTGATGACCTCAAGTAGTCATATTGGTGGACACGAATGAAGCGAGAAATTGCTTAGTTCGTGAATGAATGTGATGTCTACAGAAGAGTGAAAGCAGAACACCAACGACCAGCTGGTCTCCTCCAACCTCTCGCCATTCCAGAATGGAAGTTTTACCATATTGAGATGGACTTCGTGGCTGGATTTCCCAAGTCCAAACATGGAAATGATGCTATCTTTCTTGTCATCGACAAGCTTACAAAAGTGGCTCATTTTCTTCCTATCAAAAAATCTATCATAGCAGCTCAGTTGGCAGAGCTATACACCTCCAGGATTGTCTCTTTGCACGGCATTCCGCAATTGATATCTTCAGATTGTGGAAGTATCTTCACTTCTAAGTTCTGGGATTCCTTCCAGAAGGCCATGGGCACCAACATTCGCTTCAGCACAGCCTTCCATCCTCAAACTAGTGGACAAGTCGAGCGAGTCAATCAAATTCTTGAAGATATGCTCAGGGCTTGTGTCATTTCCTTCGTTATGAAGTGGGAAGATTGTCTTCCATATGCCGAGTTCTCCTACAACAACAGATTCCAAGCGAGTTCGGGCAAGGCCCCATTCGAGATTCTCTATGGCAGAAAGTGCTGTACTCCTCTTAATTGGTCAGAGACTGGTGAACGCCAACTTCTTGTCAATGACTTAATCACAGAAGCTGAAGAAATGTGCAAACTCATCCATGAAAATCTCAAAGCCACGCAATCGCGTCAAAAGAGTTACTATGA